>NC_080785.1:80610002-80918945 GCF_028018385.1 Neofelis nebulosa | reverse complement strand
ATTAACACTAGAGAATGTCACTTGTCTTTTTTTAAAGACAATCATTAGCTTTTCCTCTTATTAACTAATATATGAAAACCGTTCTCTGTGGTAGCAGTGTCATTTTCATCGGCAATTTATAAGTGGATCTCTTAAAATAACTAGCCTTTATTTGCAATATCTCTTTCATGTTCTTTCAACAACAACAAAAAAAAACTGAACAAAATATACATATATTGAGTACTATCAATGGCAAGAACACAGAGATGAATAAGGCATTACAATTACAACGAAATGCTAGACTAATGGGATGAGTAATACAAATAACTCAATCACAGGAGTGAATGCAGATGTTATAAGAGGACTGAAAGAAAAGCTAGGGATTTGGAACCAAACCACTGTGAAGCCCAAGCCCTACCAATCCATAGCCTTGTGATCAGGCAATCACCCAGGGTCTGTGAATTTTAGTTTACTCAATTACAAAATGGGGCTTTTTAGGTGAAATCAAGGGAGTACTTTTTGCATACCAAATGTAAACTTAAAAATGCTGCAAAAAATGAAAGCTGATGGACTTTCAAAGGATAAAGGGGATGACTCTACTCATTATGATTAGGGATCTATCTTCATAGGTTTGCACAGGTTTCCTAAGGAAGTGGTGCTGTAGGTATGGTGGATTACACCTGTAGAAAAGTAGAAAGAAGGCATTTCCAGAGAAGGAAACAGCATGAGGACAGGCATGGAGATTGTAAAATTCACACTGTGTTTGGAAAACATGGAATGATTATATTTGGTTACAGAATATAAAGCACAAATATATGATTAGTGAGAAATAAGGTTGAAAGATAGGGCGGTTCTTGATGCCAGAAGTTGAACGATGTGGCTCTGTGAATGTAATTTTTAATACAATAGGTAACAGTAAATGATTTATGAAGTAATGACACAATTGGTTCTGAATGAAAGGAAGACATGGAAGCACACAGGATGAACTGGAGTTTAGAGCAGAAGTGGACTGCAAATTTCTGGGTGAGTCTGACCTAGAATAGGAACAGTGTGACCGGTCACCGGTCTGTCACAGAAAGACCCCGATGACTCTGAAATCCAACTTGTTAGACGAAGTCTCAACTCGAGAACTCTAGACCTCTTTACATAGCCACCAAATAGAATTTTCACCTGTGATCCTAAAAGCATCTCAAATTCAGAAGACTTTTTATTATCTCCTTTTAATTGTCTTCTCTTCCTCACAGCCATTAACAGTGTCATCTCTCAATTTATTCATTGCCTTGTCTCAACACATTCTGAGGCTAGTATCTCCTACTTGACAAAAGGCATCTACAATCTACCCAGCTTCCTGAATCAGAAACCAGGAAGTCTTGTACAATGACTTCTCCTTTATTTCTTACATAGTAATTTGCCAATCTAGTCAATCCCTCCTTGCCTTTGCCATTTGAAACCTTCCCTTCCTTTTAAGCCACCACCTTAAATTTAGACGTTCATTATCTCTCTTTTACATTATTGCAAGCTTTTTCTTGCCATCACATCTTCTTAAAAAAGTCTTCTTTAACTCATTGCCTTTCAAATTTCTGTACTTACAATAGGGGCTTGTGGTGGCTCAGTCAGTGAAGCATCCGACTCTCGATTTCGGCTCAGGTCATGATCTCACAGTTTGTGAATTCAAGCCCCACACTGGCTTCGTGCAGACAGTGTGGAGCCTGATTGGGATTCTCTCTCTCTCTGACCTTTCCCTGCCTGTGGTCATACTCTTTCTCCCTCAAAATAAATAAATAAATAAACTTTAAAATAAATAAATAAATTTTAAACTCCCTCAAAAATAAATAAACTTTAAAAAAAATATATGTACTTTAGAGTTTGCTTGTTCATTTGTGCAAAAATATCCTGCTGAGCTTTTTACTGGAATTATATTGTAACTATAGAATAATTTGGAAAGGATTAATATCTATATAATATTCAGTCTTCCAATCTATTAAAATAGATTTTCATTATTTAGGTGTTCTTTAAAAATTCTCTTAATAATGTTTCATAGTTCCTATTACAGAGGTTTTTCACATATTTTGTTAGATTTATTCCTAAATGAATTGTTTTTGATACCATTTTGATTTTTATGGTTTATTCACTTCATTTTGTAATTTGTATATGGATATGGATATGGAATCTAGTGACTTTATAAATGCATAAATAATACATAGTGGAAATAAGGATGAATTATCTATATCTACATGTGACAATATAGATGAAGCTCACAATGCATTATTGAATAAAATGCATTATTGAATAAAATACAGATGAATTATCTGTATCTACATGTGATGATATAGATGAAGCTCACAATGCATTATTGAATAAAAGATAGTAGACAAAACAGTGCAAACGGTATGAGCCCATTGGTTTAAAGTACAAAAATAGGTGAACAATCTCTATATGTGAATGTCAGCATAGTGGCCACTTTTGGGTGTAATCACCAAAAGAGATTACAAAGGAGCTTACTGATGGCTAATGATGTTCTGTTTCTTCATCTGGATGCTGGTTACATGGGTGTATTCAGTAATGAAAAGTCAGAAAGCTATACATTTATGATGCTTTTTTATATATTACATTTTGGTGAATAGTTAAAATTAAAAGGAGAGAGATGAGCCTTAATTCCAGTTTACTTTTACTATTTATCATACTTAATGTTTTAAGATTTACATGCTAGGGGTGCCTGGGTGGCTCAGTCAGTTAAGCATCCAACTCTTGGTTTGAGTTCAGGTCATGATCTTACAGTTAGTGGGATTGAGCCCCACATTGGGCTCCTTGCTGACAGCACTGACCTGCTTGGGATTCTCTCTCTGCCCTCCCCCACTCATTCTTCCTCCCTCCCTCTCTCTTTCTCAAAATAAATAAACTAAAAAAAAAAAAACACATTTACATGCTATCTAAGGAATAAAAAGTGACAGGAATCAGTGATGGGGATGGAGAGAGGTAGAAATCCTTGGAGGGGGGCGGATTTTGCACAATGAATATATATTATATATTCCTCAGAAAACCCAACCTATAACATCTTTTCATGTTTCATTGTTTAACAGCTTGGCTGTGGTTGAGTTCCTTCTAAATTCTGAATACTTTTTGACCACTCAGGCTCTGGAGAGAAGCTAGGATGGAGCTATACTGAAAACTTATTTGCTTTAACAGTGACGGTCATACAAAGCCAGAGTGGGAGGTGAGAGACGAGGCAGAGCTTGTTGGCGATGACAGCTGCTAGGCAGAGGTAACACCGTAAGGAAACAGGGCAAACATTATGGGAAAATGTTAAATACATGATTTCAATTTAACTTAAGCACTGAGGTGCTTGTAACCTGAAAGGCATGGTATCTACTTCCCAGTTACTGCCATCAAAAGCATGCTAAATAGCCATGGGATAGCCATTAGATAACTTCATGTTCTGAAATTGCACTTTTTCTTACCTAAAAGAATATCCAACTGTACTTTTTTTGTTCTATATATTTATTTATTGTTTTTCCTTAGTAAAATACCAAATGTATTGCATTATGACAAGCTCACGTGTTTAATAATGAAAAAGCCTTCCAGCACTCTCCCAAGGATTTCAATCTGATTATTATGAGAATGGTTTTCAGCATCTTTAGTTTTAGCCACATGTTTTCCGTGAATCTATAGGTTCATCTAAATAACATCACAGTACATGTCTACATCAATTTTAGTTCTGTTTTTAATGGACTGCCAGACTTGTTAACAGATCTTAAGAAAATTATGCCCAAACAAAATAAATACACTTTCCCTCTTCAATTATAGCCTTAAGAGCTTATGTTAAGTCTAAATAAAAATTTGCTGATGTCTAACTTGGACTGTTCTGAATTAAAAAGAAATTCGTAGCAGAAAACAAACATCCAAATTAAACCAACTTTATCCAAACCCTGTGATAAAGACAGCAATATATATTGTAGACATGCATATTTTTAGGAATTTGGATTTGAAATTTTAAAATATAGATTAAATGCAAAGAAACATTCAAGCAAATTTGAAAGTTGTCCTTGAACTGAGTATAATTGTTTTACACCTTATGTAAGCCTTTATGCTTAGAAGGATCTTTAGAAATGTTAAGGATGTTTAACTTATTTTCAGGTTTATTTTTTACAACTTCATAAAAAAATAAAGTGGATAGGAAATAATTAATGATTAACTAATACTGTGATCAAAAATTTTAAATGTGAAATTTATTTATTTAAAAATAATGGGATGCCTGGGTGGCTCAGTCGGTTGGGCGTCTGACTT
This sequence comes from Neofelis nebulosa, assembly GCF_028018385.1. Lineage (NCBI taxonomy): Eukaryota > Metazoa > Chordata > Mammalia > Carnivora > Felidae > Neofelis > Neofelis nebulosa. The sequence continues at coordinate 80,914,682 of NC_080785.1, read as the reverse complement.
CAGCTCAGGTCATGATCTCAGTCTGTGAGTTCGAGCCCCATGTCGGGCTCTGTGCTGATGGCTCGGAGCCTGGAGCCTGCTTCGGATTCTGTGTCTCCCTCTCTCTCTGCCCCTCCCCTGCTCGTGTTCTGTCTCTCTCTGTCTCAAAAATAAATAAAAACATTAAAAAAAATTTTTTTAAATAATGAAACTATAGGGGCACCTGGGTGGCTCAGTTGGTTAAGCACCTTACTTCAGCTCAGGTCATGATCTCACAGCTTATGAATTTGAGCCCCACATAGGACTCTGTGTGGAAAACTCAGAGTCTGGAGCCTGCTTCAGATTCTGTGCCTCCCTCTCTCTCTGACCATCCCCCCCTCAAACTCACTCTCTGTCCTTCAAAAGTAAATAAACAGTAAAAAATTTTTAAATAAAAAAAATAATGAAAGCATATAAAAATAAAATGGTAAATCAATATAAATACTAGTGAGCATTTTCTAGAGACACATACAAACATAAATAACAAGACAGACGTCTGGCTTTCCCTTTTTGTCTTCTTTGCTATTACAAGTAAAAATTATCTAATCAGTTTTGGCAAGCAGTAATGACAATAAAGGCTAAGGTGCCTATTCAAATAATGAGCAATTTTTCCAGATGTAGCATTTTGTATAAAGTCATAATACTTTAATAATTGTGAAATGTCAGTGCTGAAAAATGATCTGGAATACCTGTTCAACAAACAATTTTTAAAGCAAGTCAAATCAATTAGAACAGAGTGAATCAAATTGTTACTGTGTTTAGCTTTAAAGAGAAATGAACTGTATGAACGTATATTTTCTTTAATATGACTTGTCTTTAGTTACATAAAAAGTTTAAGCTCTCAAAACTTATTTTAAATTAAAAAAAAACATTTTTTTAACATTCATTATTGAGAGACAGAGAAAGACAGAACATGAGCATGGGAGGAGCAGAGTGAGAAGGAGACACAAAATCCAAAGCAGACTCCAGGCTCAGAGCTGTCACACAGAGCCTGATGCGGGGCTCAAACTCACCAACCATGAGATCATGACCTGAGCTGAAGTCGGATGTTTAACCGACTGAGCCGCCCAGGTGCCCCTCAAAATTTATTTTAAATAAAACTCTGGACACACTGTCAAAATTATAATCTTCCTAATGGAAGGTCAAGCCTTTTACTTTTATTGATTGTTACTATGTAGGAATGACTTCACATCTTCTCTATCAATCAATCACTCAGAAAAGGGAGCTACATCAGAGTCCAATCCATCCGATCTCAAGGAAGACAACTCACAAAAGTACATGCCAGCTCAGACAATGGCAGAAGTACAAAGTAGAACTTTGGGTTTGAAAGAAGTAACTTGTTCTCTGGCTGAGTAGTTAGTAAGTTTTTTTTTGAGAAATCTGCTAACTCCTATTTGATGGATTAATTAAAGCAGAGGCCAAAAATTCAAACTAGTGCTTCCATAAAAGGCATGAATGTCCTTATCCTCTCCTATCTCATCCTTCTCCCACATCCTTTTATCCCCCATTTCTATTCTCCCATTGAGAGAAAATGACTTAGTCTCACTGGGACACATAGATTGTTCATAGATCAGCACAAAACCATTAAGAGCATAAAATATTTTATTTTATACTAATATTTATACTAATAAAGAGAGAGCATGCACGAGCTGGGGAGGGCAGAGAGAGACAGGGAGAGAGAGAATCCCAAGCAGGCTCCATGTCGTCAGCGAGGAGCCTGAGGCGGGGCTTTAAATCATAAACCTTAAAATCATGACCTGGGCCAATATCAAGAGTTGGATCTTTAACCGACTCAGACACCCTGAGAAGAAAACATTTTAAATTTACTATGCCTTATAAGTAGCATAGGTTATTAAAAAAAAAAAAAAAAGTAGAAATAGAAAGAATGTAGAAATACCTCAACACCATTCATTCATTGCCCTTAACATATTTTGATAAATTTTCCTCTTAAATCTAAGTCATCCAGGAACATATTGATAGTTTCCACATAAATAATATTTTGATCAACTTTTTCCAGTATTTGAATTTCATTAGAGGATACAGTCTCTGATTTTTAAATTTAATCAACATTTTATAAAATTCAAGTTTTATTTATAATCAGATGCATTATTATATCTTGCAAATATCTATAGACGTAAAGTCTACATTTCTATTTAATCGAGTTTGATAGTTTTTCAATGTCAATGTCACAAAATGATGTTTGAGAGTCAAAGTTCTAAAAATGTGAGCCAGTATACAACATAACAAATACATCATGTTGCCTTAGAGGTCCATGTTTTTTATTCAAAAACTTGTACATTCCCAAGTTATGAGTTACTCACAGGAGCCAAATTAAATAAGGTCCTTTAAAAACATATTCCAGGGGCGCCTGGGTGGCTCAGTCGGTTGAGCGACCAACTTCGGCTCAGGTCACGATCTCGCAGTATGTGAGTTCGAGCCCCGCGTCGGGCTCTGTGCTGACTGCTCGGAGCCTGGAGCCTGTTTCAGATTCTGTGTCTCCCTCTCTCTCTGACCCTCCCCCATTCGTGCTCTGTCTCTCTCTGTCTCAAAAATAAATAAACGTTAAAAAAAATTAAAAAAAACAAACAAAACAAAACAAAAAAAAAAAACATATTCTACTCACCAGTACACCTGAGCTAAGTCTCAATTAAATAAAAAGTGAGTACAATTTTGGATTAAATTGCTATGTGTCCACCTCCAAATCTCTATAAAATCTAATTGTACTAACATTTTTATTCCAATATTAATTGAAATACCTGTTTAATAGATGTGATCATCTAATTCAGAGCCTGATTTTGGTAATCTTCATATGCTGCATTTGACTGAGCTATAGGACTATTATTCAGTATAGGACTATTATTCTAGAGTGGTATATGAACATAACTATATCTTCACATGTTTCTAGAGAGTAATACTCATTTGTAAATATTTCAGTAATTGATTATCATCGAAATGCCTATAGTGATCTGTCCAAGAAATATAGAGAAGAGCATGAAAAGAACAAGGAATTATTTTGAGGGCAAACCAATGTCAAGATTCCTTCACAGCTAGAACTCTTTGATGGAACTCACTGACTTAGAAAGTGATCTATTGGGGTGCCTGGGTGGCTCAGTGACTGAGTGTCCAACTCTTGATTTTGACTCAGGTCATGATCCCAGGGTCATAGGATCAAGCCCCATGTTGGGATCCACATTGAGTGTGGAGCCTACTTGGGATTCTCTCTCCTTCTCTCCCTCTGCCCCTAACCGCCACTGGCACTTATTCTCTGAATGAATGAATGAATGAATGAAAAAATTACTTAATTACTTAATTACTTAATTAATTAATTAGAAGGTGATCTGTGTTATCTGGTGGATAGTCATTTCTTATGACTACTGAGTTCCCTTAGAGTTTCTTGTTGAAAAGAGTTGCTTGTTGAGTCTAATTCTGGTTTCGGAATTCCATTACCTTGAATGCTGGAAGATAAGAGTCTTTGTTCCAAAGGATAATGGTATAGCAGCAGGGATGCCACCAGTCCCCTGCAGAGACTCCAGGAAATCTTTGGCTCCTTATATCATTACCCTTTTCTAATTCTCAGAAGTAGAGATGAGTCACCCACCATTGAGGCCCTTTTTATCTTCTTGGATACCAGGGAGAACACTACTACTCACAGGAGACTTATATAGACCTTTCCCATGAGCAACCATGAACACTACATTCTGATTCCATTTCAGGGCTGTGCAGTGCTGTGTCTAAAGTCCTGACCAGCCCATCAGGGTCCCAAGAAAGCCAAAGGCTTTATTCCCACTCAACTACCTGCCAGCTCCAGCAGAAGCTTGGCTCTAGAGGAGCAGATAGGCTGACTTAGGTAAGAGACGAGGGACAGCAAAAATGTGTCCCAAAAAACATCTCCTCAGAAACGTCCCTTCATTAATTTTAGAACAATTTTTCTGACACAATTGATGTAAAATAAATCTATATTCTGTGGTCCATAATGCTTCCAGAGGTATTGCAAACCAATTTCAGGCCATAAATCAAAATCACTCAAAGATAGGTTTTCTAATTTTCTGTTTAGTCATCTTGGTATCCAAAAGATGAGTGTAAAGCAGTTATTATAAAAGCAATTTAAAATTCCTAAATGAAAAATATAAACAACTGAAAGGAAGCAGTTTTCCTTAGTACAAAACAAGGTTTTATTAGGGTATTTATTTCCAAGTAAAACCATTCCTACAGGGGTGTGGAGCAGGAAGAAATTTTAAAAAGATCATCTTGTTTAACCCTTACACATGATGTTAGCAGGTGCAGGCAAGCTCAGAGTGCAGAATACCACACCTTGACCTTGAACAATACTTATAACATGTGTGTGCCAGCAATAGGTCAGGACACATCCTGAAAACCCACAAGCAGATGCAGCTGCTGCAAGAATTCAATTATATGGAAATGCGGTCTATTTGTAAAGGCCTTTTAGGTATTATCAAGAGAAACATTCTTTGCTGCTTTTAAATTTGTAAGACAAGTGAATTCAGTATCCACTTCAGAGCACTATGGAGGGTCTATGTTTAAATTTTTCATGACAAAGGGGAAATGGTGATTAAGATATTTCAAAATTTTGGAGATAAAGAAAGAAACAAAGACTGTGGCTACCACGACTGTAAATTCCTAAACTGTGTAAGAAAACAAGAAATGCTATTCCCTGAGAGCAGAAGATTTACGATTTATGTATGCATAAATGGCTATTTTCACCAGATACAGTAATTGAATAGTGCCAAGTTTTTTGCAACTCAACATTAGTTTTCTGTGGATTCTGGACAACCTTCATAAACAACTCCACATCCTGGTAAGCTTAAACACAAAAATATATTCTGTATCTGCACTTCTTCATTCAGAGATCATATAACTCTTCTAAGGTGTTTGGTAACCCCTCTGGAAGCAGAAAATAATTATTTGGTAGGTATAACTGCTCTTGAGAGCAGGACTGGCTTCTTTTCTAAACTTAGTGGCAGTAGGGCCAGTGCCATGATAATCTTGTACCTGCTATAAGATCTGTGACCCTTTAAAAATAAGGCTCAACATAGATTTGAGCTAAACATTAAGTTCTGAGTTCCTGAAGGCACTGCACTTAGCTGAGTTAAAGACAGCCCAGATTGCTGCTGAAGGAATTCTGAGGTAGGTGAAATAAGACCCTGACTAGTGGGTTATAGCCAGTTATGGGATGAATTGTGCCCCTCACCTCCAAGTTCATATATTGAAGGCCTAACCCCCAGGACCTCAGAATGAGACTGCACTGGTTCTTTACAGAGGTGATTAAGTTAATATATGCTGGGATTAACCCAATATTAACTGTTGTCCCTATAAGAAGAGGAAATTTGGACACAGACATGTAAAGAGAGAAAACAACATGAAGACACGAGGACAAAACCACCATCTACAAGCCAAACAGAGAGGTTTAGAACAGATTCTTCTCCCAGGGCCCTTAGAAAGAACCAATTCTACCAATGCCTTGATGTTTGGACATCTAGTCTCTAGAACTGTGGGGAAAAAAAATTTGTTGGTTAAGCCACCAGTCTGCAGTATCTTTTTTACCACAGCATTAGCAACCTGATATACTTGACCTAGTTTCCTTTTACTGGAAAGCATATATACAAAATTCTGTGCAAAGTGTATCTGCTCTCTTGTGCCTTTCCTTTTTACCTGACCACTTAGAGGCCAAGATTAATTTTTCCTATCAACAGATTGAAAGTTTCTTTCAAATGAGTTGTTTCATGGCCCCATCTGGAAAATGGAGTGTGGAACACCCCTTCTTCTCTCATGTCCAGATATATTTTCCCAGCAATATTAGTGCCAATTTAGTTTCCTACCTCTTGATCCTTTTTTTTTAAATTTTCTTAATTGCTTCAGAAATTAGGTGGGGAAGAGAGGTGCTATTTATTGGCCCCCTCGAGAGCTCCAAGAAACCAGTTAATTATGGACTGGAATCATGAAAAGGGGACTGTGCTCTGACTTGATAATAATGAATGTTTATGTGATGATCACAAATTATTTTCATTTTACTTTTTCAAACTGCCAGAACCAATTATTCCTCTGCCTTGTGCACTTCCCTGAGACACTGCCCTATTATTGTTGAAGAGGCCTTGATAAACATCAGATTTAGAGATAGCACCCTGATTAACCATGCCCTAGAGTTATTATTGTTTCCAAGACTTTCCTTTGATGTGCATTGTACCAGGAACAGATGAACAAACCACATTTGGAATTGTTAAACTATTTCTCAAAATATTTTTCAAATTTTTAAAAACCAAAGTGCATTCTCATAAACACTCTTCCCATTAAAGCAGTGTGTGTTGTAAGAAAAGTCTTTCCATATGGTTCTGATTCATTTACACTTAACTCATCAAAAAGTTGTTTGGGGAAAAAAAAATACTTGATTGCCCAGTAAATTGTTTTGATCTTCTTATTTTAAAAACAGGATATAGTATCCAAAGTAAACAAAATCCAAAGTGGACAGTTAGTTGTCTGAATTCTTTTCTGTTGTTCTAGGCTTCAGTGTTCTATATTCAAGCATTTATGTTGACATCTATAAGCTAAACAATTACCAAAATCTTTATATATGTTCATTGCTCTCTAGAAAAATGTGAAGATGTTCTTCTTTATAACTCTGATATATAACTCCATGCTGAAAGTTTAGGTCAATCAATAAGCTAAATAGCTCAATTTATGAGGATGAACAAAGCCCTGGATCAGATAAATCCATTGCTAAAACATATGTTTTGATCAATAAGCCATTGATGCATAGATCTATAGAGTTTTACAGATGGAAACATAGTAATTTAGTCCAAAATTGCACTTATTTTGTCCTTAAGACTGAACTGAGGTTAACTAGTGAGTAGAATATCCCATGAGGACTTTATTTAACTTCCTTGAATAACTCATAACTTGGGAATGTAAATGTTATTGAGTCAGAAACATATTTTGCAAACTTGGAAAGATAACCAAAACTGTGATATTAAACTACATATCCAGAATTAATGATGACTTTAATACATTTCTGAAGTTTGATGTCTTCCAACCAAATAGGTCTCATTTCAGCTTTGCTATTTTGTGAGTTATCACAAAGAGATGTACTTTGTCATTACTGTAATATTCCATGTATGGATCAAATTACAATGAGTTATAAGCTTTAATATTTAGTAATAATTTAATAAGCATATGAGTATATTACTATTAACTTTTAAATATATAATGAATATATGAATTGATTCAATTTATAAGGTAAAATAATCTGTAATATCCAAGTGATTACCATGATACAGGCATATTACTAGTGGGCTATTAAAATTTCTTATACTCATGTTGTTAAACATTATATTTCTCCAGATTACTTCTATCTTTAAAGAACACTCAGAAAAATGATATAGAAGTTGATAATAAAAATTATTTTCTCACCTAACTATAGATCAGTAATTTCCATGAAACAGGTCTGTAAAAATTTACCTTCTAACAGATTTTTACTATAATTTAAAAATAATTGTTATGATAGCTATGAACTATTGAATGACTCTACATTTTTTTTAAATTCTCAGTTACCTTACATTTTAGAAATACTGTCTTCATATTTTAGATGACAAAACAGAGGATCAGAGAGGTGGCATAACTTTCAAAGCTAGTGAGAAACCAGGTTCACATTTAAACCGAGGGACTTTTTCTAATGACTGAGTTTTTTCCATTGTAATATTCTCTCAAATTTCTTAAAATGAATCTGCAATAATGTTTTCTCTTGCAGAAACTACTACCTATTTTTACAAGTTACTCATGGCTAAAATTTAGTAACACAAAAATCTTTATAAATATTGAATAAAAAATTTGATTTCTTTCTTCAAAGATTTAGTTTCAGATTACTTATTATTAATATATAATTATATATTGAAAGTACCTCAGATTTTCTATAGAATACCTTGCACTCGCATAAAAAAAAAGCAGTAGAAAAGAAAACTACTGTTAAAAGGATTTAAAATGTGTGACATGATTTAGCTTTTGCAGATAAAATTATATGTAGGAAAATAAACAGAAATCAAATATGTGAAATTAATGGGAAAAATATAAAAGAACTACATTAGTTAGAAAATATTCCAGTTAGAAAATAAACACTATAGCCTCATGTTGCTCTTCTAGTATAAAATATGAGTTATGGCAGTAGGTCATCTTGCAAAAATAAAAATCACTTATTTTAATAGAAATTTTCTTTGGTCAGAACAGAATCCACAGCTCCTTTTGATTACAATGATATACTACCGTAGAAATAATGGATACCATATAATACTTGGCACGGAACTGTCAACTTTCATCCTCTAACTTTTATTTGGAAACCACAAGCATTTAGAGTCAAAATGTATGAACTGATAGAAAATCTGCTGTTGTGATTTATCAAAAAGTCTAGAATAAGGCAAACTTACAAAGCTAATGGTATCAATGGAGCATCTTAACTGTATTTCCTAGGGCTACCTGTGTATCCAACAGGAATCTACAAAAAGAGGAATCATGTGTGTAGTGTCACCTTCACATTCACCTGATTCCAATGTTTGTCAGTCATCTGTTTCAATAGGAGGCTAATGATTCTTTTCATCCTCTTTTTTTTAAAAGGCTTATGAGCATTTATACCAACTGAACCATAGGCAAATAGGATTGTGATTGTATTGGATAAAAAAAAAAAAGTGGTCAAGATAGACTACTATATCACATCTATACAATCAAGCTGTACAGAGAGAAATCTAAAACTATTATTTTAAATTAAAATAAATAAAAATAGATTGTTAGTACCAATGAGTGTATTCCATAATTTATTGTATTTGCCTACATGTAGAACATGCCACAGTACTAGAGAATCCCGTTTTGCATACAAATTTGGCAGGGGGGAGGGAGATTATCTCATCACCGAATTACTGAAAGCAATTTTGAGGTTTTTTGCATTTTTTTTTAACGTGTACCATTTTTGTGTGTGTTAATTCATTCTATGCTACCTCTGCAAGAAATAATTTCCAGATATGTGATATCATCTAATAATCCTAAGCAAAAGTATAACATCATATGCATAAAAGCAAACATTGTTAATGCATATATATAACAAATACCAGAAAAAGCATGCTGACAATGGAATTCTCCTCGTACCTATAGTATTCAAAACAATTATTGGCATTATTTACAGTAAATACATGCAGCAAAAAAAAAAAAACTATAAAGCAACTAAATATGAAAACTAAAGAATAGAAACAGTGAATGTATCAGTAAAAGTGGTCAAAAGCAATAAAATAAATTAAACTTGAATGGACTTCTTTATAGAACATAAACAACATATGTAGACAAATATATCGGTAAAATAAGTACACACTGCATAAAGTAATAATTGTGAACATTTTCAAATAACATGGTAATGCATAAAGTAAAAATGAATGTTTCATTAAATGCTCACAGCAAGAAAGGATAAAAAATTAATTATAATAGAAACTAATTTAAGCCTAATGTTAGCTCATTGCTGCCATTATTTCACACAATGGATTATAATTGTAGTCAATTTAAATCTAAATCAGATGGGTCAGGTAAACAGCATAGAATCTACCTCTCATCAGCTGTATGGCTCTTGGCTTGGTATTTTGTTAAACTAATTGGGACATAAAATTCATGTCTTTACTGTGATTTTTTTCTTTCTTTTTTTTTTTTTTTTTTACCATCTTCATCCTAAAAACATAGGACCACTCTGTTCATTCAGGCCACACAAACGGTCACTCTTAAAACTTGGTATTCATTCTTCATATGGGTATACTATACGAATGAGAATTTATGAAATAGTGTGAGGACAGCAGAGGAAAATGTAGAGAGAAAAAGGTGTTTAATATGGCAGCAAATATAGATGTAGACACAGAATTAAATACTCAAATCTATGTAAAGAGTGTAACATCACAGCTGAATAATATTCCATGGTATGGCTATACGGCTGAGCCTTGAACAACATGTGAGTTAGGGATGCCAACATTTACACAGTCAAAAATTCATGTTTAAATTTTGACTGCCCAAAAACTTAACTAACAGCCTGCTGTTGACCAAAAGCCTTATCAGTAACATACATAGTCGATGAACACATATTTTGTATGTGATATGTATTATGTACTGTATTCTTACAATAAAGTAAGCTAGACAACAGAAAATGTTTTTAAGAAATTCATAAAGAGAAAATACACTTATAACACTGTACTGTGTTTTTAAAAATCTGCATATAAGTAGACCCATAGAGTTCAAACTTGTGCTGTTCAAGATCCAACTGAACACTTTTTTTTCAGTTTCAACTTTTTATGTAAATTCCAGTTAGTTAACATACAGTGTAGTATTAGTTTCAGGTGTAGAACTTAGTGACTCATCACTTATATATGACACCCAGTGCTCATCACAACCAGTGCCCTCCTTAATACCCTCATCCAGTTAGCCCATCCCCCTGCCCACCTCTCCTGCAGCAATACGTAGTTTGTTCTCTATAGTTAAGAGTCTATTTTGTGCGGGTGCCTGGGTGGTTCAGTCAGTTAAGTGTCTGACTTTGGTTCAGATTATGATCTCATGGGTTTGTGAGTTCAAGCCCCACACTGGGCTCTGTGCTGACAACTCAGAGCCTAGAGCCTGCTTCCGATTCTGTATCTCCCCCTCTGTCTGCCCCTCCCCTACTCTCACTCTGTCTCTCTCTCTTAAAAATATTTTTTTTTAAAAAAGTCGATTTTGTGGTTTGCCTCTCTCTCTTTTCTTCCGCTATGTTCATTTGTTTTTAAACACTCTTTTTATCTATTAACTTATTGAAGGACATCTTAGTTACTTCTAATTTTTTGGTGATTATGAATAATGCTGCCATAAACATTCTTGTACCGGTTTTGGTATGGATGTAAGTTTTCAATCCATTTGGGTAAATACCAAGGAATGCAACTGCTGGATTATATGGTAAAAGTAGGTTTAGCTATTTAAGTCTTTCAAAGTGACTCTGTCATTTTGCATTCCCACCAGCAATGAGAATTATTATTGCTCTGCATCTTCTCCAGCATTTGTATTGTTAGCTTTTTAGAATTCAGTCATTCTCATAAGTATGGAGTGGAATTCTTCTCATTAGTTTAGTTTGATATGAAGTTGGTTTTATCTGAAATTAACATAACTACTCCAGCTTTCTTTAGACTAGAGTTATCATGGTATATCTTTCTCCATCTTTTTAACTTATCTGAGACTTTATTTAAAGTGGGTTTCTTATAGAAAATAAATAGTTGGAACTTGTTTGCTTTTCTAAAATTCACTCTGACAAATCTGCCAATGAATTTATGTATTAACATTAATTCACATGTAAAGTATTGATACACTGAATTAATATATTTTATGTTTGCAACAACTTTCTATTCATTTCTAATTTTTATTTATTTTTCTTTTTTTTCTTTGCTTTTTCTGGCATTTTAATTTTAATTGATAAATTTATGTGATTCCATTTTACCCCTCCTCTTAAAATGGCAATTACGCTTCTTTTAAAAAAATTCTGTAGTATCCCTAGAAAAGGTAATCGATATTTTTAACTAATCTAACTAATTAAACTAATTTTTAACTAATCTAAGTCCTCTTTCAATAAACATTATGTCACTTCAAGTGTGGTACATGTACTTTTTAATAAAGTATTGCCAGGTTTTTCCTCTTCTCCCTTATTATCCTCACTTATCCATATTCTGTAATAATGTAATGTCATATTACTTTAAACTGTTATATTTTAGATTAATAACAAAATCAAAGATTTTCTCTTCAATCATTACTTATTTGAGATTATTCCTTTCATTATGTAGATGTGACCTATAATTCTCAGTTTTCGTTTGTCTGAGAAAGTCTTCTTCTCCTTTACTTTTAAAAGGATACTGTTGCTGGGTATAGAATTCTAGGTTGGTGATGTTTTTTTTTTTTCTTTCAACACTGAGTTAAAGGGGAAATATTTCACTCTTTTCTTGTTTGCATGGCTTCTGAAAAGAAGTTCACTGTAATTCTTATTGTTTTTCTCTTATATGTAAGGTGTGTTATTCCTCAGACTTCTTTAAAAATTTTCCCTTCAGTTTTGGTTTTCTGCAGTTTGGATATGATGTGCCGAGGTATAGATTCCTTTGCTACTTATCCTGCTTTGTGCTCTCCTAAATTTCAGGATCTGGAATTTGGTGTATTTCATCAAGTTTGGAAATTTTCTGCTATTATTTTTTCAAATATTTATTCTGTTTCTTTATTTCCTCTGCTGATATCCCAATTATCCATGTTACATCTTTGGAAATTGTCACACAGTTCTTTGATGTTCTGTTCTGTTTTATATTTCATTTTTTTCCTCTTTACATTTCATTTTGGAAAATTCCTATTGACCTAACTTTAAGTTCAGTGATTCAAGTAATCAGAACTTTGTTGAGTCTCTGTTCACTTGTCTCTTCAGATTTGAGGGTGGCAGTTTGCCCTGCAAACAGTTCTCTGACATGTCCAAGAAAAGTCATTTATGTTCAGTTTGTTTAGCTTTTTCTTATTCTAAGAAAGGAAGTGTTATTTCTAAGCTTTTACATTATGAAGCTGAAAGCAGAACTGATCTATTTTTTTTTAATTTTTTAAAATTTTATTTATTTTTGAAAGAGATAGAGACAGAGTGCAAGCAGGGGAGGGGCAGAGAGAGAGGGGGCAGAGAATCCAAAGCAGGCTCCAGGCTCTGAGCTGTCAGCACAGAGCCCAACACAGGGCTTGAACTCATGAAAGCAAGTTCATGACCTAAGCCAAAATCCAACACAACCGACTGAGACACCCAGGTGCCCCAGAACTGATTTATTTTTAAAGACAAGTAAATTGACCAAGTTGTCAATAATTGACCCTATCTACTCAGTCTTCCTAGATTCAAGAAATTCTTTGTTCTCCCAGATGTAAACATTTTTAGAATATAAAAATCAGGATCATTTCCTAACTGCCACTAATAGAGTTTTAAGTTTCAAAACAGGAGTCTTTTCTTGCCCTTTCAAATACATAAAATGATTTTGAGAAATGTTTATGTAATCTGGATAAGTGACCTATATAGCCTTCATAAGTAGAAAGAACTACAATAAAGTATGCCTGAAGTAAACAAGTCTTTGCATTTATTTCACTCTAGCAGCCAAGAGCAAATTAATAGTATTTTTTAAACATTATTTTAAATTTCAGCTGGAGACACTTGATGAATATCAACAGAGATACAAGTAACATCTTATAGCAAAGCAAAAGTCCATAAATCCAGCTTTAATCCATCAATTTCTTTTTAAAAAAAATTTTTTTTAATGTATGTTTATTTTTGAAGGAGAGAGAGACAGAGTGTGAGCAAGGGAGAGGCAGATGGAGAGGGAGACACAAAATCCAAAATGGGTTCCAACCTCTGAGCTGTCAGCACAGAGCTCAACAGGGGGCTCAAACTCACAAACTGCGAGATCCACGACCTGAGCTAAAGTCGGTCGCTTAACCGACCAAGCCACCCAGGTGTCCCTCATCCATCAATTTCTTATTCTTCTGTATTTCTTAAATCTACCCCCAAAGATTTTTACCTTAAAAAATAACCCTTGTTCTTTCCAGTCATAGAGAAGCTTCTTTTTCCTCCTCCCCATCCCGTCCTTTGACTTATGTGTCTTTTACACCTTAGCCTCATCCAGTAATTATTTTCCAATAAAAAATAATACTACTTTCCCACTTTTATTTCTTCCAATTCTTGGGCTAGGAAGGAGCAGAAAGGAAAAAATAATACGCTGTGTATTTTTTGACTCCATTGCATATTTATAATGTTTTTCCCTCTAAAAACAATGTTTTATTTTTTCAACTTATTACATTCTTCAAGGAAGTCAATTATCTCCCTTAAATAACTAGAACATAATTTTGCTATCATGAATCAGTATATAATATTCCAATGATAACATCAGCAGTTCATCCTAAAGATCAGTTTGACCTTACAATACTAAATTGTACCATGCAGTAAGTCAATTCATCTAGTTACCTGGGAGTACATTTCAAGGACCTCACCATGATAGACCTGTCAAGAAGAATGTAGGTCAGATCAGATAATCCACAGAAACTACAAGGTGTTCTCTTGTAGTCCAATGGGACAACAGGGAACTCTTTCTTCCATTTTCAATATAAAATTGACAATGTATTTTTTGTTTATCTTATATCTTTGGCTCTGGCTTCTTAGACCTACATTCTTCAGTGCCCCCAAGGGCTCAGGCTCTCCAAATTTCTCCTACAGTCTGTGACAGAAGCAAATGTATGGCAATTGTCTCTGCCTTGTTGGGATCCATCAATCCCTGCCACAATTTCTATAATGGTGCCACACAATTCTCCTCAGGATTGAATAAGCCTTAGATGACTGCATAGTCCTTAAACGGGCCTTGAATACACTTTACATTTTTGTCCAAAACCCAGAGTTGAGTTTCTGTTTACATTTTTTTGTCCATAGTATCACAGAGGTTCTCTTCTACCTGTATACCTAAAATCCTTTTCTCAGATCCCACCAATATTTGAATCCTTGGCGCCCCTTGTATGGCCTACTTGACTTGGCCAATTCTTTTTCCTGGAAATAGAACTGGTTCTGAGGCAAGAGACATCTTACCAACTTTTTTCATATCTACTTTGATCCATTCCCCAATTCATGAGTATAAGTTCTGGAAGCTGCAACATGCTTTGAACTATGATAGAAATCATTTCTACAATGTTCATTTTGTTGTACTCTATGGCCTTAGGCAAAGTTCTTTTAGTGTTAGAGGTTAACGTGAAGTCCTTTTATAAATATAATGTTGATTCTACTCAAAAACACCTGTAATCATTTCACTGCCTTCTTTACTTTTCTTCATAAACACTTAGTTTTGTTTTCACTTTCTCATATTCAAAGCATATGGATTATCTTAAGCATTATAACTAATAATATGCACTTGATGTTTTCATCACCAACATTAACTTGGCACAGCTTGCTGTCAGGACTCTTTTAAACTCCAATTTAGAGAATTAACATCTAAAAAAATATACATTATCTAAGAACATTCTATCATCTCATTTGTCTAGGTATGCTAAATTCTATTTTGCAAGCAGTTTATATGACCAGAAAGCTGTATACCTGGAACTCATTTACTTTCCTTGAGATATAAAAGACCTTCAACAATCCAGATTTCAGTGTTATATTCTCAGGTTTTATTGAAAGTCAATATAGAAAATAGTCCCCAAAATAATGTTTTGTATCTGCTTTAAAAGCATTCCTGATTAGGGGCGCCTGGGTGGCTTAGTTGGTTGGGTGTCTGTGCTGACAGCTCAGAGCTCAGAGCCTAGAGCCTGTTTCGAATTCTGTGTCTCCCTCTCTCTCTGACCCTCCCCCGTTCATGCTCTGGCTCTCTCTGTCTCAAAAATAAATAAATATTAAAAAAAAAAAAAGCATTCCTGGTTTATTTAAATTAACAATTACTAGACATCTAGCAGGAACCAGATACTATTTAGGCATCAGTGATACAAAATAGTTAAAGTTAATTATTTACCTGTAAGGCATTAACAGCCAGAAAAGTAGTAGGGAGAGGGTGGGTGGGATAAAGGAGAAGAGCAAAGGTATTTAAACAAATAGGTATATTATACAATCTCCCTTCAATGATAGTTTATATGCTAAATAAGCTTTATTAATAATTTACTACATCAAATAAATGTGTTAAATTAATGAATATTCTCCCTTTCATTTAATAATGAGAAAATTATGCTCTCTGCCAGAAATCAGTTATCAGAGAATAGAATTTAATCACAAATCCAATGTATTTATTAGCCTCAGGATAATGAATTTAAATTCCTCTTCATATACATTTCCCATATATTTTATATAGCCTTATTATATATATGATTAATCATATCATTTCTTAACCATAAAAAATAAAAATAAATGGATTTTTTTAGGCTTTCATTTAAATTCCAGTTAGCTAACATACACTATAATAGTAGTTTCAGTTGTACCATGTAGTGATTCAACACTTCTATACAACACCCAGTACTCACCACAAGTGAAAATAAATGGATGCCTAAAATTTATTCACAATTTGATTTTAAATGTTATAAATTGCTCATTCTAACACACATGTAAATTGAAATGAGGGGTTCTAATTAATTACAAATGTAACAAGACACAATTTGCGTATCAGTTAAAAATTTTTTTAGGTTCTGTTTTAAACAAACTCTTCATTTGATATTAGCTCAAAATGGTACCTTCAACCTTGTCTTATAGTTTTTACTGATGTAGGACATCTTTCATTTAAAAGAACTTTGTAAACTAACTTCAGATAAATGTCCCAGATATTAAGGATAGCTTATTATCACAGATCAGATTCACATATCAATGTAATCATTATACTGTTTCCAATTTCACACAGTCAACCAGCCTCCAGAAAAAACAAAACCAAAAAAATATTGGAGCAAATTTTAGGCAGTCCCCCCTTTTTAAAAGAATTCTACTGTCTGAGAAAATGTCAATTATATAATACAGTATAATCAACTGCAGTCACCATATTATACATTAGATCCTCAGACCTTAGTCATCTTATCATGGAAAATATGTGTATCCTTTTACCAACCTTTCCCCATTCCCCATACTCCCAGTCCCTAGCAACCATCATTCTACTATTTCTGTATTTGACATTTCTTTCTAGATCTCACATAAAAGCCATACCATGAGGTACTGGTCTTTCTCTGTCTTATTTATTTCACTTAGCCTAACACCTCTGGATTCATCCATGTTGTCACAAATAGTAGGATTCACTTTTTTAAGGCTTAATAATTTCCAGACGTGAAGTGATATCTCATTGAGGTTTTGATTTGCATTTGAATTTGCCTGATGGTTTTTTCACATATCTGATGAGGAAGCCTGGGGCAAGCTGAGGGCAAAATACAGGCTAACAGCACCACCACCACCCCAGCCCCCCCCCCCCCCCCCAGAGGTGGATATATTCCTGGGACACTCCTGGCTACCAAAGAACAAAGGAAAGGGGTTTAAGTGCTTGCCATGGTAATGTGGTAAACTAAGGCAATGAAAAATTAAATTCCCTTACTGCCTACAGCCCATTGACAAGTCCTTGAAACAGTCAGAGTGACCTCCTACTAGGAGCTCAGATGCCTGGATGATGAAACTTTGCTAGAGGCAAAAGAGAATCTTAGTTTAACATTATCCCAATCTCAAGGATCCTGTAAATCTACTTCCTTTATCTCAATTGCCCCAAGATATATCCTGGCAATTATACTCCAAGCTTATGGCCCCCCAATATATATCTGAAGGGTCTCATGACTGAGGTTTTATTAAATGGTAATAAATGGTGTTTGCCTAGTAACAGCCCTTCAAGGTCCTGGAAACCCTGCTTCCAAAATACCTTAGAGACTTACTCTATCCCTGATCCCCTCCCAACCTGAGAGTACATAATGAGTTACCCATTATGACCCCAGTGTAGCTCTTCCTGCCCAAGGGTTCTGTCCCTGTGCTTTAATAAAATCACCTTTTTGCATCAAAGACATCTTCAAGAATTCTTTCTTGGCCATCAACTCCAGACCACCCCACCAACACCCCAAAAATTCATCATATCTGTTGGCCATTTGTATGTCTTCTTTGGAAAAAAAAAAAAGTTATTCAGGTCCTTTGCTCATTTTTCAATTAAGTTTGCCTCTGTGTTGTTCTGTTTTGGTTTGTTTGCCATGAGCTATATGAGTTATATGCCATGAGTTATATGAGTACCCTGCATGTTTTGGACATTAACTCCTCACTGAACCTGTGGTTTACAAATATTTTCTCCTATTCTATAGGTTGACTCTTCCATATGTTGATGGTTTCCTTTGCTATACAGAAGTAAACCAGTGACTCATGAAAATTTCAACTATGTCAATTATCCATTATCTATGTTCTGTTCATTCGTTTTTAAAGTGGGCATTATATAGATATCATATAGGTATTTTATAAAGTTAAAAAAAAGTAAGGTAGGCATAATATTGGGAAAGAAAAATGATGGGCAAAAAGTTCACTTTTCCTCTTGACCTTCAAATCCGTTCACTTTTAATAATGAAATGTGAAGAATGCTGTTCCTTTAGTCCATGTAAATAACAAAAGGAGGAAGTAAAGAAACAATGTACAGCTGTCTTTAAGGGAGTGTAATGAAGCCAAGGTACATTTACAATTTAATGTACTCCCTCCGTTTCCTTCAAAGATATTTAAAAACCACAAAAAGTTATTTTGCTTATTTTATACTGAACAAATTCAATTACTATGTTTATTTACACAAAATGCATAAATGAATGCATAGAGTAACAGTGCATTCAGAAACAAGTCCACAGAATCACCTGCCACAACTCTTATTCAAAATGTAGCCCTGAATCCTGACCCGTACTTGCTAAATAATTATCTCTGGGCTGAAGCCCACCAACTTTCATTTTAACAAGTTTTCTTTATTTTATACTCACTATAATTTGAAAGCCACTGATTTAGACAATGAAGATCATAGATTTGTAGACAGTATATATGTATATGTGTATATATATATATATATATATATATATATATATATATATTCTTTTTAAATATATGTGTGATAGCAACAATACTGAGGACACGAATGTTTTAGTCAATTTTTAAAATTTAGGTAAGATTTTTTTGAAATTATATTTTTAAGAAGTCCACAGATGAAAAGTGAATTTTAAAAAACTGGCAAATATACAAATTCGTTAACCTGCATTAGAAACCAATCTAACAAATATTTGTATCAACTCAGTCTTCTTTTTAACTCTAATATATATATATATATATATATATATATATATATATATATATATTTTTTTTTTTTTTGTACAGGCTACATTTTAGCTACCAATCACACACACAAATGCACACAACACATGATCATACAAACTTATTTTTACTCTTAGTTGTATATATATCATTGTGTCAATTTTACATTAAGACTAATAGCTTTATAATAGCTCCCTTGCCCATATGAAATCAGTGAATTAAGCAAAGGTTTTTAATTGTAAAAAACTATTAAATCATAACTTAATAGTCATTTCCCCTAACAAAAATTAATTACCTCCTAGCTTAATGAAAATTAATTGCTATTCTGTCTTGACAATTACATTGTGATCAATCAAGTGTAAAGAACCTACAGGGGTCATTTGCTGTAATTCTATTGCAATTCATTAAATCGGCAACAGATGATAACCTTTAACTTATTCACATATTAGGGAATTCTAATGGTTGCTCTAGATGTCACTGTTTATACAAAAAATGATATATCAAATTGTCTCTTTTTCTTAGCTCAATTAAATTGCTTTGTCTTTACCAATATATTTCCAATTCTACTACTGTGCCTTGATACCTAAATCATTTACATTACATTTTTTATGCAAAAATAAGTATCAGTGATTAAGGGAAAGTAATGCAGGTAATTGTCAAGCAGTAGAAAATAATAAATAGTTTAATGTGATAAAGTTTTTTTACAATAAACATTATATATCTCTTCAGAAATTTTTACTTCAAACAAGGAGAGACAAATTTATGTCCATTAGAAAAACAAAATAAAAAAGGTGGATAATACAACTGTTAGAAAGAATGAGAAAATATGGGGACTACAGTAACTATGGGTAGGATTTTAAGCCATAGGTCAATCTGGAAAATGCTCTATTTCCAGAAGCTCTGGGTGAAATTAAATATATGATATGACCAGTGATCTTACATTTGAATACTTATCCCAGAAAATTTGTACAAGATTCCTACAGTAGTGAGTACAAAAATGGTTGCTGAGCTACTGTTTGTATCAACAGAAAGTCTGGGGGCAACATCAGTGCTTAACACTAAAATGGATAAGTCAAGAATTAAAGAAAAAAAATAAAATATGACACTTCGGACTATCAAGTATAGAATTCTATTTATAGTACTATATAGGCATAATAGTGTTCTATCAATTCACTTATTACAAAATATATTATAAATTTTGTTTTTCCTTATGTTTGGGTAAATGCAGTTTCCTATCAAATTGAGAAAAATTCCCAAATGAGTTATTTTCACATTGCATTTTGTTTTACTCACTTTGAAACTTACTGTATCACAAAATAACCTATGCTTTCTCATCTGAAAGAATTTGCTGATTTTTTTTCTTTTAATTGGTGTATGTTCTTTTTCCCCATTCTCTAAATAAGGAAATTTATCTATCCAGTAAAGTCAAGGTCAAGCCCAATCTCCTCCATGACTTCCATGACCCTGGTTTTTAATAACATTTCTTTACCTTAAACTTGTATGACACTAATAGACTATATACCACCTAATTTAAGTGTTAATACAATTGTTTTTTGTTTTTTTGTTTTTTTTGTTTTTTTTTTTATCATTACCTCTTTTGTCCTCTACAAGACCTCTGATGAGTGGGACTGAAAGAGCGGATGTAGGCTGGCCGACTCCATTTAGTTCTGTGTCCTCTATCATGAGTGACTATTTCCCTGACAGGGCCTCCTTTCCAGGAAAACCGCAGAAAGAAATTCCCACTCAAATCTCAGACCAAGCCTCCTCCCATTAACTTCCTGCTTACGCGTTCAAACTTCCTGTTCAAACCATGCCTGGCAACCTGTGCAAAGGACCTCAGACCCTTCCCCAGCCAATCGGCTAAGGCCACGACCATCACCCCCCACCCCCCAACCGCCCCTAGATCCCTATAAAACCTTTGTGCTTTTGAAACTCGCTCTCTCTCTGGCATCTCACCGCTGCATCGGTGCAGGTAGGGGATTGAGCTCGAGCTAGCTCGAATAAAGGCTCTTTGCTTTTGCATCGGACTTGGCTCCCTGGTGGTCTTTGGGGATCACGAATTCTGGGCATAACAGGACCAGATCTTTTGTTTCCTGTGTCCCTTACATTTAGCAGTGTTAAGACTAGACACATTATAAAAATTTTAAATGCCTCTTTACTCACCAATAAATATGTTTTGTTGTTCTAAATACTGTGGATATTTCAGTTAATAAAACAAAATTTCTATTATCTTGAACTTCTGGAGGGAACGAGAGAGAAAATAGGTTCCAATAATGTATTCTATTAAAAATTCCTTTATGGATCTAAAGAGTAGCACATGACAAGTATAATCTATTCCTGGCCAGAGAAGTGATAGAGCAGATAAAGACAAGATACTAAAAGGAAGATTTAGCTTTGAAATTATACCAAGAACAGAAAATGAAAAAGGGGCACGAGCTTCCCTTTTCCCCTGACAGCTCTAGGAAGCTTGCCCCTGGAAAACGAAGAAGAACATTCCTTAACAAGCCTTATACACTCCCTATTTCCTTATGGATGCCTAGAATTCCTTTATCACAGAGATTAAGTCTTGTTTCACAGAGGTAAAATCTTAAATAGAAGAACTTGGATGATGTTTTTCACTGAAATGAATGCACATTAACTACAAAGCAACAACCATTCAATTATCAATAGTAAAAAATAAGAATGAACTTTAATATTTCTTTTAAATAAGAACACTTTTGGGCAAATGAGAATACTACTAATAATCATGGTACATCAACATGTATAAAGCATGATTCTTCCAGGCAAACTTGGATAAAGTATTTCCAAAAATAACTTAATTTTCTGCTTTGTTAGCGGTAAGGGAACACACACACACACACACACACACACACACACACACACACACACACACACCTGTATCTATACATTTAAGACATACATTTGAGATAGCTCTTCAACTTTTGGGAAACAGAGAAGTTACGTACTAAGTTATACAGTAAGATTTTGGCAATGTGTGATTAAAATACATACAGATTGACTTCACATGATTTTATAAAGTGAATTTCATTCTCAAGGATTTGTTATTCGGGAAGCCAAAATTAAATAATATAAGCTTGCGTTGTATTAGTCAAATGAGTAAGCTTAACTCATTCATTGAAAACAATAATAAAGCAAAAGCATGGATGAAGATCATATTAGACAAAGCATAATTCACACCCCAAAGCATTAACTACAACAACAAAAGCTTCAAATGCTGAAGGTTAGGATTCAGAATGAAGATGTTGTATCCATCAAATAATGCATCCAACACTTTTGTAGACTAGAAACTACAGGAAATGTGTGAAGAAATGGCAGCACAGGAAACATAGGTATTTAACACTTCATTTACAGCCCAATTCAAGTCAAGTGGTTAATAGCTGAATAAGAAGATAGAAGTCCTAAATGGCACAATTAATAAAACCTATTTTAACTGTAATAATAAAAGATAATAAGCTTTATTCTCCACTTCACAGGAAATATTAAAACTCTGAAGACTCAGAAAATTCTGTGAAGTAAAACTCATAAAAGCAAGATTACCTGATCAAAGTATAGTAAAATAAAAATAATATTCAAATATAAAAATAAAAGAAGCTTTATCTACCTGGAAATATTATGACTCTATTGTATACTTTTTGAGTAAAACCCACTCTGTAACAAAATATCAGTAAACTGAATCCAGTCCTCTATTTATCTTGACCAAGTATACAAATTGACCAAGTATGTTAATCCCAAGTATGTAAATTGACCAAGTATGTTAATCCCAAGAATGTAAATTTATGATAAATCCATTGAAAACAGGAATAGAGGGGACTTTCTTAACCTGATAAAAAGCATCTTTGTGAAAGACCTAGATCTACTATAATTAATGGTGAATGAATCACTAAATGCTTTTTGCCTAAGATCTGAAACAAGGTAAGGATGCCACTCTTATCACATATATTCAACATTGTCCTGGATTCCTAGGAACTGCAATAAGGCCTAGGGAAAAAATAATTAAAACTGCATTTTTGAAGATGATATGATTAATTACATAGTAAAATCTAAGTGACCAACAAAAAGCTACTAAAAATAATAAATTAATTTAGCATGTTCCCAAGATAATGTGAGAATGAACAATTAAATGAAATTTAAAAACAATTATATTTATAATACTATTAAAATCATGAAAAGCAATTTTAATTACAACAAAATATATCTAATATCTATGCTGTGAAAACTACAAAACACTTCAGGGAACATTAAACACAGCTTAATTATTTGAAGATATACATAACTATTCAAAGATTGGAAGACTAAATACTATTAGGGTATCAATTCTCTCTAAATTAACTTAACAGATTATGCATGATTCCAAACATAATCTCCATGTGTTTAAGGAAATTGACAAAATAAATCTAAAATTTATGTGGAGGGGTGCCTGGGTGGCTCAGTTGGTTAAGTGTCTGACTCTTGATTTTGGCTCAGGTTATGATCTCAGGGTATTTGAGATCAAGTCCCAAGCTGGGTTCTGCACTGACAGTGCAGAACCTGCTTGGGATTCTCTCTCTCCCTTTCTCTCTGTCCCTCCCTTGAGCATGCATGTCACATTCTCTCTCTCTCTGAAAATAAACTTTAAAAAAATAAAATATAATATAAATGTTAAAATAAAGAATGTAGAATAACCAAAACAACTTTGAAAAAGAATAGAGAACTATCACTATCTGATTTGTAGATTTACTCTAACTACAGTAATCAAAACAGCATGGTATGAACATAAAAATAAACATATAGATAAAAGTAACAAAACGGAAAATCCAGAAATGAACCTACACATATGTGGCCAGTTTGCTTTTGACAAAAGTATAAAGGTAATTCAACTGGGTACAAATTTTTTTTCCCCAGCAAATGGTATTAAAACAAGTGGACAGCCATATGGAAGAATTAAAACATGTCCCTTTCTTAATGTCACCACAAAAATTAACCTGTAAAATGAGATGAAACAAACATATCAAAATGTTCAAATTAGTGAATCCAGGTGAAGGTATAAGAATTAGTCATTGCTTCCTTTTTTCAACTTCTCTGTAGCTTTAAAGTTTTCAAAATAAAAATCTGGAGAAAATTTTCTGAGATAAATATGAAACATATTAACTTGTGTTCAATTTAGTTGCTTGGGAAAGGATGATCTATCAATTACTCTATTCAATATTTATGTGAAAGACTTCAATATTAAAAATAAAATTATTAATAGAAATATTTAATAATATAGCTAAGCTTGTTAAGTAACCTTAACAATTAAATGCTGTGTTCATGGAAAGACTGATTATTTTACCAGTCCTTAGTATTTGAGTTGTTGCTTAAGTTAATTTGTTCTTTCCTATGAGGATATATAACTTGTTTATATACAACATTATAAATAGGTCACATTCTCTAAACTTCAAAGAGGCCTAAGTGGCTGTAACTTCTTATCTTATCATAACCATGAAAGTGTTAAGAAAACTTCAATAGGTTTGAAATTAAGTCAGTCCTTCATCCCTATTCAGATTGTGAGATTATTGAACCACACTAAATCCCATGACATTCTAAAACACTCTATTGCAGTCTTGCCAGAGATAAAGCCATTCACTATTCAGTAAAAATTTATCTGTTTTCATTTAAATCACAAAGCAATACCTTTCTTCTTTACTGTTAAAATCTTTCATCTCAGAAACTTCAAATGTTTTAAGAAAGACATGGTAGTATTATCCATCATAAAGAAAAGAGAAAGGAGGTGGAGATGGGCTTTCTCTATTTCAGAGTGTCTCCCTCAAGGCCTGATGCAGAGGCTAAACAACTCTGCAATCTCAACTGCTCAGAAGTGGTGCAAAGTTACACCCACTCCAATGCAATGTCTGTTGTGGGTTAGTATTCAGGTTTCAGTAAAGTTTCTCTTAAGTTTACTTTCCTAGAAAGCCAAAAACAAACCAGTCTTTAATAAAAGGCACCATGGTTTTCAAACGTGGACTCTTAAACAGCGATATGAGAACGGTGGTAACGATGGTAAGGTACACGTTAAGGGAAAAGATGTGTGGGAAAAACACATGCGAAAAAATAAATAGGTAACAGTGTGCCCAGTTATCACCAAATCAAAGTCGTTCACCGAGAAATGATCATTATGTTTCATGAAATAAAAATGAACAGAAACTCCGAAGAGGTTGTAAATGGTATGCTGAGCCATTTGAAACTTTGGAAATATAGGTCATCTGTAATGGTAAAGGGGTTTGTTTCTAAAATTTCTTTGTAAATCATTTGTTTAGAACTCAGAAGGCATTTCCCCACAGAAGCTGTATTATCCATGATGTCTTGAAGGCTAGGTTTCAGAACATGATCACACAAACCTGCTATGTCCCAAATGGATCTAAAATGTGATGCAACCTACAACCTTCTCCTTTGCCACTACGGCTCAACACACAGTGCTCTGAGGTTTCTTACACTGTCACTGTAGGAAATAGTGGAAAGTCACACCTGAAAAAAGAATACCATACCCTATAAACTTGTTGCTGGCATCAGAATGGGACTTTATGTCAGAAATATCTATTGTGAAGGCCAATGCTTACTGGGAAGGTCATTGTCTCAGGCCCAGTTCCCACACACACCTGTTTTCTGGGTAATGGCTCTCACCCAAAATGAAAGAAAGTTAAACTCAGGAGAGTCCGAGCCTATACCGGGAAAAAGTCATCCACATGATAATGGTATCTGCATTCCCTCTACCTCCCAAATCTTTACAGTACTGTATGACTCGTTGGAGTTCTTTTTCCTATGTGGCCTTACCTTGGATGATATATTAAGTATTAATAATAATTACAAATTATCAATAAAATATCAGTGATTAACATTGATAACTAATATTCTTAATTATTAAATTTAATTATTAATTATGTACAAACTTTTATTAACAAACTGGCTACATTTTGTTGGGCACCTACACATACCAAACACTTAACTTGCCTTACTTTTCATCCTACGAAATCTGAAAAGGAAAATTTATTATCCCAGAAGTACAGAGGAGGAAACTGATGTTCAGAGAGATTAAAACTATAACTTTAGTCATTCCTCTCTAAACTGATTGAGATAGGATTTCTAGGTGAGTGAATGGTAATTACCTGCATGCCCTCTGTCCCCATCCCAAACTTGTTCACTGACATTTCTAACATAAAATTTATATATGTATAGTCTGTTATGATTCAAGAGAGTTCATAACATCCACTTCTCCCTGTCTGGGATTTAAATCAAATAATCAAATAAGGTAGTGTGTGTGTGTGTGTGTGTGTGTGTGTATGTGTGTGTGTGTGTGTGTGTGTATATATATATATATATATATATATATATATATATATATATATATAGCTAGCTTTATATATATATATAAAGCTAGCTTTATTACTGATACAGATCATAGCTTCTGGTGCAGCATCCCAAGGCTTAAGTATTGATCTTGTCTGCACCCCAGTATTAGACAGACTCACCCACAATGTCCCAGGCAGAGCTGCACAACCACAGGTTCTGCCCTGTAGGCTTTTATTTCCAAGCTTACCACATGGCCAGGAGCAGACCTGAGCACCTGCTCTATACTGACAGGTGGGTCCCGAAATGTGCCAAGAAAGGGGCTGGCAAAACAAGCCCAGTTCCAACTTCCAAAGTCACCAGGAAGGCATAAATGAGGGTAGGGGGACATGAGGAGGGTTAACCTACTGGGTATTTCTCCAAAGGGAAGAAAATACCAGGACTAGGAATTAGTAACTCCTCAAACTAAAGCCACATGAATAGTAGTCAATCACAGACATAGTGATGGATCAAAGCATGAAAAATGCTAATCATTCTACTTATGAAGAAACCATTTACTGAATATCTACTTTATGGCAAGGACTAAGTTCACATCTGAAATGCAAAGCATAAGAAACATAGCATCTCACTTCTCATAGTTTACATTCTATAACTATGCAAAGTATTAAAAAGAGAATTTAAAAAATAATTTGCTGTATTCAGCACAAATTAAAGATTGGCATTAGATTATTAGACTCCCTGAATAAAAGATTATTAGAATCTTTGAATTTGATTTAAATTATCATCAAGATAAACTCTATATCATTTTATAGACAAACTATAATTTTGAGAAACAATAGACTAACTTCAATCAACTTCAATAATTCAATTCTTATCAGATGTCTTATATTCTTAATTCTTTCAAGACCAAAACTTTATTGTCTTTATAATAGTCTGGATTTTTTTTTTTTTGCCTCCTAAACATGTTGATACATCTCTATCAATGTCTAAACTCCACTGATTTAACATAAATACTTAAAGAGTTCTATAAAAGTGAAGAATTGTATTTTGTTCCATTATTCTCTCCAAGATGGACTTCATTAGAACATGATTCTTTGGATCTTAGCCAAGCAACTGAGATAGAGATAAAATAGTATAACAAGAACCTTCTGGTTCTTTTAGTAACAAGCACCAATCAATAGGATTATGCTAAATTTCAAGCTGTAGCAGGTCATATTTTATCAAGGTTTTACTACATTTACCATGAACAATAGCCCACTATGTAGGTATTTTTATTAGATCTCATAGTAGTGCTGTAAGCCTGGAAACTTTCCACCACAACACTCTTAACATAAATGTTGAAAATATTAATATGTTAGAAAAGCAAAATAAGATTATTTTCATAAAACTTCAAAAATATGCTGAAAGCATATATTCTTTAAAAATGTTTACTGTTTTATAAATGCATATTTGTACATATAACAGAAATAAATACAGTTGCTATCTGTTCGGTGCTAATAGTGACTGAATTTAGGTCCTTCCACGTATTATCTCATGTATTAACTTCATGATAGTCCTGTGAAATAGATACTATCTGTTTCATACATGAAGAAATGAACATAAAGGAAACAAAATGTAGCCAAAACTGAAATGTTTAAGTAATTGTTCAAAATCTGGAGCACTCTCAGTAGAGAACTCCGGGCTCACACTCTTAAAATATCCTGCCTCTAAAACTCCAACTGAATGAGAGTGCATATCCATATAAAGTTTCTCACATGCTGTTCACTGCCAATAAAAATAAATATAATATGTAATATGTTTGTATAACATACATTATATTATCTATTCCCATATAAAAATAAGCATATATAAATTATAGACACTCATACCTTATTTATAGACACGCTTATAGATGGATTTGAAACCATGAATTTCTCTATAGATTTTTAGATATTCAGATCATACTAGATGCCTACTTATTTCATATAAATCTAAGCAGTCACTGCTACAAAATAAAAGCTTAATACCTCAAATACTTACACCAGAAAAACCAAAGCAGACTTAAATTATATCATAATACATATATGCACACATACATACACAAATATATGTCTCCCATATAGCTCCTCTATTAACATTACTGATGAATTAAATAAAAGGATCAAAACTTACCATGAAATTAAGTCTACAGGAACTGGTATGTACTGTGAAGACATAAATTATATATTCCTTTGAAATATGAATTATAAAATGAATATACAATATAGTTTCCTTTTGTATTACTTTTAACTCCCAAGTGAAAAGCAGGCAAAGGGTATAAATCCCAACTGGGTTCTTTTGGCTTAATAGCTCTCAAACTGCAGCGTCCATCAGAACCACTGGATATCCTGTTAAACTACAGATGGCAGACCCTACCCTTTGAGTTTCTGATTCATAGATCTGGATTGGGTCTGAGAATTTGCATGTCTAATCTGTTTCTCCATGATGCTCATGGTGCTGGCTAAGGGGCCATAATTTGAGAAATACTCTTCAGGAACTTAAAGGTATAATATCCGTCCTCACCCTCTCCCTTTACCTTCATCAGGTAGACCAAACCTGTAGGTATCCAATGCTCTGGAAGGATGTGAGTAAGTGAGGATTATCACCAGCAGCAAGTAGTTTAAACAAAGTTGTTTTCTAAGAATCCCAATACATTACCTGGTTTCTAATAAAGCCAGGCATTGCTCAGGCCCCATCCAATACCAATTAAAACAACACCTCTGGGTGTGGAACTCAGGCACTAGTAATTCTAAAGCACCCCAAGTGATTCCAGGGTGCAGCCAAGTTTGAAAATAATCGATAGTGAGAAAATCCAGCAATGTCCACACCAAGTGGTGGCAAGCCTACATATTGCAGAGCTTAAGGAAATGAAGATTGTCAGTCTCAGGTCAGTTCACTATATATTGTTTTTCTATTAAATATATAAAATTTTATAGTTATTTATAACTGTAAAATCAATACCAAAGTGTTTTAACTTTTATAAATATAAATATATTTATAATAAAATTATGATTTCTCTCTTGATCTCTGTCTCTCCCTGTCTCTCTACTTTTAAATGTTTCTTAGATCTCCAAATATAGCCTAGAACTACAGATTGTGTTCTATATGCCAGTATGGTACCATGACTAAGTTGGAAAGTGGTACATAATTTTTGAACATATAGAATCTAGTGTCTGGCATTAGGGGTTCAAATTTGGATTCAGACTCGTTAGTTGTGTAACCTTGAGTAAGGTCTTCCAACTTTTGTTCTGTAAAAAGAACGTAATGACAGCACTTGCTTACTACGATCACTGTGTACATTAAATGAAATAATGTCTGGAGGTAATTAATATATAGGAAGGACTTGAACATAAGCTGTTCTATTATATTTTCTTTTTTCAAACTGGTTTGCCATTTACCTTAGTTAAAAAAGAAACAACCTTTTCCACAGTATTATCTGAAATCTATGAATAGATTATTTCTGTTGCATCTGCATTGAGTTTTGTTTAACAATTACAGACAAAAACTCATGCTGCTGCCTTTAACAGAAATTAAATGAATATGGTAAGTAAAATGGGGATGACTTTGGCTAAGGGAGACTAGAGTCAGTTTATAAAGTAAATTCAGTCATAGAGACATAAAGTGAAGTTTCCTGAAGAGTACGTAAGAAATTTTATAAAATTAAGTTCTCAGACTTCTTTTGGCTCTCATTAATAAACATATTTCAACATAGTAATTGTTTATATCTTATATCTCTGTTCGTTAAGCTAGATGTCACTAAATTCAAACATGCAACTTTTGATACACTCTTCACTCTGTAATTTTTTAAATTTATATTTATTATTTCTATGTGCAGCTTTCTAATTAAGTGAACATTTTTGCATATCACAAATATATTAGTTATGTCATAATAAAATAATTTGGTTGATCATACTGAGAAACTTCTACATCATCAAGTAATTTATTCACAAAATCTTCCTAGTTGTGTTATTCAATTGTTCACTCAGAGTTGAGAATGTATTTTAAAAATGTTCAAATGAAGGGGCGCCTCAGTGACTCTGTCAGTTGAGCGTCTGACTGTGGCTCAGGTCATGATCTCGTGGTTCACGAGTTTGAGCTCCACATCGGGCTCCGTGCTGACAGCCTAGAGCCTGGAGCCTGCTTCGGATTCTTTGTCTCTCTCTCTCTCTACTCCCTCCCCTGCTCATGCTCTGTCTCTCTCTGTCTCTCACAGGTAAGTAAATGTTAAAAAAAATTTTTTTAAATGTTCAAGTGTCATCTGTTACAAATAATTTCCTTACTTGGGATAATATTAATGATAATTTCCTTTATTTTTAAGCAAGCAATTCATACATATATTATAAGCGTTATTGCTCCAACAATATTTATTAATTGCCCTTTTATAGTAATGTTATATTTTTGTGTTAGAAACTTATAAAATAAAAATTTAGAAAACACTAAAATGAATAACATTAACATTCAATATATTTTGCTGAATTGCTACTATAAACAAGGTACTATAAAAGTAGTGAATAATTATGGTGAGATAACCTAAAAATTGGTTATCAGACTTTTACTGTAAAGGGCCAGATACTACACTTTAAAGGCTTTGTAAGGCATTTATAGTCTCTGTCATATTCTTTTTCTTCTTCAACAAAGATTTACAAACATTAAAAACCTTTCTTGGCTTGGAAGCCGTGCTGGATTTTGGCTCATGGACTATAGCTGGTTGACCTGTGACCTAAAATGCTTTTAGAGTATATTACCATTAATACCACTGTGGTTTTTGAACCAAGATTTGAGTAATACCATCTGCAAATCTTCAACCACATTCAGAGAACATTCTTGAAAGTGACCAAGAATTGAAAATGGTTACAAGTCTGCATAATTAGTCCAGAATTGTGGAAACCCAACAATTCACTAACATTGTATAATACTGTATAACACAATAGTAACACTGCCAGAATAAGCATATAGAACACCTAAAATAGAGACAGCTGTGCATGATTTACTTTAGTTTTAGCCATAAAATTCAATATTATGTGCTAGGAATCTGAATTATGAGGCAAGGGATAAAAAGGCACAGACTTCTAGTAATGAAGTGTCACCCACAGAAGAGAAAAATAAATGCAAATATTACATATACTTGAATGAAGACAATATTCAGTAACATACTATGCAATTATTTGTTCATCAATCCATACCCAAAAACATGCATAGTTTTAGTTTTAAAAAACATGCATAATAACTTCTATTTTTATGTTGGAAACATTCCTCATACCTCAAAATATGTATCTTTTAAAATACAAGCTTCCATTATTTGGGATAGATTAAATTACACTATACTGATACAATATAAACATAGTATATGTGGTTGATAATATTCTATTTATAATGTTCTGGCTAGGCCAGTTAAAAATTGCTTAGTGATCTTTTTTTTTTGTTGCTTTTTGTTATTATTCTTTGAAAGATTTTTGAGAAAGTGATCATATGATATTTGTGTGTGTGTGTATGTCTGTCTGTGTGTGTATGGTATCCATTCATATATTTTAAGAATCACTGAGCTTGAAATAGGATATTTTTTTCCTAAAAGACTGTCTTTACTTTTGCCTGGAAGCTTTAGTAGTGATTATCAATCTTCTATCCTAGGGAGGTGGGGGGGGGGTGCGGGGAAGAATGTACTAGAACCATTTCAAGACCAATTGACTTTATTGCCTACGTACCAATTCTGCAGAATTGTTTGGGTAATGAAGCAGAAGGAAGCTTCTGAGAAAGCACAGTAGGAATCCATCTAGAAAAAAAAATTAATATGAACGAAATCACGTCATCCTGGTATATTAAAGAATGCCATGAAGAAGTATGAAAGAGTGACCATGTCTTAACTGAAATTTTAAAAAAGCCAAGAAGTACATGTCTGCAATTATGAGAGTCAACTTATAGAACACAAAAATAAATAATGTATGATATGTAATATGTCACATTTATTACAGTAAATCATATTATTTTGATGTATACATATATAAATGTAAACTGCATATTAAAATACATATATGAAACTTGCTATTTTTGCCTTTGAAACATTTTCTAATCATTGAGCTCTGTCTTTAGGTCTATCAGTTGGAGACATTAATCTTATTGCTAGTTAAAAAATGACCAGTTAACCACAGTTTAGTGTTTGGAACTACTGGTTTAGCGTTCTACTGAAACCCCAGGAGGTAGCTACCGTGGATCAGTTAGAGCATTACTAAGGGAAACAGGAAATAATCTGAGGGGATTTCTGTGCCTGCAAACTATTCTGCAATTAGAGCAGTTCTTTTACAGAGGAATTAAAAAGGAGGATGTTGAGGCACTAAAGAAGTACTGGTGATAAAGGGGGGAAAATTGTAGTCGTGCACTTAAGTACTGCATAGCAGTGCTTGGCAGATGCACTTAAGTACATCCCTAGCTCCTACTACACAAGATCTGTCAGTTTATGCTCCCCATAGGCTTACTTACACAAAACATCTATCTAAATGATAAAATAAACACATTTTACATTTTATCATGAATTGTTCTCTTTGCTATTGTCAAATATATATTACCTAGCAGCTTCATTATGGAGATATTAAGTCAGTTTTCATATCTCCACATCAGTGGGTTCATAGAAGCTCAACATGGCCCCTGTCTGATGAAGAAGCTGCCTTGACTAGTCATTCCCATGTACTTGTGCTGTCATTTGTTAATTATTTGAACAGTACCTGCTATTTTGTTTGCTAGGATCTGTAGAGAAATATTTAAATATCCTACTGTCCAGGTATGGGGAGAAAGGCATGTAAAGCACAAGAATAAGGTTTACTTTAATAGAAGTATGCAAGAAAGACATTGTAGGCATAAGGAATGTTATTGGTAAATTTACCTACACAGCAAATACAAACTTTAGAGAGAAAAGGATGCTTTAGAATAATCTTTAAAAATTGTAAGATATTTTCCTACATAAAAAAAGGAGGAATGAAAGAAAAATTGAAGTTTAGAAGTATCAGGATTAATATATTGACTATTAAGAAACTTTATATTGCCTGGATAATTTTTTCTAGCTGTTCCGATATTTTGCTTTTCTAGTAATGAAAAGGTGAAAGGCTTTTCCAGTAAATATATTAGTATTAAGAAAAGAGCACAGGGTCACCAGGATGGCTCAGTCAGTTAAGTGACCCATTGGGCGCCTGGGTGGCTCAGTCCATTTAGCGTCCAACTGTTGGTTTATGATTAGGTGATGATCTCATGGGCTGTGAGACTGAATCCCATGTTGGGCTCCACGCCAAGTGTGAAGACTGGGATTCTCTCTCTCCCTCTCTCTCTGCCCCTCTCATGCTTGTGTGCGGGTTCTCTCTCTCTTTTGCAAAATAAATTAAAAACAAACAAACAAAAAACTTATTAAAGTTCACTTTTCAATGAAGACTTAAATGAAGACATTAAATTAGGTATTTTTAGTTCGAATCTCCTGTAACAAAATTCATTTTGATATAGGACATTAACATGTAGAGAGACTAAGAGATTTATTCCGCCAACACTGAAATGCAGCAAAACTCAAGAGGTTGATTATATAATGTATTTGCATGCTAACATATTTCTATCAGTATTACATAAATTGTTTCAGAAAAGAATGAGAGAATACTTTATCCAGTTTATAGTAAGCAACATATAAATTAATTTTATGAAAAAAAGTTATGATGCTCTTAAGGAAAAAACCCTCTTAACCTACAAAAAGTGACAGTTGTTGGGGATAAATCAGATATCTGATTAAAAAAAAACACCTTACATTTTCTGATACAAGCTATTTTTTCACTGCTTATTCTTCACTTGGGTGTAGTGAGTGAGTGACTGAAACTTAGCTGGCAGTGGGAGGGAAGTCTGACACGTGTTTTTTATGTGTCTATCATATAAATAATTTCTATTATGGAAATTGACTTCTCACTCATGCCTCTACTTGCAGAAAAAAAAAAAAAAAAAAGGAAAAAATGGCCTTAATGTATATGTACTATTCCACATAGCACATACCCACCAATGAATGGAATTCTATAAGTATGACCTTGAACTAGTACTCCCAAACACTAAGCTCTCAAAGTTTGCTTTATTTGAAACAGAACAAATTTGTTCTGTTCAATAGTGCCATCTCAGACTTAACCAAAATGGCAGGCTTCCAGAAACATCTCACTGTGTCTCCTATTAGTCTGCACTGAGATACAAGGATGGCTGTGATTAGCAAGGGTGGGGATTGATAGTAAAACATGTTTCAAGAATTATATCAGATGCAATGGTTAATATTGGCTTTATCTTTAAATTTCCTCTTTTTAATTTGCTGAAAATCCAGGACCTAGTTTTATGCACTTCATCAAAATATTTTTCTTCTCTATGAAAAGCTCTGCCTAGAATCTTTCCAAGAAACCAACAAATCCTTTAGTTAGATACAAAAGTGTTTTTAAGTTTTGTAAGAGAGAGACACATTAAGAAACATTACTACATATTAGATAAAGTATTTCTACACCTTCATGTCCAATGCTAGGGTTTGTTTTTCAAATTCGTAAGGCTTTTTTAAAAAAATTATGCCTTTAAATGCACAAACTATGATACTTCTATGAAGTAGAAGATACTTCTTCATTTGTGTTTCAATAGAATCTCTTTTGTGTTTTTTATAAAATTGATTTCTAAAATCTGGGATTGGAAAACTATGACTTTATTTCTGACTCAATTCTTAATAAAAGTGGTTTTTTTTGTTTTTTTGTTTTTTTTTCAGATTGGAGAACTGCTATATACAAATGGAAACAATATGTTTGAAATGAGATGATTCACTTCACTGTGTCCTCCATGTATTTTTGGAATGTGGACAATGATGTGACAAACTACTTTTTATGCTAATTCTCAGAATTCATATCCTCTTACATTTTCCACTGAAATGTCATCATTTTGTGATTTTTGTATAAAGTATGCAGTAACTTTTTTATCTCAGAAATAATATTAAGCTAAGTTAAAAACGTCACCTTCTTAGTGATGCAACACAAAGTGAACAACTTATGAAACACATTTGCAATTTGGGCATTCTCTTCCAAACCATAAATTACAACTTTGTGACACTTATTTATAATAATTATCATGAATACAATTCGTTTTCTAAAACTCTCAAACTCAACAATTACTATTCAAACTAAAAAGTGTATGAGATAATTTAAATTAAGCATCTTACTGCTTTGTGAAAAATTATGGTTTTATATTTGGAAACATAAAAAACTGAATACACTCAAAAGTATTGGTGAGTAATTATCAGTGAAAAATCCTAGAATAAAAGCCCTTCAAAACTGTTATTTCCTTTACAAAATTATGCAATCATCAGGCTTGTTTTTAGTTGCCTTTTCCCGTATTTTCTGTATCTTTCAACATAGAAGTACCAATAGAAAAAACACTGACCTCGGTGTCTCTCCTCCAAATCAAGTATTTGCTCTAAAGGAATATTGTAGATATTGTTTAAGCCAAACGTTCCCCAAAGAATAGTCATTTTGTTTTGCCTTAAGTGTATAATTAAACATTGCTGCTTCTTATAACCGAAATAAAAGATTATTTTGGGAAAGATTTGCTCGGCAGCCTAAATTTATAGCTATTGCCATAATAATTTTGTATAACAACCCCCCTACAAATATCGATGACTCGTTGATCATTTATTCTCTCAGATCTGAGAGTCTATCACCTGGGGTTTGCCCAATCCTCAGCAGAGAATCTGCTTCAGTCTGCAGTAATGAGGCAGTTCTTGTCACTGTGAATCTGTCTCTTGTCCTCTTCCTCATACCTGCTACTCCTCAAGGTAACAGGAGTACAAGAGAGAACACGGCCTACTGTACAAGGTGGTTTGTTTGTTGTTTTTTGTGTGTGTTTTTTTTTTTTGTTTTTTTTTTTGAGAGAGAGACAGACAGAGACACAGTGTGACAGGGGGATGGGCAGAAGGGAGACAGATTAGGAAGGAGGAGGCTCCAGGCTCTGAGTTGTGAGCACAGAGCCAGAACTCCAACCCACACGCCTTGAGTTCAGGACCTGAGCCAGAGTTGGTCGCTCAACCGACTGACCCACGAGGTGCCCCTGTACAAGGGCTTTTAAAGGCCCCAGTTGCATAACTACTCACATCCCATTGGCTAAAGCAAAACACGTGGCTGAGCCTAAAGTGAAGGAGCAGAAAAGTACACTCCACTTTTACTAAGACAAATGGGAGGTTATACAACAAAGAGCATGGATACACAATAATGCAATTTACCAACGTAATATTGGAGCACGCTGACTAAACTTACATTTAAATTAAGTTATAACTTTGAGGATATCTCTTCTTGATCATAAAGACACAGACATTATGAACAGATTTATCAAAATATAAAGGTTCTCTGTATTAAAAATATTCCCTGAAATTTGAAAGTAAAGCCATTATAAAAGATGAAAGATTGGAGCATATTTGGTATGATAGAGTATTACAAAATAAAAAGAATAAAGATGTATGTCTCATTTTAATCATCTTTCACATACAGCTTTTCAGGAGTCTATCTTAGAAATTATTGCCTCAATAAAAGCTAAGCATTTATCACTTGACTAGGTAAAAATTATAATTTATGGTTTCTTAACTCCCCTTCTATTAAAATAAAACTAACTCATATTTCCTTTATCCCTTCTTAGCTTTGAAACAGTAATGTCTTGCTTCCAATTTTTTTTTTTCCTGGATTTACAGACCCATAATTTCTACCGAAATCAGTGCTTCTGAATCCCCGTTACATATTAGATTTACCCGAGGAGCTTTTAATGTTTGTTTTTGTTTTTTTTTTAAGTTTACTTATTTTGAGAGTGAGAGAGTCAGAGTATAAGTGGGGGAGGGGCAGAGAGAGAGGGAGACACAGAATGTGAAGCAGGCTCCAGGCTCTGAGCTGTCAGCACAGAGCCCAACATAGGGCTCTAATTCACCAACTGTGAGATCATGACCTGAACCGAAGTCGGTGGCTTAACTGACTGAGCCACCCAGGTGCCCCCTGAAGGAGCCTTTAAAAAACAAACGAAACAAAATACAAAACACTCATGCCCAAAACATAACCCCAAGAAGTCTGGTTTAATTTGATTGACTTGAGCATGATTATTGTTTAAAAAGCTCATAGGTGATTTTAATGAACTGCCAGGACGGAGAACCGGTGAATCTGGTGTGTACAATGCAGTGTGCATAATTTTATAAATATTTTGGTTGTAAATAT
Source organism: Neofelis nebulosa (assembly GCF_028018385.1). Classification (NCBI taxonomy): domain Eukaryota; kingdom Metazoa; phylum Chordata; class Mammalia; order Carnivora; family Felidae; genus Neofelis; species Neofelis nebulosa. Next base: position 80,877,299 of record NC_080785.1, on the reverse strand, counting down.
ACAATGACACCAAGAGTCATCAAATTAAAAAAAGAAAGGGAATGTGACATCTTATGCATCTGAATAATTCAGATTTGGGTTCAACTTGACCAAGAACTCAAATGATGTGTCCAAGCCTCACCTTTCTGATCTCCTAGCTCAGAGTGGGTACCATTCTCAGTGTAACCCCATGATCACAAAATACCTGCAAGCCACTCTGTGGGTGGAGCCGCATTCCTCTACATTCATATTCAATAAAAAGAGGAAATCTTTTCTCCCCAGGTATTGAAGAAAATACTGTTTTTCATTTAAGTCATATTGCCTTCCCTAAGTCAATCACTGTGGTCAAAACCATGAAATTACGCTGGATTCAGGCCTAAATCCTATGCTTTATGCAAGAGCTAGGAGTAAAAACAGCCTCCCTTAAATGCAGGTGAACAAAGTTTGGCATCCTGGTACCATGAAAGTAGACTGCAGTGCCTTTATAGAGTATGCACAGTTGTATTTAAAAAAAAAAAAAAATTATGTTTATTCATTTTTGAAAGACAGAGAGAGACAGAACACAAGCAGGGGTTGGGCAGAGAGAGAGGGGGACACAGAATCTGAAGCAGGCTCCAGGCTCTGTGCTGACAGCTCACGCAGGGCTCGAACTGATGAACCACGAGATCATGACCGGAGCTGAAATCGGATGCTCAACCGACTGAGCCACCCAGGCGCCCAGCACAGTTGTATTTAATAGAAGTTCGCATTCATCTGTTATATATTGTGATATATAATTTATATTATGTAGGTACATCGTTCTAAATACAGAAATAGAATAACATTAGAAATGCAAAAATTATGAACTGTTGCAATATCAAAGTGTTAACACTAAATACTCAATAACATAAAAGGAAGTTCAATAAAATTAATTTGCCTTTCTGGCTACCAGTAAAATATATTCAGAAAATCCATAAAAAAGGAAAAAAGCCCTGTGGAACTATTTTATGATTCTTTCCAAATACTAATTATAGCTGATACCATATGCAGTTTAAAATAGACCCCGAATGACTGATGATTGACTGTTATAATGGAATTCCCAAAGTAGAAATAATCAGGAAAATAAAAAATCAGAGTTTGACACACATGCTGTTTAATAATGTGCAAAATTGGCAGCTTTCAAACTGTTTTAGTACATGAGTCTAAATAAGAAAATTACAGATAATTTTGACAGTTATAAATTCCACAAACATGGTTTAAAGATGATGCAAATGTACGAATCATCAGGATACAGTGTCCACTAAACTGGTAGATTCCATGTTCCCAACCTAAAGACATCATACAATTATTTCAGTTGATTTAATCTAGGCTTCATACAGGTCTAGAAAAATTATAGTTATTGCTGTGATGTAAGTTTAATTATATACCACATAAGGAGATCTTCCCATAGTTAATATATCTAGGTATATATTTCCAGTGATAATCTTAAATTAAAATTATCTTTTGAGTTAGGAAAAGAAAAAAAATTTAATTTTAAATGTTAGCTCTGGTAATTGATAGGTCAATGATATAAGAATCCCATAAACTTAACGTTTTAAAATTAATTACCTTAAATTATACTTATCTATTCTATAATTTTTAAAACTTCAAACATAATTAATCTATTTTGAACTTAATAAGAACACAATATATTCATAAGTTATATCCCTGAATATTCAATTCAAAACAGACTTCTCTGTGTTCTTAATCAAAGTTTTAAAATGTTAACAAGTGTTAAGGTGACTAAACAGTGTGTAAGGACTCTATAATAGAGTAGAAAATGGTAATTAAATACAATAAGAAAAATAAAGTGTATTACAAGATGGAAATGAAACTCTAAAGTGATGAATTTGAAGACAAAAAAAAAGAGAGAAAACTAGTCAGGGCAGCAGAGTATGGTAGAAATAGATTCTCATACATTCTAGCATTTCATAGAAAGAGTTTTCAGAAACTGTTTATAATTTTTAAAATCTAAATTCAACTACTTATCAACTTTGTACTATTCCCAAATTTTATAATTAGGCCCATTAAGTGATGAATCTGGAAATATGCTTATTAATGGTGTTCATTTATTTAACACATTTTTAACATTTATTTTTTTTAATGTTTATTTATTTTTGAAAGAGAGAGAGAGAGAACAAGAGGGAGAGGGGCAGAGAGAGAGAAAGACAGAGAATTCCAAGTAGGCCCCACGCTGACAGCACAGAGTCTGATGTGGGGCTCAAATTCACAAACCATGACATCATGACCTGAGCCAAAGTCAGACGCTTAGGTGCCCCCTATTTATTTAACACATTTTTTAAAAGTTTATTTATTTATTTTGAGAATGAGCTAGCAAGAGCAGGGGAGGAGGGAGAGAATCCCAAGCAGGCTCAAACCCATGAACCGTGAGATCATAACCTGAGCCAAAATCAAGAGTTGGCTGCCTGACTGACAGACCCACCCAGACACCCCTATTTAACACATTTTTACTGAGTGCCTACTATATGCCAGTGGCTCTTCTAGGCAGTGAGGATAGGTATATAAGGTGTGACAAGTATAAAAGAAAAAGTTAAGCATATGAGGGAAATATAAAGTGTTCAGAGAGGGGTGGGTACTGAAAAATTATGTGGCAAGGCCTGAGAAGGTGACATTTGAGTCAAGACCTAAACGTGAAGAAATAATTATATGGATATTATTATGGACTGAAATTTTGACCCCACAAATTCAACTGCTGAAGTCCAAAACCCCAATGTAACAGTGTTTGCAAATGAGGCCTTTGAGAGTAAATTAGACAGAGTTATGAGTTTGAGGCCCTGGTCCCATTAAATCAGCACCTATATACGAAGATATAACAGAAAGTTTACTTGCTCTCTCTCTGCAGTGTAGGGCACAGAGAGGAGGTGGTCATCTGCAAGCCAGGAACAGAGCTCTTACCAGAAACCACGTCAACTGGCACCTTGATTGTGGACTCCCCAGCCTCCAAACTGAGAAATAAATTTGTTTCTTAAGCCACCCCTTCTGTGACATTTTGTTATGACAGCCCGTACTGACTACTATTGATATGAAGCATAGCACGCGGTGTAGTACATCATCCCTCGCGCTGAGAGTGGCTTTTGTGTGCCTGTGCTTGTAGAACAAGGAGGCCAAGTCGATTAGATGTGTACTTAGATGTGCAGGAACAAAAAGGAGAGTGGTAGGGGGTGAGTTCACAGAGGTAATGGGGCCTTATCGTGTGGACCCTTGAGGGTCACAGAAAGAATTTGGCTATTACTCTGAGTGAAATGGGACATCAAGGAGGGTTTTGACCAGAATGGTGTGTTGTTAAAATATTAAGTAGAATTCTCATGGAACTACCTGGGCATGAAGATTTATATTTTGGCCGATTTTCACATGTAAATTAATTTTTTTCAATAATTACAGGGCTATTCAAACTACTCATTTCATAGTAGATGAGTTGTGGTAGTTTATACTTTTTGAGGAATTGGTTTATTTAATCTAAGTTATCCAATTTATGCAGGTAGAGTTATTCAGAGTATTCACTTATCCTTTACTGTCTGCAGTGTGTCTGTAATGGTACCCCCTATCTCATTCCTGAGATGAGTAATTATGCATTCTCTTTTTTCCTCTATTCATCTTCTTAGTATTCTATCAATGGTAGCACTCTTTTCAATGAGCCAGCTTTTTGACTGATTGATTTTCTCTTCCTCTCTCTCTCTCTTTTCTTTTTTGATTTCAATTTCATTAATTTCTGTTCTTCATTCTTCCTTCTGCTGGTGTTGAGTTTATTTTGCTCTTCTTTTCTAGTTTCTGGGGAGGTAAAATTATTGTTTGGGACTTTGTCTCTTTTTCTATTGTTAGCATTCAATGCTATAAATTTCCCTCTCAGCACTATTTTAGCGGCATCCCACAGATTTTGATATATTGTATTTTTATCTGTATTCTGTTCAATATATTCTTTAAAGACTTTATTGGGGGGAGGCAGTTTCAGGTTTACAACAAAATTGAAAGGAAGGTACAAAGATTTCCCATATATCTCAAGCCCACAAACTTGTATAACCTTCCCCATTATCAACATGACACACAAAAATGGTGCTAATTTTACCATGAATAAAGCTGCATTGACACATCCCAGTCACCCAAAGTCCATAATTTACCTTACGGTTCACTCTGGATGTTATACATTAGATGAGTTTGGACAAATGCATGTTCAATATATTAAGTTTCCCTTGAGACTTCCTTTTTGATCCATGGATTAACTAGAAGTGTTTAATTTCAAGGGTTTAGAAAATTTCCTCATCTTCTGTTATCAATTTTTAGATTGATTACATGGTGGTCAGATCACATACTCTGTATGATTTATTTTCTTTTCAAGTTTGTTTTATGGCTCCTTTTTGAAGTTTGTTTTATGGCCCAGGATACAGTATATCTCAATATGTACTCCATGGACATTTGAAAGGAATGTGTGTGTTCTGCTGTTCTTGGTTGGAGTCCTCTATAAATATTGATTACATCATGTTGGTTAATGGTGGTGTTAGGTTCTTCTATATTCTTTCAGGGTCCAACGATAATTGTGAATTTGTCCATTTTTTTTCAGTTCTATCAGTTTGTGCTTCACATTGTTTTTCAGCTCTGTTGTCTGGTGCATACACTTTAGGATTGTTATAGACTTCTGTTGGATTGATCCTTTTATCATCATGTAATTTTCCCCTCTGTCCCTAGTGATTCTGTTTGCTCTAACATTAACTTTATATGACATTAATATAGCTACTCTTGCTTCCTTTTCATTAAGGTTTTAATAGTTTACTTTTTCCAGCCTTTTACTTTCAACTATGCATATATTTGAAGTGAATTTCTTGTAGACAGCATCTAGTTTCATCAGGATTTTTTTAATTCACTCTACAAATATGTCTTTCACTTAGTATATTTAGACCGTTTGATTCAAAGTAATGCTAAATTCTGTCTTTTTATTTTCTTTGGTTTTGTATTTTGTTCCATTTTTCATTTATCTGTTTTTCTTTCCTTACTGTAGGTTACATGAACACATTTTAGAAGTCCATTTTGATGTGTATACAGTGTTTTGGAGTGTATCTCCTCGTAATCTTTTTAAGTGGTTGCTCTACTATACTATATGTACATAACTTATCAAAGTCTATTAGTGACACGTTTCACTAGTTCAAGTATAGAATTCTTGCCTCCCTGTATACACCTCCCTGTTTATATTTGTCATAAATATTTTCTCTGTACACATTGAGAAACACATTACATGGTTATAATTACTGTTTCAGCCATCAAACGTAAATGGGGAAGCTCAAGATGAGTTATTTATTACATTAAGTCATATTTTTGCTCTGTATGTATTTTTCCTTCTTCCCCCATCTTCCCAGATTTCTTTTGTCATTTTAATTGTCTGGAGAACATCTTTTAGTTATACTTTTAGAGTAGCTCTGCTAGAAATAGATTCTCTTTATTTTATTTTATATGATAATGTCTTGATTTCCCCTTCATTCCTGAGGAATATTTCACTAGATACAGAATTTTGGGTTAAAAATTTTCTTTCACCACTTAAAAAAATGTAGTATCGCTGCTTTCTATCTTCTATGGTTTCTGATGAGATATCTACAGTCATTTTAAGTATTTTTCTACTACAGGTGGGATTTAGCTTCTCTCTGGCTGCTTTGTTGTTCTTGATAAGTCTTCAAAGATTTACTATAATGTTTCTTGACATGCATTCCATTTGGCTTATCTTGTTTGGGATTTGCCTAGCTTCTTGAATCTGAAGTTCTATGATTTTTGGAAAATTTTGGAAATTTCAGCTGTTATTTTTTTAAATACTTTATCATCCTGATATGTTATATCCTTTATTTCTATGATAAAAGTGACACAAATGTTAGATATTTGGTCATAATGTTACATGTCCTTGAGGTTCTGTTCATTTCTTTCTCTATTGTTCAAATCAAGGTATTTCTATTGTTCTACTTTCAAGTTCACTGATTCCCTTTTTCTTTCTATCCATTCCTCTTGTGAGCCCATCCATTGAGGTTTTTATTGCTTTTTTGTTTGTTTGTTTGTTTGTTTGTTTGTTTTGGCTGGAACTTGCTTACTGTATTTTCAATTACTTCAAGACTTCTATCAAGGCTCATTTAACCATTTGTATGATGAGTGCTTTAAAATCTTTGTCAGATGACTCTAACATCTGTCCTATCTCAGTGGCATCTGTTAGCTGTCTTTTCTCATTCAGTTTGAGATTTTCCTGGTTCTTGGTATAGCAACTGATTTTCTATTGAAACCTAGGCATTTTAGGTATTATAAGACTCTGGATATTACTTAAATCTGTGTGTTAGTACTCTCTGAAGCCAGTATGGTATGTGAAAGAGGCCCCTGCTTCATTACTGCCAGATGGAGTGGAAGTCCAGCTTCCAAATTCAGCCTCCATTGACCTTTGAGGTGGGAGAGGATCCTCATCGCTGCTGGATAAGGGTTGGAGTTTTGACTTTCTGAGTGTTCTCCATTGACACTGTGTTTGTATGTGTATTGGGAAAGGAGGGATGATTTTATTACTGCTGAACTGAATGCCTTGATTTTCCATTAGGCCTCTTCTGACAGCATTCCAGTGAGAAATGGGAAGGATGCTTTATTACCACTGGATGGTGATAAAAGTCCACAGTCCCCATATAGTTCTCACTGATATCATGGAATGTGTGTGGGGATGGTGATGTGGAAGGTGGGGGTAGAGGGCTCATTACTTATGGCAGGGATAAAAATCCTGGCTTTCCACTTAGCCTTCTGATGCCACTCTGGTATCCCCGCTTGCCTTCTCTCTGTGATACCACCTTGGTATCCCCATGTGACCTTGGCTGGCATGGGTATGGTTGGGTCCACAGATTTTTTTTTTTTTTAATTTTTTTTTTAATGTTTATTGATCTTTGAGACAGAGAGAGACAGAGAATGAACAGGGGAGGGGCAGAGAGAGAGGGAGACACAGAATCTGAAATGGGCTCCAGGCTCTGAGCTGTCAGCACAGAGCCCGACGCGGGGCTCGAACTCACAGAGCGTGAGATCATGACCTGAGCCGAAGTCAGACGCTCAACCGACTGAGCCACCCAGGCACCCCGGGTCCACAGATTTTTAATTTTGATGTTTGGCTGGAGTAGATTCAATGTTGTCTGCCCCTTCCCTGGTCTAATGGCCTGAAAAGGTAGGTTTTAGTTGGCTGTTTGTTTTTATGTTCCTGTTGGTGTTTCTGGATTTCTTACTTCCAAAGATGCAGTCTCAAATATATGGGGCAGAAAGAAAACAAGGAAGTTACTACTGTATTGTTTCTTGGGTCCTGCAAGATCTCTAGGTAGTTTCCCTTCTTCTCTCCACTTTTAAGAGTCTCCTTACATTTGTTTTACATAAAATACCCAGAAATTTTAGTTGTACTTAGTGACAGCAATAGGAAACACTAAGTCTTCTCCATTTTCCCAGAAGCAGAAATCCTCATATAGGTTAACCATTATTCTGACAGCTGGGGACAAATAAGAGGCAAGTATAGAATCAGGGCAAGTAGTCAGGAGGCTATTGCCATAATTTAGGGGGCTTAAATGAGCACAGTAACTTTGAAGATGATGAGATAGATATATTGTTAAAATAAAGGAACCGGAAGCCAGAAGTCTGAAATAAAATAGGGATGCACTCCCTTCGGAGATTCTAGGGGAGAGCCCATACCTCACCTCTTCTGCTGAGGAGCTGGCAGGGATGTATGCTAGCTATCTTTGGCTTATGGCCTTGTAACTCCAATATTTGCCTCCATTTTAACCTAGCCTGCTCCTCGGTGTATAATCTTTCTTCCTCTCTCTTACAAAGACACAGGTGATGGCATTTCTGTCGCAACTGCATAATGCGAAATATTTTCCTCATCTCAATATCCTTAAATTAGTTCATATGTCTATAAACTTTACCACGTAAAGTAACATTGACAGTGTCCAGGGTTTAGGACATTGGGCTGATCTTTGCAAGCTATTATCAGCCTACTACAACAGATGAAACACATAGATAAAATATGTTAGATGTGTTATTAATCTAACAGATGAATTAATCTAACAGACGAAACACGTAGATAAAATACGTTAGAATTGTTATTAATTTATCAAGATATTAAATGAGCAATAAATGTTTTCTCAGAATTAGGGTGAAAGGGCGATGCTGAGAACAATGATGACAAGTACCCATTGCCAGGCTTGAAACAAGGACACGAAACCAGCCTCATCTTGTTTACATCACATCTCCCTGCTGGCCGGCATGGCATGATTGATGCTTAGAGGCCTGTAGAGAATCTTTAGACATCATTTGGAGGAAAACCTCTCTGATATATTTTTGCTCCCATGGCCAGATGAAGTAAGTGGAACGAAAACAATCAAAGAAGTGGGAAGGGTAACTGCCAAAAAGGAAAACTTACCTGAGCTGAACGTATCCAGAACTACAAAAATCAAAAGGCCCAGAGCTGCTGAGAGGCTGCAGCAGGGTAGCAAAGAACAACATGTCCCTTTAGCTTGGATAGCCTTTCCTAGAGAAGACTGAAGCTTGTCAGTGTGACAAGGTTAGAAAGGAGAGGATAGGCAAACATGTGCAACATTTCTTGTGGGCCAGTTAGGAACCGCCGACCATGGCCTGGTAGAAAGCATCTTGAATGAATATAATCTGAGAGGAATGGCTGCCTCCTGGACTGTATGGGCGGCCCCAACAGAATATGTGTAAAGACCTGGAGGCAGGAGAAAGCAGGGGGGAGGCTAGAAGAGGCCAGACAGGGAGTGTATGTAACATGCACCAGGGAGAGGGAAGCAACAGTCAGAATCCAAGAACACAAGGAGGTGGAGCTGTCTCTCCCTCAAATCCTTCTCACCCTGCCCATCTCAGCACCCTTGGGAAACCAAGATCAGAAGAATGAGTTGTGAGAAATGAGAAAGTGGGTAAAGAAGAGCAAAAGTACATTCAAGGTGTACCATCCCCTATAACTGAAATGGGAAGGAGTCGGGCCTGAGCTACTCCAAATTTGATGTAAAATGGAAGTTTTTATTTAAGATGGTACTAGAATTTTTCATAAATAAAAAAATTAATGCTGTGAAAGGCTGTTAATACATGAAAGTATATGAAAACCTGGGAGATCTAATAGATGAGAAGAGATTCTAGAGTTGTTTTTTTTTTTTCCTGTGGGAATTCACTGAAAAGAATAAAAACAGTGTTTCCTAATTGTACTCTTTGAAGTTCAGATCTTTTTATAATGGATATATTAGTAACATATGGGCCATATTATAGGTGAATGAATATACTGTTTCCTCATCAAATCAATCAGTGAGTTGATTTAGGGCATCATGTTGAGTATAAACTACCTTAGCAATTTTGGATCGACTCCTGTCATGACCATATTCTCTCTCCATCCCTTCCTGCCTTGTGCTGATACTAAAAAGACAATTCTCTCATCTCACAGAAGAAAGTTCATTTATGGAGGATCTTCCTCCATAGCAAAGGAAACACACAATCCCCTACGCCCAAACTGTCCCAAACTCATCCTATATAATTTCAGCATTTGCTGGAATGTATGCTGAAATGCCAAAACTACTGCAGGGGCAACTATGAATGCAACTAAAACTGGAAGGTACAAAGGATTTTCTCCCTTTCAAAATGTGACCACAGATCTGAGAGTAATTTTTTCCAGAGTTGGGAAAGGCTTGAATCTTTACAGTGGAGAGGGCCCGTAGCCCAAACATTTTGCTGGATGAAGCAGTGGATGGAAAGAAGCTACTGCAACACAGAGAAAAAAGTTTTAAAGTAAGTATCTTGAGGTAGCAGAAGTTGGCAATCAAAATAAGCTTCGCTGGTGATTTGTGTGATTTGGGGACTGCAGCTGCCCATCCTGCCAGCTAGCCCAGGAAAGGTAGCCCAGCTGTTTCCAGTGAAGATCTGCAACAATGGGAATTCTGTTCTCTCAGAGACAGGAGGATTAGCTGCCAATGGTCCCAGTTGTGTGTAGGACCACACACAACTCAATTCAAACAAAAACCCAAAGTACAGCATTTGTGTGCCATGATGTTTGTAAAATTCTGAGCTAATCCCCTAAAGGGATATACCATTCGTGAAACAATTATAAATAGAGCAGTACCACTAAAGAGTCTTTTTGGAAAAATGACTTCAAAAATGTTCACTGGTCTCTAAGTTGTTTAAATAGCTGCCCATTTTATTATCTAAATTGCTCATAAAATATTTTGACTTTTTCCCCTCTGAAAATATGTTTAGAAGTAAAATTATAGGAACAATGACTGTTTCAGTTGATGGCAGTCCATGGGTGTGCCCGACCCATTCTCCATTATATGGTTAGCCTTTCCTTTGAACATTCATTTTTTCCTCCTCCGTTACTATTTAGGAATATAAAATTTGGCTCTATTTTAATTAATAAAATGTCTTTTTAAAGAAGACTTGTCTCTCTTTGGAAAGAACCACATGCCTCAATATAAAAATGGAAAATGAACAATGCCGAAAAGAGAAGGTCGGATCTTTGGTTTGTTATATACTTGCTTGAAGGGTTTCCGTGGTTCTCCATGACCCATAGGAGAAAGCTCAAACCTTTTCAGTGCTTAAAAGCCCTCATTCCCACATCTCATCTTCAGTCACATCTCCACTGCTCCCCTGCTTTTCCCCCTATAATTTGAAAAAGTAACTTTTCAGTTTTTCATAATTGTCGTTTTTTTATTGCTCTGTGGTTCATCAGATGCAATGTTCTCTGCCGGTAAAAAATGACTCTGCAAACTTCAATCCACCTAGCAAATGTCTGCTCATTTTTAAAGATCCAGCTCAAGTTTCACTGTAAGTAAGCTTTTCTTGAGCAATTTCATGCAGAAATTCTGTATCATCCCTTAATGTTTTACATACTTTTATACTAGTCCTATCTTTTTACATACTTTTATAATAGTCCTATCACAGAGTATTCAAATGGATTGTTTATGAGTGTATCTCTCTTCAGTGAATTTTAAGTTCTTTGAAGACAAGTGTTCCTAAAAATCTGTTTCCTAGGATCTCATATTGATCGCTTGCTATACAGTGGACATTAAGTAAATATTTCTTATATTTATGAAAAACAATGTCTCAATGACTAAATTTTTTATGACTTGGTACCAACCATCCATAGGTGCTGTCTCTCAGCCTACAGCCTGCCCCAATCCTGCACTTTGATCGGGGCTCAAAGCAGAAGATGGTCTTGCATTTTGGTTGACTTAGCTCCTAAGCAAAATTGGAAAGCTCAGCTAAGAACTGCTTCAAAGCATCTCCTCGTTCCACTGTCCACATCCCTCTGTAACACCATCCTAATGACAACAACCAAGCAAACAGCAACAAAAAAAGTAAGCTATTACTAAAAACCAGAAACCTACAATAAAAGACAAAAAGAGAGGGGACTTTCTTTTTGAGACTGTTGCAAGCTGTGGGTAAATAATGACAAAGTATGTTATTACTGGTCCTTTTCATCAGGGCCTTATTCTTCTTTTGCAAACATTACAGTTTTATTAGCAATCAAAATAGTTCAGAGATATGTACAGAAACATGTCTCCTATACATATTTAATTCTACCTTCTAAAGTAACCAATTATCAATTTGGCATCTATCCCCACATATTTGCTTTTAATGTGTTAGGAGTGTATTTGGAATGCACTGCTTTTTTTTTTTTTTTTTTTGATATTGAGATTCCAACATGATTATGCAGCCTTCTTTTTTAGATTTTGCTTTTCTCTTCCTTTTCCAATTATGAACTAAAGTCTGAAACATGTCAGAACTAGCATTCCTAGAGGGTAGCTAACGTTTGATGACTTTCTTCCTCCTTAGCTAAACACTGAATGTGACGTATTTTTGCCCCACTTTGCAGCTCTTCAGTCAAGCAGGAGATCAAATAGGATTATAATTTCTTCACTTCAAAGAATGCCATTTTACACAATAACAACTTGCAAAACTGAAACAAGTCTGATTAGGTTCTCTCCCGCTCCCCCACAACCCTGTTTCTCTTTCTTTCTTTTTCTATTTCTCACGTATATGCAAACACATGTTTACCTAGAGGCAGAAGCATTGTCTCTACTCTGAAGTTCACTCTTTGTCCATCTTCAATTTTTTTCAAAGGTGGTTCTACTTAAGGAATACTTTATTTAGTGAAGCACAGCTTACTAACTCATTCACCACAGGAAGGGACAATGCTTTACCATGTTCCCCTTAACAAATGACATGTTGTACACTGTAAGTACCAAAGAAATATTTGTTGAAATGAATGACTGAATTTCACACCACATCCATCCTGCCTTAGCTTCCTTTACAGATTATGAAGTCCATGGTATTTTGATATTTATTTTCCTCCTTTGATGATGGTCATTGCTTAAAATATTTCTAATGAAGCCATGTTAGTTCCATTTAAAGCCATATAATTTGTAATCAATGTTTGAATTTTACTTGGAAATTATGTCAGGAAGAACTTTATAAATATTTATATTTGACACAAAGTTTAAAATAACAAGTGGGAAGAAGAAACAGCAAGTAGAAACTGCAGATCAATGGTGGTAGTGGTGGTCGTAGAACACAAGACACATTTTCTCACGCAAGCAGAAATACACACGCTTGAAAGATATTTATTTTCAGTTTATGTTCAGTCTTCCCATTTTTCCCTATGATTATACTCTCATATTTAGATTCCTTTTCTTTAAATCTATGTTGTCTTTTACCATTATTTATATTCTACAGTGCTCCATTCTGCTTTCTACCCATTTTGCTTTCTACTTTTTTTAAATTCCTCCCCAAATATGTGCAAGATTTTTAAAAGTAACAGAAATACTGTCATATCAAAAATAAGTTAAACAATTACCTAATACTCATGTTTCATAACATAACAGACATGTCTATCATTTCCTCTTTCTTTTTATATATATTTGTGCCTTTGTAATGCAACTAAAGGTGGCAATAGAGGGTTTTTTTTTTAATGCTTATTTATTTATTTTTGAGAGACAGAAAGAGAGAGAGTGCAATTGGGGAAGGGGCAGGGAGAAGGAGACAGAGAATCCTAAGCAGGCTCTGTGCTGTCAATGCAGAGCTCAGTGCGGGGCTCAAACTCACTCACAAACTGTGAGATCACGACCTGAGCCAAAATCAAGAGTCCGATATTTAACTGACTGAGCCACCCAGGTGCCCCAGAACATAAAGAGATTTAATTATTTTTTTCCCTAAAATTTCATTTTATAACTGAGGAAATTGAGACCCCAAAATGCCAAATATCTTATCGACAGTTATATAGTTAGTTTGAGCAGATCCTGAACTACAGACATGTCTACTGACATTCAGTCTGTGTTTTATCCACTACACTTCATTATCTTTCAAATAAATCCAGTATTTTTCCACATTCATTTAATTTGGTACCATGGCTTAAGTTGATATTAATATTAGATGTTTGTTATAAAAATAAAATAATACATTTTATTAAAAGGTAATAGTTCGGCTGTATGTGTCTCTAATAAGAAAAAAACACAATCTATGATATTCATAACTTTATATTTTGTAAAATAATAACCCGATATTTAATAACTTCAATACTGCCAGGCAAATACTTGTTTATCATAGTTTCTAAATTATGCCAATAAAATAATAATAGTTCTTATTAAACATGAAGGAAAGTAATAAGATATTTTAGACACATCCCTCATAGGCTGCAATGGAAAGAACCACACACACACACACACACACACACACACACACACACACACACACTGTTTTAAATCAATGCTCAGAGGTGCACTAGAAGTATTTTTATTATATAAAGCTCCAAACATTGGGACAAAAGAGAAGTCAACTATAAAAATAGATGATGTTTGTTATAGTTACCACTGGCATTTTTGAAATCATCTAAATTTTCTACACAATCTAAAGGAAGTGATTTACTTTATCATTTACTTTACTGACGATTATGTCAAAGATTTTATTCTAAATATTTTTCCCAATAGCATGACATAAATACACTTATTTCCTTCCGTGACCTCTACTGTTAAATTATCTAAGTTTACTAGAATATTTAACACAGCTCTTGGCTTCTTAGGAAGAAGGGGATGTTATAGCAGAGAACTGTTTAGAACTATAAAACTTAATAACAAATTAGTTGTAAAATTTCAGTAAGAACTTGATTCTAACTTTAAAATCTTAAAAAGGGTTGCTTCTCCTTCCAAAATTTTAAAGTAGGCACCAAGTTCTTATTGAAATTTTACACATACACATACATATTCATATGTACATGTGTATATGTGTGTATATGTATATCATTAGTGGTAGCAGACCTAGACAGTAGACTTATAGCTTAGCAAAACCACCGTTTCCTTCTGCTAGGCTGTTTTGTCCTTTCCTGTTAACACCCTCAATGCTTTATACTTTCTCAGCAATGGTTTTGACCTTGCCCTCTACGTTTTAAATCACAGCATGCACATGAGTACTAGTAAGGGCCACTAAAAACCAGAATTTGGTTTTTTTGAATGCTTTAAAAAATTAAAATGACTTAAATTACACATTAGCAAAGTATAGGTTTTGAGTTCACAGAAAACTGTGCTAAGAAATATTTTCCAGAAAAAGAAAATATGGAAGAAGATAAATTAAATATATACTGTAACCTCATGCAGACACTCAGGTATCGTTTTCTGATTTAATAGTAATAAAATCTATGCCACTAGCCCACAAAATATTTCAATAGAGACTTATTGCAATTTACAAAACTATGCGATTTTGTATATAGATTCAAGAAAGTTTCATTGCTGTATACATTTATTTGAGCATTTTACAATGTGGAGTACAAGATACTTATCATGGATATTCAATAACCCCTTGCCTTAATAAAATAACATAATAGTTTCTTTTATCAGCACAGTGTATGATTAATTCTACATGTAAAAACCAAATGTTTGTGAAAACATTTTTTAAAGAAGAAAACGCTAATTCCAAGCAATTAAGTTTCTTCATTTGGTTATTCGGCAGATGTATCTTAACTATTAGACCGACTGGAAAAAGACTGGAAAAAGTTCAATGCTCTTCAAATTGATGTTTACATCCTTTGAGAATGGGACAGGGTACTTGCTTGGTAGGAAGCTGCTTAAGTTTGGATTTGAGGTGAAAGTAGAAGAAATGTTCATGTATGTGAGGGCATTCTATGAAAACTGTCTACATATGTCTCAATTCATAATACTACTTACTGGTAATAGCTACCACTTGTCTTTTTTACCTGCTGATCACCATGTTAATTGCTCATTAGGATCATCTCACTTAATGCATACAACTCCTAATAAGCATGTTTTACATGAGAAAACTCTATTTCACATATAAGAAAACTGAGATTCAGAGAGGGTATGTATGGCAAGATCATATGTTGAGTGACAACAAAGGAATTTGATCACAGATCTCATGAACCCCCAACAGTAGTGTTTAATAGGAGAAAAATATAGGGGGAGGCATTAAAGCCACTAAAATACACAAAGAATAGAAAAATAAGGCTAAATTTTGTGATTATTTTAGAACATGTGAAGAGGATAAAATTAATTCAATTACTTCAAGTAATTAATTCCAGCACTAATAAGGGACAATTCTATTAGAAGAGGGATGGTAAAGTCACCTTTCCAAGTGTCCTGTCTAGCCTACATTACGCTCAAAGATTCTATATGTATTTCAGAAAATAGAGATAAGAACCTGAAAATGTACACCATTTCATTTCTTTGTTATTACTCTCTTTCCCATAGAAAAACTACTACAATTTCTTAATGCTGGGGTCTTGTAAGGAACCAATCACTCTTTGAAGGAGGTAGAACAGCTTGTTTTCTCACCAATTCTAAATGGCAGAACTCATTAAACCATTATGCAGAAACCATTATGTGCAAATGCTACACAATGGTAAGTACACATGTATCCTTAATTACTTATCTATAACAAATTTACATTGCCCTATTAGGGATCACTCTCTAGAATTCTCCAACCACAAAAAGAATTCCACATATATTTCACTCAGCAATGGTTTGCCAACAGACTAGCTGGTATGTGTTGTGCTTGGTTAAGCATTCCCTTCTGTTTCTATTCTTCATAGTTTGGCAACTAAGCTTTACTAGTTGACATATGGAATTTACAATCAAAACTACCTCAAATGAGCTCTTTCAGTAAACCTTAATGAAGAATGATGCAATCCAAGAAGTACAAAAACATCTTGGACTCATTTTTTTTTTTTTTTTAGAAAACTATCAAAATACCAGCATTTAATGTGATTATAATTCTTCTACTTCCATAATTGAAATTAATTAACAGACAATAACAATTTCCAGACAGAAACATCAGGGCTGAAAGATATACTAAAACTGATACACAAGGTTTTCCATACTGGGTAGTAAGACAGTTAAAAATCACTTTTACCATGTTAGTGCTGACATTCCACTTTGATGCAACAAAGACTATGTTACTCATTTTGGACTTTAATGGTGATTCATTTGTTTTTCTTGAATATCCACAATAGAAAGGCCAATGAATTGGCTGACTTTTATCATGGCAACTGAACTCATTCACAATAGAGGTAAAATACACAAGTACACACAAACATGCACTTACACACAATTGGAAACTGTTGAGTTGAAAGAGACAGAGAGAGAGAGACAAAAAGAGAGCACAAGCCATGAGTATAACTGCTTATATTTTTAAACACTATACCTTAGAATAGAATAAGACCTCAGTTGTATGCATTTCAAACACATTCCTTCGTTTGATTTGAAAAATTTAGGCAGTGATAAAAAAAAAAAAAAACTAATTTCCTCACATATGGAATCCACACAGAAACAAGCCCCATATTGAGAAAAAATATTTGGGAGACACATTTCTGATAAAGGACTCGTATCCAAAATATGCAAACAACTCTTAAAATTCAACAATACGAAAGCTGATAACCCGACTAAAATATTTTCAAGATATCTGAGTACCAACAAAGATACACAGATAACACATAAACACACGAAAAGATTATCAATATGATTTGTCATAGGGAATTGTAAATTTAAAAAAAAAAAAACAGTGAGATACCACTACACTCTATTTAAAAAGGCTAAAAGCTAGGAAACTGGCAATTTCAAATGCTAACAAGGACATGGAGCAACAGGAACTCTCATTCGGTACTAGTGAGAATGAAAAATGACACAGCCGCTCTCAAAAATAGTTTGGCAGTTTCCTACAAAGCTATACAGAGTCTTACCATAAGATTCAGTAATGGTACTCCTGGGCATGTAATCAAATGACACAAAAATCGGTGCATGAATGTTGATAACAGCTTATTTACAATTTCCCAAAACGGAAAGTAACCAAGATGCCCCTCGACAGAAGAATGGACAAGCAAACTGTGCTACATCTTTATAGTGGAATATTCTTTAAAAATAAAAAATAATCATCAAGTAATGAACATACATTAGATGAATCTTAAATGCCTATTGTTAATTGGAAGAAGTCAGACTCAAAAAGATTACATATCCTATGGTTCCCTTTATGAAAATTTCTGAGAAGGCATACTAGAAAGGCACTAAAAACATCAGGATAGGCCAGAGGTTCTGGATAAGAGGAAGCACTGACAAGGTGAAACACAATGGATTTTTTTAAAGATGATGAAACGATTCTCTATAATACTGTAATTGTGGAGATATGACATTATGCATTTGTCAAAATCAATTGAACTTTGCAGCACAAAGAGTGAACCTTCATATATGCAAGTAAAAACAATTAGGAGGCTGGGTGTCTCTCAAAATGGATGCAGAGAATGACAAAACCATCTGTCTTATGAAAAACCTCACTGAAGAAATGTGGTAGACAGGTACTGACCTAAGTAACTCTAGAAAGGAATGGAGTCTTTATGACTAAAAGAAAAAAAAAAAGCACTGCACTCTAATTGATACGGGTGTTTCCCACAGCAATATGCATTAGAAATTATTTTTCAGTCATACACACGCATGCACACACACACTGCAATTGAACAATTAAGTAAAGCTAGGAAAATGGTATTAGCTCCTCATGGATAGAAACAGGGGAGAAGGGAAAGGCTACTCATTAAATAAAGGGCTCTGTCTCTTGAAGGAGAGGAAGAAAAGAGCAAGGGAAGGAGAGCAAGGATGCCTCTTTCTCTCTACTTTGGAATGAGATGAGACTTCATAGCATGTGACTACATATCCACTACGTGTGTCTAGGGAAATGGACTGGTGAAAGATTAAAGTACACATGTGACAGAAGGAACCAGAAACTCAAACCATGGCTGAGCTGACTATGCTATGGAAATTTCTCTAGAACAAGCCACTGTCTGCCCCAAGAGGCAGAACCATAAGGTTAGAAGTTAGGCATAACACCTGTTAGAGTAAAGCAAGATGCTAGGGATCCCGGAGATGGTGGCAATGAAGGAACAACAGGAAACATGCAAAATATAGGCCTTGTACTACATGCTCTATTAAAAACCACAGTGGTGGCAACAATTTAACAAAATAGAGTAGTTAAGATAATTTCTACATTATTTTTTGTCTAAATTTATTGTATCCTTAATAGATTCCTCAGGTTCTGAGTGGCACTATAATATTTTGAATATATTTGGACTTTGTATCCAAACAACTGTGTTCAAAAACTTGCTCCATTCTGAGTTTCATCATCTGTGAATGGAAAAAAGGCAAAAATATTGATAAATCTATCATAGATTCCTTGTGAGAATTAAAAATGCATATACTAATAACAGTTCAGCCATCCTAGGATTATTATAAGAATTACATGTGTTGATACATATAAAACACTTAGAACTTGGACTTGCACATTTAAGGACTATATGCTATTTACTATTGTTTTTATCCTTTTCATCATCATCATCATCATCATCATCATCTTAATTATCTTCTGAGTTACCATTTTACTACCTGCAGTCTTCGTTTTATGCTGCCAGGCTTTCCTTCATACTGACACCGAAGTAATCATTTAGAAAGGCGATGTGAGTCGCACTATGTGCCACTTTATGATTATCTGGGAAACGTTAACTGACTTCAGCAAAAGAAAAGCGTGTTTATGTGGTTTCTTAGGCTATTCATGATTCATCTTCTGAGCATCTCTTCAGATTCATATCCTACCTCTCCCGCAACATGCATCTTCAAAGCTAGCCATAGCGAGCTTGTTGCTGCCCCCTAAACCCGCTACATTTCATCTTCCCTTTGTGTCCAGAGCAATGCTGCACTCTGCCTAGAAAGATATCCTTCAGCTGCTGGACCCTCGTTCTCATCCAGGACTCTCCTGAGACAGCACTTCTCAGGAAGCCTTCTTACTCCTTTTCTATGTGGGCATATGTTTGTGTACCCCAGTATCATCTGCACATGCTTCTGATTCAGTTTTTATAACACTATATTGCTCTTTTGTGTTGTCTGTGCCTAGAGGTTTAATGTATATTTAGGGATAAAACAAAGAAAGAGAGGGTCATGGTCTGAGGCCAGGATAATAGGGAATTAAAAATTACTACCATATAACTATGAAGCACTCAAGTTTTATAGAGCTTCAAAATGTCTTTTAAATCCTCCAAATTCAGTATGCAAAAAAAAAAAAAGAGCACAATTATGTAATTTTTTTATATTAACCTAGTTTTTTTTTTTTTTTTTTTTTAAGTAAATGGGCAGCATTTGGTGGGACCTAGATTTTTCACCATTGGAGTTGGGAGGTTATATATAAACAAGAATAGGCTAGAATGTTCTGTGTGGTAATAGATTAGAATTGGAAACATCAGTATTAGCTCATGTTTAGCTTAATATGGATCCAGATGATTACAAACAGAAATATTTATAGATATATGTTAGTATACATATATGTAATTCCTTATTCTTGCATATGAGAGGGCCTAGAAGTAATATCACCTCAGCAGCAGTGAATACACTTAGCACCTGTCTCTTGTTTTGTAATTCATTCTCCAATAAAAGGAACAAGGGATCCTTAAAGAAATGGCTAATTCTAGGGGCGCCTGGGTGGCTCAGTCAGTTAAGCATCTGACACTTTATTTCAGTTCAGATCTCACAGTTCATGAGTTCGAGCCCTTAGTCAGGCTCTGTGCTTACAGTGTGGAGCCTGCTTGGGATTCTCCCTCTCCCTTTCTCTGTCCCTCCCTTGTATGTGCCATCTCTCCCTCAAAATAAATAAAAAACTAAAAAAGAAAGAAAGAAATGGCTAATTCTAGGAGTGGGACAGGAAATATACAAGATGAACCACCTTGAACTGCCAGAAAGAAAATGCTACAAACAAAAACATATACACCATGATGGAGTATCTCAAAGGGACACAGGAGCCATCTAAAAGATATGCTAGCTGATTTTTGACATGTATATGCATACAGACATGTGTGTATTTGTGACACAACATAAAAAACTGGAAATCATTATATATGAAGCTTCTTATAAAAAGCTTAATTTCCTAAAAAACTGTTTCAAATCTCTATGTTCTTTGAATATGGCCTGAGCTTCAGTATTTCTATCTCAGAAGGAAGTATCACATCAGATTGTATTAAAAAATAAAATCTTATAAGAAAGTCTCCTATACATAATTCCAAGTTTTACCCAACTTCCATTCTTCACAGCTCCCAGCCCCACATGAAATTCATACATTTAAAACAAATTTCAATTCGAGAGGTATAAATTATTGAAAAGAATATATTTAAAACAATTTTCTAGAAATCTGTGGAGTAAGATTAGCTAGACAAATCGTATATCTGTATTTAGCTTAGTTTCCATTTAAACATTTTTTTCCTAACAATAGCTGTTACAGAATTTATAGAAAAAAAAGCACCTCATGGTATTGCAGGCAAAGGTAACTTAGTTGCTGTGTCTGAACTGTGCTTTGGGGGTCCTATTTAACATTTACAAATAAGTAAGATTTATCACCCTTGGTCTAACTCTCATTCTCAGGACAAATCCCCTGTAGCTATTTAGGCATTTCTAAGTGGTTTCAATTTGCATCTAACCATTTTCCCATTTAGAAATAGAAGTACGAGAGTGATTATTTTGTTCACAGTATAAAGTCTAATTATATGATTAAATGATTATACCCTACAAAAATGTTAAAGCCCCAAATATGAAAAACCCGTACTCTTAGAGCGTCAATTTCAGTAAGATTTCTGTTGCGGGTACACAATGCTTTTTTAAGAAATACAATAGCATAACTCTGAATGCAATTAGAATTTTATTACCATCTGTAAGGTAAAATAGTGACTTAAAAGTCAGATCAGATTTCTATAATATCTAATTCTACAAAAATACTAGTCTGGAAGGATTGACTCTATTCTTCAACTCATACATGAGATCATATTTCTGCAAAAACAAAAAGTCATATTGCCATAAGTTTATAACTTCCGAATTTTTGAAATATATTTTAAAGGACTGTTGAAGGGCAAAAAGGAAGTTTTCTGGTTCTGCTGCAAAAATGGAGGAGGGATCACTCACTGCTTTTCCAATCAAACGAAATGGCACAGCGGGGAAGATATTTCAGGCAAGAGAGTTTATCTGAAGAAACAGCTCCCTGATTAGAACAGTAGTGATAAATCAGCCACACAATGTTCTCTAGTGCAGAGCCCTGCTTTAGTCCCTCAAACAAACGGAAACTCCATTAGTCTTGAAGTAGGTGCTGATGGTACAATGAAAGGGAATTTGGTAATCCATAGAGTTTAAGGTATATGTGAATATTTTATTTCTTCTAAAGCTTTTTAAAAATAGTTTCTTCCCAGAAGTTTTCAACAAAAGACTTAAAGTTCATTCAAACACACCATAATATTTGAGTCTAAATATTTATAAATTTATTGTTTTTAATATAAGTGATTGACAGCATAAATCCTTGTTCTTTGAAGAGGTTTTCCAACAGAACCCAAATGATCTTCTAACAGAAAATGTAAAGTGTACCACAGAAAAACTTTTGGCTAGGCTAAAGATGTCAGGGCATGTCTCCATATACAAAGAGAAATTAAAATTCAGGAAATTATCCAGTTAGTTCATATATCATCCTCGGGGAGAAATATTTTTTAATTGCCTAACAAATTATTTATTTTACTTTGTTTATACCTGTGCAAGGAAGAAAAATGAGAAAAAAAAAAGATGTGTTCTTCTTACCAGTTTGAGATATTTTTGTAAGAAATAAGGAGGTACAGCTAAATCTATAGCTATTTCTCATTATAAAATATAAACAAAACTTACGTGTTCACTTAATGTTGCTATTATAATAAAATGTTTGATACTGGAGATTGAGAGTTATGATTTTCCCTTGTTTTATTTTAACTTCTCACTGGTTTATAGTCATCCATTAACAAGTCTGAGATTGTTCCTCCATGGAAGGATCAAGCAAACAAATGGAGTGTTGCAGAAGACCCTCCTCTACCACAGGGGATGGCTAAACCTTCCTCACTCAATCATCTGTCTGCCTAACACAGGACCTGCAATGTCCTGCAATATACCTGCAATGTATACACCATCAGCTTCTCTCCTGACCCTATTGTTGAGACATGTCCCATTTAACTGATAAAGAGTTAAGTTTTCCAAGTGAAATAAAATCTTGATAGAAATTTTGTCACAGTATTTATATATTAGAAAGTAAAGCTTTAAAAACTGGAGAAGTAAGCTATGATGGGGAAAGAGAGAGACAAAGGGAAGGATGAGCTCACAGGAAGCTTTTGGCCCTTTAAAGACAGAATAAGAAAACCGGGCAATGAAGGTGACAGAAAGGAGAAAATTCACACCAAGGTGTGAAAAAAAAAGATAAAATGCACCTCCAGTGGTAAACTTCTCCTCCTTTATAATGGCTTTAGTTTGCATTTTACTGTATGAGGTAACAGTGAATTTATAACTGATAGGGCTGCCTGATGTCTAAGATTCTATTACTGGAGGGAAATAATGGCTACTTAGTACAGACTATGTGTCCCCATGCTGGACTGGTTTCAGCCTGTGCAATGTAAAGGAAGTAGCTTAAGTAACTTATGTAAGTCTTGAACTGTATATAAAAAGTTACTATTCCTAATTATTTGTTTTCCATTTCCCTGTGTGAGTTTCATTCATTTCCACAAAATCCATGTACTTGTACTGCCTTATCTTAGAAGGAGTATTCTTTCAGATACCATGGAAAGGCTCTGCATTTCACCTTGGTCAATGAAATCTGAACATAACTGACATGTGTCTGGGTTGAGTAGAGGTTCTAAAAACCACTGACTGGTGTTTCTACCAAACTACTTGTTTTTGTTGTTGTTGTTTTCCTTCTGTTATGAGAATATTATGTCCCCAAAAGAACCTAATCTCTTAGCGTGGATTCTGAAATGAAGGCACAAGAAACAGAGCCTCACATAACACCTCCAAGTTATATGATCAAATATAACATGAATAGGCCTCTAAAATTTTAGGACTGATTGTTACCGCCATATAACCTAACAAAAACTTCCAAAGCAGAGTAGATTCCTCTGTTGGGTTAGGGGTTGGTTTGACTGACCTCAGTGATTCTACTTCCACAAATCTACTAGTGCAATGTATTTACAAGGAAATAAACAACTTAGAGAACTTTCACAAATAATAGGTTATTTTTCTTAGCAAAAATGCCGATGGTAACTTATGTATAAGAGTAAAACAACTATTCATAATGAAGTAAAAAATGGACCTCAGTTCATTTTGGCACTAGTGTGTATATAAATCATAAGCTAACAAGCAAATGAAATATACGAGTGGATCTCTTAGATTTCAAATAATTATTTTTTACAGCCAGTCACAATCTTGTGAAAGCCTCAAAAGAGTCAGTATAAATTGTGTTTCATTTTTCATACAGATGAATGGACTTTCTTTTCCCATGTTCCTCATGGATGGAATTTTGGGAAATTAGTAGGGTTTAGGAGGCATAGGAGTATCAGTTTTGGTGCAAGTTTTATTACTGTGGGTATTATGTCACTATAATGATGTCACCAATTAAGAACAAATAAAGGCACATTAATTGGATGTTATCTACATAAGACACTGGTCTGTTTTTGACAAAGATTTTTAAAGTATTTCAATGAACTTCCTGGAGTTCTTTTTCTAGGTCTTATAGGCAAGGTTGTCGTAAACTTTTGTGAGATCAACAGACTACACTTTTACTAACAAGGTTACAGGTAACAGATTAGAAAAGACATGCTAATTCAGTTAAAATCCACATTAGCTACAGAAATAAGTCACCCAACTATAGCTTACAAAGGAATCAAAGAAGTAGACTTTGTAAGATAGAAAATAGAAACAAAAATTGTAAATTTCCCTTCTTTAATTTGAAAACATAGTGTTTCTACAAAATTTAACATGTCCATTTAAAGATAAATCCCAGAACTCTATTTAAATGTCTTGTATCTTTAAATAAATTTTTAAAAAACTCTGTTTTCCAGAAAGGTATAGAATTGAAAATTATTTAATAAAATCCACATGAATAGTGGCCCCATTTTTTTTCTCTTAATTGCACTTTGGTACTATAACATGAAAAATGACATAAATGTTATGGACAAGTCATGTCAAAATTAAAACTAAATAAATTCCTTTCTCCCCCTCAATGATCTGGATATTTTAGATAAAATTCTGTTTATGGCTCAAATCATTCAGGTAATTCCTTACACTGTATTCAATAGTTCCCAATTAACTACTAAAAAGTAACTGGTAAGTCATGCTTTCAACACTGCTTTGATTTGTTCATCCTAGACTTCCAGTAGAAATTGGGTTACCACAAAGCAAATGAAGCCTGGTTTCAGGGCCCCTCGGATGTGACTCACTTCTATGGCTGAAGGGAGAAGCTCTAGTTTTGTCCCCGTATGGTCACGTGTTATTTAACAATGTGCAAAATTAAGATATTTTAATGACAGTTACTTAAGACAGCGTGTCTTTCCACTCAGATTTTTCCATCCCATTTCTCATCACGTTGGTTGGTTGTTGAGTGGCCAAAGGGATTTTCTTGTGAGTGTTATTACATCCTTTTAAAAAGGGCTTCCAAAACTGCCTAAGACTATGGCTCTACAAAATCTGGATTTCACTTCTGGTTTCCAGTCATCGCTACAATTATCTCTGTATTCCAGCCAAACTGAGATACTGCTCTGTGATGGGAACCTGTTTACTTTTACATGGATAAATTCCAGTGTCATCTGAGATCCAAATTAAAAATTACATTCTGCTTGAAGTCTGCTCCTCATGCTTCAAATTTAAATGAACTTGTATTCTCAGAATAACCTCCATAGCAGTTTATTTATAGATTTTAAACTTTTTTTTTTTTCAACGTTTTTTATTTATTTTTGGGACAGAGAGAGACAGAGCATGAACGGGGGAGGGGCAGAGAGAGGGAGACACAGAATCAGAAACAGGCTCCAGGCTCCGAGCCATCAGCCCAGAGCCTGACGCGGGGCTCGAACTCACGGACCGCGAGATCGTGACCTGGCTGAAGTCGGACGCTTAACCGACTGCGCCACCCAGGCGCCCCTATTTATAGATTTTATCCAACCTACAATATTATGTATCCTCTGTAGAAAAAAAAACTCAATGTAATTAATAATTTCATTTTTATAGCACCTAGAAGAGTAACTGACACATTGTTAGATACTTGATGAATATTTTCTTAAAAGACTAAAAAAAAACCACAAATGTGTTTTTATACTTTTGATTCTGCCTGAGTTAACTTGGAAGATTGGAATGGAGCCTCAAAATGAGAGAGCAGCCAGCTGGCACCTTGATTTGGGCCTTGCGAGATCCTGAGTAGAGAACTCAGTTAAAACATTCTAGACTCTTGTATGAACTTTTAATAAATTATCTCACAACTAAGTTTATGGTATTTGGTTATGTGGCAATAGAAAATAGAAAAAGGAATCTTATTTCACAAAGCAGCCCAATTTGACACAGTTGATTATTCCCTTACTCACAATAAACTGTTTTCTTTTTTCATTTTTTTGTTTTTTGTTTTTGTTTTTGTTTTATTTTAACTTGGTTTGTGTGTCACCAAATTCTCTTGGCTTTCTTCCACCTCTCCTTGGCTATTTCTTCTCAATCTACTGACTGAATCTTTCCTTTCTTTTATGACATTTAATATTGACATATCCTAGGCTTAGTATCTATTTCTCTTCACTATATCAACCCATTTTGAGTAATTACACCCAGCATCATTTGAAAAGCAGCAGCAAAAAACCTCTATACATTTCATCTCCAGTCTTATGTCTAAGCACCTCCTAAAAGATATCTCAAACAACATAAGCAAACACACTCAGCATCTTTTTGCCATAATCTGCTCTACCCATAATCATGCCTACCTTACGGTAGGTTCATTTTTCCAGGTGCTCAAGTAGGAAGCTTCAGAGTCATCTTTGATTCCTATCTGCTCCAAATCTAGCACATCGGCAAACCTTATTAGCTCCACACTGAAAATATATCCAGACTCTATTTCTCATCATCTCCACTGTGACCCCATTAATGACTGTATCAGCTTCCTAATTGGGTTCCTGCTCTTCCCTGGTCCACGCCACAGTCTATTTTTGAAACAACATCTGGAGTAATCCTTTCAAAAAGAATTAAATTGCACCACTCCTATTCTCAAACTTTCAACAGTTCCAAATTTTTCCAAAACCCAAAGTCCTTACAGTGGCTCATAATATTCTCCAAGATCTGTTCCCATGGTAGCTCTATGACCCCATCCTCCTGTACTCTTCCACTTGCTTACTCTACCTTGCCACAATGCCTTCTTGATGTTCCTCATACAAGTCAGGTGTACAATTTATCATAGGGTCTTGACCCTGATCGGTTACTCAGAAGATCAAAAGACCCTCGTAGTAGGGAGCCACATGGCAAATTACCCTGTGTCCTTCAAGTCTTGCTCAAAGATAATTTTCATACACCTGGACAACCATTTTTAAAACAACAGGTCTCCTTGCACCCTCTGGCACTGCTCAGTCTCCTTTAACCTTTTCTGTTTTGTTACCTCATACCAGTTATTACATATGGGCATGCATATTTATTTATTACATTTAATATTTATTGCCTGTTCTTCTCATTTGAATACAAACACTATACAGCACAGATTTATATAAATATGTTTACAAAGCTGTAAGTCTCTGGAATGTTTCTAGGCACACAATAGGTAGCTAGTAAATAAATGTGGAATAATCATCAATTACCAATTTTTTTCTTTGAAAGAGGGAGGGAGGGAGGGAGAGAGAGAGAGAGAGAGAGAGAGAGAGAGAGAGAGAGAGAATCTTAAGCAGGTTCCATGCTCAGCACAGATCCTGACACAGAGCTTGATCCCACAAAACTGGGATCATGACTTGAGCTGAAATCAAGAATCAGATGCTCAACCAACTGAGCCACCCAGGTGCCCCATCGGTAACCAAATCTTTAAGGTTAAGTAGGTTTCATCAAAGTAGAAAAGAAGAAAAGAATTCTAGGTAAAATAAACAATTTGTGCAGATAGAAACATACACATATATAAGAACACTATATTAAGCAAATCCCAAGTTGTTTTGTCAGACCAGAATGTCAGGATGTGAGACTAGAAAATTAGACTGAGGGGCCAGACTCTCAAAGTATTATTTGAAGGATCCTAAGGAGTTTGGACTCCATCTTACTGAGATAATTGATAGAAAAACCAAAGGGATATAGTCTATTGGACAATAGAGCGATTTTGCCTGGAATTGCTGGCCCCCTTTCCTTCAGTGGGAGGAGCTGCCCTTTTTTTTAACTTCTTTTAAAATCTATAGATCCAATCAATGTAGACTTACAGCAATAAGGTGTTCTAAATATCCTGAAAAGTTGCCACTCAAAATCAGATGATTTTATTCCTTCAATTGTATGACCTTGCTCACACCAAGTCAGAGTTTGAGGGAGTAGACAATGTTCAATTTTGAATTTTTGACAAATTTGGATATCTGATAAATAAGACATACCCAATCAATATAAATCAAATAATTCATTCCATGAGGTACTATTAGAACATACTGTTGGAAACATCTAGTAAACAAATGGGTACATACTTCTGGAGTTCTGGAGTATAAACTTAGCATCTTTTTTGATTCCATGGATATGAAATGCCTTTTGTTTCCAGCTTTACTGAGGTATGATTAACAAACAAAAATTGTATATAGTTATGTTATACATGATAAGTTAATGTATGTGTATGTGTGTGTGTGTGTGTGTGTATATGTGTATATATATATATATGTATATATATATACACATATATATATGTATATATATATATATGATGTGAAATGTGATATACATATATATATGATGTGAAATGATTATCACAGTCCTGTTAATGCACACATCCATCACCTCTTAGTACTTTTCTTTTATGATGAAAACACTTAAGTTCTACTCTTAGCAAATTTCAAGCACACAATAAAATATTATTACCTAGTCATTATAAATAAGTTCTGAAGATGAACTGTAAAGCACGATGCAAGGCATTTTTAAAATTTTTTTTTAATGTTTGTTTATTTTTGAGACAGAGAGAGACAGAGCATGAACGGGGGAGGGTCAGAGAGAGAGGGAGACACAGAATCTGAAGCAGGCTCCAGGCTCTGAGCTGTCAGCACAGAGCCCGATGCGGGGCTCGAACTCACGGACTGTGAGATCATGACCTGAGCCAAAGTCGGACGCTTAACCGACTGAGCCACCCAGGCGCCCCAGTGCAAGACATTTTTAAGGGAAAGTCAGATGGAAAGACAAGAAGGAACAGAATAATACCAAAATTGAAGGAAGGAATGGAGTGGAAAAATTATCAAAAGAATACCGACAAGGTAAAATCATGAGATTAGAGATAATCCAGGAAAAAATGATGTTCAGGTTATTTACATATATATACACATAGCTAATAGAGACTTCAAAGCAAGAATGGTAGTCATATAAGAAAAATATTATAGCAGCTAAATGAGATATATATTGAATATTTTATTATATCTGGCACTGAAGATGTCACTGGCAATTTTAGTAGTGCCAATTCCCTAGGAACAGAAATCAAAAGTCTGAGATTTGCAGGCAAAAGGATTATTAGAGAGTATTCAGGAAAAAAATACCTGTTACGTATCAGGGATTAAACAGAAAGAGGTGTTGAATCACAATGTGACTGCAGCCAGTATTTTCAGGAATCCTAAAACTGGGATGTCCTTTCATAGTTGCCTTGCTTCTTGAAGCAAGAAGACTGGTCTTTATATCAGCCTCTCCATCTATAGTTCATGGGAGACAGGATGACTCTGGAGAGAAAGTATGATGTTGAGGTCAAATAGCTCTTAGCTCTCTTTGAATGAAGGCAATTTCCTTTGGTGAGAGGGACCTACCTAAGGGTGCTCTGCTGCCAACTCTCCCAGAAGCTGGGAAAATGAGTACCTCAGATCTGAACAGGAGATCTGGATCATGCCCCAGCGTATCCTACCACAGCAATGTTTTTTTGCAAATTTTTCCATCCATCGGAATCACCTAGAGGGGTTTTTAAAACAAAAATTCCTGGGCCTATTCTGATTCAGAATCAGAATTAAGGTCAGACCTGAGAATTTTAATTTTCACCATGTCCCAGGTGATGCTGATGCTGATATTGCTGTTCCAGGAACCACACATTGAGAACAAATGCGCTGCACTACTAACTCCAAGCATAGGAGTATATTAGTGGAATTTCAGGCCAAAACCGGAAACAGACTTCTAGGTTGTTTTAATATTGAAAAGGACTGAGCACTTAATATGAGGAAGCCATCTCACCATTGATATTTCTCAATAAGCTCTCCAGTCCTCACTCTGATCTCAAACCTGTAGTTACTCTAGCTCCCACACTCAGTAAATGTTACCACGCAGCTGCCCAAGTGAAAAGTAGAGGTCATCTTTGATTACCCTCCTTCCATTTCCTTCCATAGCTATCCCATGGTTGAATTTTGCAGGACAAACCTCAAAACTCTATCTCAAATCAAATGACTTCTCTTCATATCTCCTACTAACACCAGCCTGATGCAGTAACCGCTCTTTCTTGCCTAAATTTTTCCAATAGCTTCTTAAAGATTCCTCAGCTTCTGACGCCCTTACAACACATTCGTCGACTGCAATCGGAATGATGTTTTTAAAATATAAGTCAATTTGTGCAAGTCCCTTGCTTAAAATGTTTCGTTGTCTTCTCTTAGTAATTAAAGTTTAAACTCCTTATCACAGCTTTCATGGCTTTACTGCCTTTGATCTTTCCATCAACTATAATTATTTCCTTCCTAACTCAAAGCTTCCCTTTCTGCCTAGAATTTCTTTGTGTTTATATCAAATTTTGTGCCACTGGGAACTTACTAGTGGGAGGTTATGACTTAGCTATAGGATCTATCTGCTCACTTCACAAAAAAAGCAAATATTAAATTGAAACTTGGCAAGTGGTAACAATTGATGAATTCATAAAATGAAACATATGCTAAACAGGACACTAATTGTGTGTGTGTGTGTGTGTGTGTGTGTGTGTGTGTGTGTGTGTATGTTGCTTTTTGCAGACTTAAATATTTTTCTTGGCTCACAGGATGAGTTGAGCATCCAAATTTAAGTGGATGGAAAGACAGGAATATGGGAGGAAAACAAAAAGTGTGGGCAGAGGTAACCAGGGTTTGAAGGAGCAATGACAGTTCAATGTCCAGTGGTTGGTATAGCATTGCTCATAAGGGAATTTAAGTGGGACCATCTGGAGTTGTGAGAAGGGTTATAAGATGGTATTTTTATATATACAGATCAGAGTCTAGGATAACATGATTATATTACAAAATGTGTCTTTTCAAGGCTGGACTTGGTTCTGAAAAAAGAAAACTTGCGTGTTCTGAAAAGAAATATTCTTGTGGAATATTTCTAAACAGCCTGACCACCAGCACATCTGTCCCCTTGCTGCCTTTTAGATCAGTAGACCAGAATGTAGTAAATCCTTCAAGACTAAAGTATGCTGGGTTAATCTATGGCAATGCAGTGTGTCACCATAGAACACAAGTTCCCTAACATATTATAGGGCCTCTTCTGAGGTTAAAAAACCCTGGATTCCTTCAAGTCATCATCCAGAGGAAGATTTATTTTTGTGAAACAGTGAAACTTATGTGACTGCACTTTTCTTAGCCACGATCATGAACATTCAAGCTCAGTTCCATAATATAGTTTTGTATCTCCAAATTTTCGAGTTCTCACATGATGATGGGTCAGCAAATTTAATTCTTTATCTTTTATTACACATGGGGAAAAAGTACCCTTCTAAAGTAACTTCTTCAAAAGCACAGCATTTTATTTCAGACTAGAAATAAATAATAAAAGTCAGTGACCCTTGTTTCAAAAGTATGTGGTAATGATAAATTTTGATATTGTTAATGAGCCCCTGTTAAAATCTAATAGTTTTAGTCAGAAATTTATTTTCCTTCCAGACTTGGATTTGATACAGTCTATACATGTTAGACATTTTGATGATGTTGGTTATTAAAAACATAAAGCTGGTAATAAATTAACTACACAATAATAAGAATATTTTATTTTGCTAGGACCATGCTGTTAAGAACTTTTCTGTACTATGTTAGAGGAAGATAAAAAATTTCAGTATAGGTCATTTGACATGCATTGAATATAAATTAAAAATTAAATTTACTGTACTTTTATTGTTTAGATTTCCAAAGTAGCCTGGAAAATGGTTTCCTGAGAGCATTAAGAAAGAAAATACTCACAGTCTTTTCCAATGGTATATATGCAAAATATTACTTATCCTGTCTTAATCAGAAATCATATGAAGGGTTTAATCAAACTATGAACAGTACTTTAGCATTCAGTGAACAAGTGGACTTTGATTTTCAACAATCTGATCAGCAAATTTTAATTTATTTTTTTTAAAAAAAGGAACACATAGCTTCCAAATTTAGAGAGTATTTCCCAGAGAAACTTGCAGCACTCAGAGTAGCTTCCCTAGTGCTTAACTCTTTCATGGCAGTTTACAAGCACTCTTTTCCTTCTCAGTTTTTTTTGAAATATATCTCTATAAAAAAGATGCATGCATAGTGTTTACATAATGAAACACTCATCCATGTTTCCATCAGAGAATTTAAGAAATAAAATTGCTATGATTTAAAGCCGCAGATATTCCTTCCTAAGTATGTCTTTCACCCCCTCCCAATCTCTACACTGACACTGCATTCTTCATCATTCCCTCTTTTCTTTATACACAATAGCCTTAGCAATTTTTAATGTAGTATGTACCATGTCACATATATGTGTATAGGTATATGTGTGTATAATTTTAAATAATATCTACTTGCTATTTACATAAATACAAAATAATACATATACACATACAATAACATTTACAAACATTGATATTATTTAAAAATTAGGAAATAAATTCAGAGAGGTTAAACAAATTAACTTAACTTTATGCATCTAAAATTAAAAGAGAACTCAACCCAGACCTTTATTTCTAAATCTATGGCCCTTTCCAATGATTCCATGAAGGGATAGGACTTATTTTTAGTAAATAAATACTTGACAAAATATTGCTATAAATTCAGTTGTGTTCTAAAATAAATCTTTACATTATTAAACACAAAATAGTAAGATATATATATATATATATATATATATATATATATGTGTGTGTGTGCATATATATATGTGCTAAATATTTTATTTTATTCAGAATATGAGCGATGTTTGTCATGTATCTGAATTTAATCATCTCTTCCCATAAATGCAAAGCTCCCCCCACCAAAGTTCTTGACCCTCAATTTGGAAATATGACTCTAAAGTCTAATCCCTTAGTTTTAAGTTATTGTGACAATATAATGCAGCAATCCTTTGAGAAGACAGTCTCTTTATAGTAAAGTCCAAACTGGGATATCAAATTCTACTTCATATAGGAGATGCATCTTTCCAAAACACTGTATGTATTCATAAATCAGACAATTCCAGGGACACCTGGGTGGCTCAGTTGGCTAAGCATCCAAAGCCTGATTTTGGCCCAGGTCATTATCTCAAGAGTTCATGGGATCCAGCCCCCTGCTGGGCTCCATGAGGACAGCACAGCAGAGCCTGCTTGGGATTCTCTCCCTCCCCCCTCCCTGTGCTCACTCAGGGCGCTCTCCCTCTTTCTCAAAATAGGTAAATAAACAGTAAAAGAGAGAGAGAGAGAAAGAGAAAATACAATTTAAAAAAAAAGAAAATTCTACAACTAACCAAAACAGATTACAATGCTGTACTTAGTGCTCTCAGAGTCTCATTTTGCCTTTGGAAAAATAACACTAAACAACTTGACCCAACTAGTCCACCTTTAGTTGCTATAGATGATTTCCAGGAGGCTGAAAGCTTCTCCCTTAAGTATCTTTGTGTCTTTTCTCTACCTGAGGGCTTTCCTCAGCACTAGGAAACCTTAAAAACACTTCCAAAAGCAACCTTAAGCCAACAGGGCTGTGGTGTTAGTGAACAAATGCCCAGACTTCTGCCTTCTTCCCTTCCCTCCCTACTTTCATACCTCAGTGGGAAGATTCTTTTTTTTTTTTTTTCAATTTTTAATGTTTATTTATTTTTGACAGAGAAAGAGAGAGACAGAGTATGAATGGGGGAGGCGCAGAGAGAGAGAGAGGGAGACACAGAATCCAAAGGAGGCTCCAGGCTCTGAGCTGTCAGGGCAGAGCCCAACCCGAGGCTCGAACTCATGCCCCCATGAGATCGTGACCTGAGCTGAAGTCGGATGCTTAACTGACTGAGCTACCCAGGGACACCCACACTGGGAGGATTCTAAGACATGTTTCACATGGCTTCCTACCAAGTCCCCAGCATGAACGGGCTCCAGCTGCCATTAGTAGTAACGCATTCATAATACATGCTTTCTAGTCTTCTTTCTCTGGTAGAGCTCACCTTCCCTTACTCCTCTGTACTACTTCCCAGGAGCACCCTCCTCCCACTAATCCACTTGCAGTCAAGCCTGTTTTAGTGTCTGCCTTTGGGGTACTCGAATTAAGACTTCATTCTTGTTGTGGTTAACACCATTGTCATCATCATCATCTGTGTAAGTAACACTGATTAAGCACTTCATAGGTGCCAAACATGATTCTAAATATTTGACACTTATTTATATATTAAGTCCTCTCTAAAAACTTTTGACACAGCTAGTTTCATCATTCTTAGTTAAAATGTGACACCAGATTTTGCATTAAGCCAAAAAGATATATCAGCTTAAGCTCTGCTTCCTTTGTGAGTATACATGTGTAGTTTTTAGGAGACTTAAAACCATGCCTTTTCCTTAGATGAACCTGGTGCATACATTTTCTTCCATCTTCGCCCCTAGACCCACTCTGGTATTCACTCAAAGGAACCCAAACATTTCTGGGCCATACATTTGCAACACTCCAAGTTCATGTATGCACAAGTTCTAGAGTATTTCGAGATGACAGGTATTTCCTGAAATAACCAGTCACATTGTATATATTGGTCTAATAAGCAGATCATTCAAGAGAGGAAAACACAACTGAATGTATTTGTAAGATCCTAGATTTCAAGACTTCATAATAAAACACCAGGTAGATCTTGATAGGTCACATATGATTCTCATTTGGTAAATTTATTAAAGCAGTCTCTTTGATAAAATAATGCCATGGGAGAAATGGGTTATTTGCTAAACTTGGCTAAACTTTTAACTTACTGAACAGGATTAAGAATGAAACACACAATCAATAAATAATATATAGTTCAACAATGATTCTGTATCCATGTATTTACTGTTCTTAAAATTTTATATGAATGTATCATTATACAAAACCTATCTCTCTACATATGGGCAGGCATACTTACTAAAATCATAAGAACGTATTTTAAATTATTAACCCAAAATGTTATTGCTGTCTTTTTTCCTCCCATTCCTCCCTTCAAAGGTTGCTTTGTCATATTTTAAAAAACACTAAAGGGGCACCTGGGTGGCTCAGTCCATTAAGTGTCCCACTCTTGATTTAGACTCAGGTCATGATCTCACAGTTCATGAGATCGAGCCCTTCATCAGGATCCACGCTGATGCCGCAGAGCCTGCTTGGGATTCTCTCTCTCCCTCTCTCTCTGCCCCTCCCCTACTCTCTCTCTCTCTCTGTCTCTCAAAATTAATAAATAACCTTTAAAAAAAGAAAAACCACCAAAAACAACTATATTTTTAAAAATGGATTTATTGTTAATTTCCAGTATGATTAACATATAGTGTTTTATTAGTTTCAGATATACAATATAGTGATTCAACAATTCTATACATTACTCAGTGCTCATCATAAGTGAACTCTAAATGCCATTCACCTATTTCATCCATCCCCCACCCACATCCCCTCTGAGAACCACAACTTTTTTCTCTATATTTAAGACTATTTTTTGTCTCTTTATTCATTTGTTTCTTAAATTCCACCTGAGTTAAATCATATGGTATCTGTCTTTCTCTGACTTATTTCACTTAGATCTTCACTCTGTAGATCTACCCATGTTGTTGCAAATGGCAAGATTTTATTTATTATGGCTGACTAATATTCCATTGTATATATGTATCACATCTTTATCCATTCACCTATCAGTGGACACTTGGGTTGCTACCATACTTTAGCTATTGTAAATAATGCTACAATAAACACCAGGGGTGTATATATCTTTTCAAATTAGTATTTCCACTCAGTAGTGGATTGTATGATAATTCTATTTAAAAATTTTGAGGAATCTCCATACTGTTTTACATGATGACTGCACCAGTTTGCATTCCCACCATCAGCACATGAGGGTTCTTTTTTCTCCACATCCTCACCAACACTTGCTGTTTCTTGTGTTTTTGATTTTAGTCATTCTAACAGGTAAGGTGATATCTCGTTTTACTTTTGATATGCATTTCCCAGAATATGAGTGATGTTGAGCATTTTTCATATGTCTATTGTCTATCTGTATTTCTTCTTTGGAAAAATGTCTGTTCACGTCTTCAGACCATTCTTCAATTGGATTATTTGGGTTATTAATGTTGAGTTTATGTATTTTGGATACTAACCCCTTATTGGATATGTCATTTGCAAATATTTCTCCCATTCAGTAGGTTGTCTTTTTGATTTGTTGATTGTTTCTTTTGCTATGCAGAAGCTTTTTATTTTGATACAGTCCCAATAGTTTATTTTTGCTGTTGTTTCCCTTGCAAGAGACATACATAGAAAAAATGTTGCTACAGCAATGACAGAGAAATTACTGCTTTTGTTGTCTTCTAGGATTGTTACAGTTTCAGGTCTCGTATCTATATTTTTAATCCATTTTGAGTTTCTTTTAGTGTATGGTAGAAGTTGTCCAGTTTCATTCTTTCATACACAGCTGTCCAGTTTTCCCAACATCATTTGTTGAAGAGACTTTTTCCCATTGCATATTCTTGACTCCTTTGTCAAAGATTAATTGACCTTATACTCATGGGTTTATTCCTGGGCTATTTTGTTCTATTGATCTATGTGTGCCATACCATAGTTTTTTTGATATCCAAGCTTTGTAGTATATCTTAAAATCTAGGATTGTAATACCTCTACCTTTGTTCTTTTTCAAGCTTGCTTTGGCTATTCAGTCCTTTGTGGTTCCACACAAATTTTAGGATTATTTGTTCTAGTTATGCGAGAAATGCTGTTGGTATTTTGATAGGGATTGCATTAAATCTGTAGATTGATTGGGTAGATTGCTCTCCCAATCAATGGGCATGGAATATCTTTCCAACTGTTTGTGGCAACTTAAATTTATTTCAGCAATGCTTTACAGTTTTCAGAGTACAGATCTTTCACCTCTTTGGTCAAGTGCATTTGCTCTGTGTTGTATTGTTTTTGGTACAATTATAAATGAAATTGTTTTCTTAATTTATCTTCCTGCTACTTCATTATTAGTGTATAGAAATGCAACAGATTTCTGTATGTTGATTTTGTATCCTGAAGCCTTATTAAATTCATTTATCAGTTCTAGTAGTTTTTTTGGTGGAGTCTTTAGGGTTTTCTATATATAGTACCATGTTATCTGCAAATAGTGCAAGTTTTACTTCTTCGTTACCAATTTGGATTCTGTTTATTTTTCTTGTCTGCTTGCTGTGGGTAGGACTCCAATACTATGTTGAATAAAAATGGTGAGAGTGGACAACCTCGTCTTCTTCTTGACCTTAGGAGGTAAGTTCTCAATTTTTCATCATTAAGTATGATGCTAGCTGTGAGTTTTTCATATATGGCCTTTATTATGTTAAGGTATGTATGTTCCCTCTAAACCTACTTTGTTGAGGGTTTTTATCACGAATGGATGTTGTACTTTGTCAAATGCTTTTTCTGCATCTATTGAAATTATCATATGCTTTTATCCTTTTCCTTGTTGATGTGATATATCGCAATAATTGATTTGTAAACACTGTACCATCCCTGCACCCAAGGAATAAATCCCAATTGATAATAGTGAATGACTTTTTAATGTACTGTTAGATTTGTTAGCTAATACTTTGCTGAGAATTTTTGCATTTATGTTCCTTAGAGATACTGGCCTATAGCTCCCTTTTTTATAGTGTCTTTGTCTGGTTTGGTATCAGACTGATACTGGCCCCATAGAATGAATTTGGAAGTTTTCCTTCCTCTTCATTCTATTCTGACATAGTTTGAGAAGAATTAGTATCAACTCTTCTTTAAATATTTGGAAGAAATCACCTGTGAAGCCATCTGGTCCCAGATTTTTATTTGTTGAGAGTTGTTTTGATTACTGCTTCAATCTCATTGCTGGTAATCTGTTCAAATTTTCTATTTTTTTCTGATTCAGTTTTGGGAGATTATGTTTCTAGGAATTTGTCCATTTATTCTACGTTATCGAATTAGTTGACATATTATTTTTCATATTCTTTTATAATCCTTTCCATTTCTGCGATGTTAGTGGTTATTTCATTCCTGATTTTAAAAAAAAATTAATGTTTATTTCTGAGAGAGAGAGAGACAGAGCATGAGTGGGGGAGGTGTAGACAGAAAGAGAGACACAGAATCCGAAGCAGGCTCCAGGCTCTGAGCTATCAGCACAGACGGGGCTCGAACTCACAGACTGTAAGATCATGACCTGAACCGAAGTCGGACACTCAACCAACTGAGCCACCCAGGTGCCCCTAATTTCTGATTTTATTCGAGTCTCGCTCTTTCTCTCTCTCTTTGGTGAATCTAGCTAAAGGTTTATCAATTTTGATGATCTTTTCAAAGAACCAGCTCCTGGTTTCACTGACCTGTTCTATTGTTTTTAAGGTTCTATTTTGTTTATTTCAGCTCTAATATTTATTATTTCTTTGCTTCTACTAGTTTGGGGCTTTGTTCTTTCTCTAGCTCCTTCAGGAGTAAAGGTTAGGTCATTTGAGACTTTTCTTGCTTCCTGAAGTAGGCCTGTATTGTATAAATTTCCCTCTTAGAACAGCTTTTGCTGCATCTCAATGATTTTGGACACTTGTGTTTTCATTTTCATTTATCTCCATGTATTTTTTTTTTTTTTTAATTTTCTCTTTGGTTTCTTGGTTGACTCATTCATTGAACCATGTTATTACACAACCATGTTTTGTGTTTTTTCCACATTTGTTTCCTGGGATTGATTTCTAGGCTCATAGTGTTTAGTCCATTTACATTCAAAGTAAATATCAATAGGTATGTATTTATTGCCATTTTATTACTTGTTTTATGTGTTTTTGTTTGTTTCTTTGTTTTTAGTTCTTCTCTATTCCTTTCTTGCTCTCTTCTGTCACAGTGATATACTTCTTTCTTTAGTGATATACTTGGATTCCTTTCTCTTTATTTTTTGCATATATGTTATGTATTTATTTTGTGGTTACCATTAAGTTTATATATAACAACTAATGCATATAGCAGTCTATATTAAGTTGATGGTTGCTTAAGTTTGAACCTATTTTAAAAGCACTAAACTTTAGTCCTCTCCCCACCACATTTTAGAAATATGGTATCATACTTTACATCTTTTTATTTTGTGAACCCTTTGATTTTTTATAGATATACTTAATTTCACTCCTTTTGTGCTTTTCTTTCTCCTCTTTATGGTCTTTCTTTTCCACTCAGAGTCCCCTTTAACAATCAAACAAATACATTTTTAAAATGTTAAAATTGAGAACTAGATCCGTTGACAGAGTACAGATTCTGATATAGCTTAAAGTACATATAATGATGTTTTGAAATTAAGGCAAAACTAAAGTAGTAAAAAATTTGTCATGGTTTGAGATATTAAGACATGATGTTCACATGTATATTTGGTGGTTTATATGATGCCAAAATGGATATTCACGTCTGGAGATTCTTCAAGTAATATATAAACTTTGGCTTACATTGTTGCTCTGTGAAAATTATAACTGTCCCAGATGGAAAAATGTGTTAAAGTATATATTTCCACATCTCTAAATCTGTATTTTTTTCTTCAAATGCCAAATATTTTAAGAACTTACATGTCTCACAAAGATAGAA
The DNA here is from genome assembly GCF_028018385.1 of Neofelis nebulosa. NCBI lineage: Eukaryota > Metazoa > Chordata > Mammalia > Carnivora > Felidae > Neofelis > Neofelis nebulosa. The sequence continues at coordinate 80,837,824 of NC_080785.1, read as the reverse complement.
GGTGACTTAGGGGTGCTAAAGAAATAGCTAATTTATTCCATATATTCTGAATCTTCTAACAGATGAAATATTTTCAGCAGATAACACTGAAATTATTATCTCCCAGATGATCAACACCTGATAATAGATGGCTAGACACATTTCTATTTAAAACATGTAGTTCTACATTTAGATAAGGTAGTATTTTTAAACTTTCATGAATTTTCCTTTTCATAGTGTATATTTATAATAATGAATTTATGTAAACATATTAAATATCCCTATGACTGGGACTATCTTCATTTGTATATTATAATGAAATTAATATCTAAACAAAATATTTTCCATTAGTATTTTTAAATGCCTATTTTGCTTTACTTAAATGGTAAACATGATACAGATTAAGTTTATTTAAATTACTTAATAGTTAAACAGTTTAAGTTAAATTAAACTTATTGAATATTTATATTTAATCTCTAATTGATGGACACTGAACATTGTTGTATTTTGGATTTCTTCCCACGTGTGTCATATAACAAGGTTTTTATTTTCTGACACAGTGATCTATATCTTAAACTTGTTATAATGTAAAATGAATATTTAAAATAAGTTATGTTCTACAAAAATGCATAATATAATCAAAGACTTATAGTATGTAGAATATCATGTTACCTAATATCAATTAAACCTGACATTGGAATTACAGAACTATCTAGTTCATCTCACTGCCAGTAAGAAGGATTAGGTCCAAATCAATATAAGCAATTAAGAAATTAATTTTAAAGCAAAGATATTAGATAAGATACCTTGGCAATAGTAGCAATCTTTATATTTATTCTTTTTACTTCTTTCGCACTGAACTTGTTTGTGATATTAAAAGATGTACATTTTTGGAATGTGTGCATGTAGTTTTTTATTATAGCTAAAATTAGAGCTTTGCATTTGAAACTAAAAGAAACATTTTAGGTTATTTTTTAAAAGACAAATGAGATTAGATAACTAACATTAATTTGAAAAGTGATTATTATTTTCTGAAATGTGTTTATTAACCATAATGGATAAGTTCATTGTATATCTCTGTACTGATAATCTACTTACGTAACTCCCTCAATTTCTCTGTAGCTACCAATCCATCAGTCTATAGTAATTAAAGTGGTAGAGCTAGTTTACCATCCTCTGTCTCTCTTATTTATTTTTTTCCACTTGTTTTTTTTAACATTTTATTTATTTTTGAGAGAGAGAGACATGGAGTGTGAGCGGGAGAGGAGCAGAGAGAGAGACACATACAGAATCTGAAGTACACTCCAGGCTCTGAGCTGTCAGCACAGAGCCCTACGAGGGGCTTGAACACACACTGCGAGATCATGATCTAGGCCAAAGTCTGACACTGAACCAACCGAGCTTCCCACCCGCCCCTGTGCCTCTCTGATTTAAACCTTTGTCAAATTTGTATACTCAAGTAGAGCATAATGTCAGTAAATATCAAAACCAGTTATTTTCTAACATTAAAAGTTATGCAATGTAAAACTCCGACCAAAGTCCTTGAGATTTTTGTCTTTAATAAAGTACTATTCATGGTAGGTTAAATTAGAGTAATCCAATAGTCCTCTAATAACATATACTCAGTTTGTTTTTAGATTTTATTTCATTTTATTTTACTTAATTATATTTATTTATTTTTTAGAGATGACAACCAACACCTCAGAAATACAAACAATAATAAGAGAATATTATGAGCAATTATATGCCAACAAATTGAGCAATGTGGAAGATACGGACAAATTCCTAGAGACATATAAACTACCAAAACTGCTTTAGATTTTAAAAGCAAGCATATCTTAGCTTTGAGAGCCTATATATATACATATATATGCATATATATACGTATGTATATACATACGTATATATATGCATACATATACATAGATATATACATATACATACATATATACATATACATATATATGTACATATATGTACATGTACACACATATACATATACATATACACACATATACATATATATGTATACATATACATACATATATACATATACATATATACACATACATGTATACATGTATATATGTACATGTATATATACATATGCGTATATATGTATACATATATACATATATGTATATGTATACATGTGTATATGTATGTCTATATATACACATATGTATATGTGTGTATATGTGTATATGTATACATGTGTATATGTATATGCATATGTGTATATGTCTATATGTACACAAATACATGTACACAAATATATATGTGTATATATATACACATATAGATGTGTATATGTGTATATGTATACGTATGTGTATATACATATGTATATGTATATGTATACAGATGTATATGTATACATATGTATATGTATATGTATACAGATGTATATGTATACATATATACATCTATATGTGTATATGTATATGTATATACGTGTGTATATATGTAATGATATATGTAATGTATATATGTATGTATATATATGTACATATACATGTATATGTATATATATGTGTGTGTATATATGTGTATATATATATATATATAAAGTTGATATTTGCTTATATTTTATGTTTGGAATATAAAGAGAGAAATTTTGCTTAAATTTGTTACCAATGACATTCTCAGTACTCCTTTGTTTTATATACAGGGAAACATTACACAAGCTTAACCTAACAGAAATAGTAGAGTTGATAGCTTAGTTGTAAGCCTATTTGTCACTGGCACTATATTTTTTGGATTATACATCCAATATTGAAAACTTTGAGACAATGTTGAAAACTAATACTCAAAATTGATGAATGTCTCATTTAATATTTCTATTCATTTGTTTATTGTTTGTTTTGTTCATCTTTATAAACTTTAAAGCAGACTTTATAAATAGTTTGTGTTGGATTATTTCATCTACTCATTTATTTTTTTCAAAAAATATAGTTGTAAAAAAATATATATATATATAGTTGTTTGCAATATGAACTATTTAGACTGAAAGGATATAGTGATGACCTAGTATTTTTATTCAAATAGAAGTCATCTCATGGAAGAAATTAATGTTTAACAACTTATAACACAGTGTGAAAAATGCTGTAACACAAATGACAAATACCTAAATTTAATAAAATGGGTCTTAAACTTATTGAAACCCATAAAAGTATGTATGACAAGAAATGTAGAGAAACTTCTGAAATACAATAATATATATAAAATAACGTATGTAATTTATACAAAGCAATTATTTGTATAGTCAATACATTTTTAGGTAGTGTACACATTTGTTACTTAGAAGACTCTCCAGAAATATTTCTTTGTCATCCATATTATTTCTAAAGGCAATTTCCAAATTTAAGATGAGTCTTGTTAGGTCGTTTTTTGCAATCCCCCAAGCAAGGACCTTACAATCTTTCAGGCAGAATGTACATATATAATTTTTTTAATTTAAATTTCTGTTTTTTAAGAACTTAAAAAGTTTTGCTTCGGGGCACCTGAGTGGCTCAGTCGATTAAGCATCTGACTTCAGCGCAGGTCATGATCTCACAGTTTGTGAGTTCAAGCTCCACATCTGGCTCTGTGCTGACAGCTTGGAACCTGAAGCCTGCTTCAGATTCTGTGTCTCCCTCTCTCTCTGTCATTTCCCTGCTTATCCTCTCTCTCTCTCTCTCTCTCTCTCTCTCTCTCAAGAATAATAAATCTTAAAAAAATATTTTTTTAAGTTTTGCTCTGAAGAAGTCATCTGTTTCTGTTGTTTGTCATAGAATTCCAATCTTTGATTTTATAAGGATTGTTTGCATTTGTCATACTTAGGATCTACCAAATGCAGAGTTGGAAGATGGGAAAACCTGACAGTGTTCTGACTGCCACAAAATGTCTCAAGTTATTTCCAAATGCTTTGCATACAGGTATATTTGAATACAACTTGCCAACAATTTTTCTCTAAACTGTGTCCACTATGATAGGTAGAGAGAAAGAGGTCTAGTAAATATGAACATGAAATAGGAAATATAAACCAAAAAATCTGGATTGGAAATATAGTGCCAGTAACAAGGTCTGCAATTCCATAGCTGTCTATGAACTCACTACATAGATTATCGTGCAGGTTATGTTTGCATACCTGATTATTCAACTCTCTGTGGCTACTAAGCACCTTTTTTTTTAAATTTTTTTTTAACGTTTATTTATTTTTGAGACAGAGAGAGACAGAGCATGAACAGGGGAGGGGCAGAGAGAGAGGGAGACACAGAATCCGAAACAGGCTCCAGGCTCTGAGCTGTCACCACAGAGCCCGATGCGGGGCTCGAACTCACGGACCGTGAGATCATGACCTGAGCTGAAGTCAGACGTTTAACCGACTGAGCCACCCAGGCGCCCCCTGGGCACCTTAGTAAGAAGTTCACAGGCTGAAAACACTTAGTTTAGGCAGCATTTTCTACTGCCTATATTTTACCTATCCTTAATTAAACACAGGCTCAATTTTAGTTTCCCAAGTTCCAATCTACTGTCTACTTATATTCTACTTTTAAGATAAAGTATTTCAAAACATTAGTCTATAAAAGGTGGTTAAAGGCGAAAGAGGAGGTTACAAAGAGAGAAGAAACTTCCAAAATATGAGGCCTTCACCATATACAAAAAAAAGTGGTCATATTTTCCTCTTGTACAGCTTTTAAGAGACTGAGTTATATATAGTTTATAAAAGGAAAATAAATGAAAAATAATTCATGAAAGTAAGAAAACTTAATCTGTATCGTGTTTTTTACTTACAAGTATCCAGAAATACTATGAAACCTATCTCTTTGAAGTAGGAATCATATTTCTACAGCAATACATCAAAATTAAATGTAAGTGTTAGGTTCACTTAAATACTTACACCTTACAAACCTAAGTTTCCATATTATAAATAAAATTTGAATTGCATAATATTAAGTATAAACATTTAATTTCAAATGGTATATTTATGAACATAAATTAGGGAACATAAAGCCCATAAACATTATTTAGGTGTCTCTTACCTAGCCAGCAGATATTAATAGGTAGTATAACATAGATAGGGCAAAAGTAAATATTCAAGTTAATTCTTTTTAAAAAAATTTAGCATTTCACGGAACTGTGTCACCCCAGAGTTTGGAATTACCTGACATAAATACAGTGATAGCCAATCAGTTACTAAGTAATGCTGTAGGAGGAAAAGTATAATATAAAGATATAAATTAATTCATCCAAATATTACTTATTATTAGTTCTTTCTCATTCTTTCAATGCCATTGACTTAATTCTCTTTGTATGAGTTTCTTTCTACCAACTTATCTGATCCAATTTCATAGTTGATGCAAAATTTTTAACACATCTTCCTCAGTCCAAGTCAACCAGCATTTACAGAACATTATTTATGTCATTAAGATTTCTGAGGATTTGAAAGCATAAGAATGTCACCTCCATTACTGAATCAATTGTAGTATAGCTGTGGAAAGAGGCAATCTAGAAGCTCAAATTTTTTGCAGTCATTACTATAATAAAGATGTACTGAAAATGATGAGAAAATAGTTCTGAGGAAGTTAATGAGTTGAATATTGAAGCATAAGTAAAAACTATCAGGATAAGAGAGGACTGTAGATGAGTTTTTTGACCAGAGGGAACATTTGTGAAGGCACAGAGCTATGAAACACCTCTGATAAAACAAATACATGATATTTGACGCAGAGTCTCAGAGGATAAGCTTAGGGAGATAGGCATTTCTTGTTGATTTGGGTTATATCTATATGAGAGGGGAACACAATGGCTATTTTAAGTAGGCCAGTGACAGGACATAGTTTGCATTTTAAATGAATCCTGCCCCAGTATATGTGATAGGTTTGATTTAAGTAAGACTTCAGGCAAGGTGACAAGTTAGGGAGTTAGTGAAAGGGATAGACAGGTATGAAACGATGAGAGCTTAAATTTGGTCCCTAGATAAACACATGGAGGCAAAGAGGCTTCCTGGAGATATATCAAGCATCTAGGATTGTTAGAGGTGCATGTTAGAAAAAGAAATTCTGAAATAAGAGCTCAAGTTTTGAGATTATGTTAGTGAAAATGAGATCAACTGAGATAAGAAATATTGATAGGGAAGACTGTAAAGCAAGATGGGTATTTTGAGTTTCTGCAGCTTATGGGATATCCAATTAGAGGTACTCAATACAATACAATATACAACAATACAGTATATGATTCAGAAACTTTGTGGTCATGTTTATGTGGAATCATGCATATATATGAGATAGAGGACTGGAAGAATAACAGAAATATTACCTACATAAAAGAAGAGAGTGCAAAGAGCCATGGGTAGTTCCACCTTTGTATGTCTGAAAAAGAGAACAGGACAGAATTGTTCCCCTGGTTCTAGAGTAGTAAGTTTCAAAAAGGAGGAAGAGGGGGCGCCTGGGTGGCGCAGTCGGTTAAGCGTCCGACTTCAGCCAGGTCACGATCTCGCGGTCCGTGAGTTCGAGCCCCGCGTCGGGCTCTGGGCTGATGGCCCAGAGCCTGGAGCCTGCTTCCGATTCTGTGTCTCCCTCTCTCTCTGCTCCTCCCCCGTTCATGCTCTGTCTCTCTCTCTCTGTCTCAAAAATAAATAAACGTTAAAAAAAAAAAAAAAAAAAAAAAAAAAGGAGGAAGAGGGGCACCTGGGTGGCTCAGTCAGTTGAGCACCCGAATCTTGATTTCGGCTCAAGTCAAGATCCCAGGGTCATCAGGATCCTTCCTGAACGTGGAGTCTGCTTAAGATTCTCTTTCCCTCCCCCTCTCCCTCTCCCTCTTTCTCTCTGCCTCTCTCTCGCTCTTTCTCAAAATTAAAAAAAAAAAAAAGGAGGAAGATGTCAACAGTGTACAATGCAGCTGTGATATCTAGTAAGGTAAGAACTGAAAAATGTCAGTAGGTTATGAGTGAAGAACTCAGGTAGTTTCTGACTTTGAGAGCATTTCAGAGAAAAGGAGAAGCCAGACAAATGTGAGCTGAGGTATGGGTACAAGATAGTGAGGGAAAGATAGTAAGTATGTACTAAAATAGAGCTTGGCTGGAAAGGAAGAGTAAGAGTAACAAGAAAAAGTAGTTCAAAACTGAGAAAGAAATTCCCCTGTTGTGTTTTTATTGTTTATTTTGTTTTGGTCTGCCTGTTTCTCCTTCTTCCTATCTTGTGACAAATGTTCTGAGACTCTGCTCTGTTGATCATAACCAATTAGTGTTGAACATGAAACATTTTTTTCTAATGTTTATTTTTGAGAGAGAGAGAGAGAGAGAGAGAGAGAGAGAGAGAGAGAGCAGGGGTAGGGCAGAGAGAGAGAAAAACACAGAATCCAAAGCAGGCTCCAGGCTCTGAGCTGTCAGCACAGAGCCGGATGCAGGACTTGAACCCACAAACTGCGAGATCATGACCTGAACTTAACCAAATGAGCCAGCCATGTGCCCCTGAACATGAAACATTCTCAAAATTATTCGGTCTTGAAGTCTTCTAGGAAAAAGTTATCCATTTGGAATTTAAGGGAACTTTTAGCCAGTGAACAAACAAAAAGAAAGAACCACTTTTCCTAACACTGAAGTTTTGTTATCTAGAGGACTTCAAAATATTTAAGAAGTGGTTCCAAATATTCCACTTTCAAAAGCTTCCCTCATACTTCCATTATTTTCAGGTTAAAGCCTTTTTGAGAGTTATCGCACACACACACACACACACACACACACACACAAACACACAAACAATAACACCAGAGAATATGCAAATATAGAAAGAACAATACAAAGTTGAATGCAAAATGGAAAGGGAATATTTGGGAAGCATTTTAATACATTCGAGACAATGGTATTTGGAATTCCATGGAAGTATAAATATAAGAAAATATTTATGGTATAATAACTTATCCAGTTGCATCATTTCCAGACATGTATTCTCTGCCACCTGTATACATATAATTTTGTAGTTTGAGCCCTTTTTTATTTAGACCAACTTTTCAAGAGGAATTCTACTTTGTTTGATTCATTCTACATCTATGATTTCAAATATGAGCACATTTAATCCTTAAAGGAATCATACGATGAGGACAATAGTTTAAGAAACTATATTGTACTTTCATATTTACTATATTTTATAAAAACCAGTAAAAGTATGCCAAAACAAAACCACTATGGAAAGAATTTGGTTACAAACAGAAAAAAAAAATGTATATGTATCTGAGCTTTGATCTGAGCTTTTGACTTCCTATTTTCATATTTTCTGCTGGAATAATTATGGACTGATCTATGACAAGTTTATTCATTTCAGCATTAATTGTGAAAGTTTATTTAAAAACAAGAGAGAAAAAAGAAACCTGAAGGTAGCTGCTAATATAAACTATGGAACATTCATACTACAGAGTATATTAAACTGTAAGCAGAATGAAAAAAATCTCTATATACTGCCAAGGAGTGATCTCCAGAATATATTGAGTGAAGATAACACTGTAGTGAAACATGTATGTTTTCACTGCTTATCAAAGAAAAGGGGTGGAGGGCTGATTTGAATATATAGATAGATAGATATACACACATATATATATATAATGCACAGGCACACACATACACACTAATGCACGCACACATACTATGAATATATGTATAAATATATTTTCTTATATTTAAGCGTGGAAGGAAAAACTACACATTTTAAAATATTTACCAATGGATGTGGGAGGGAAAGGGAGGAAACCAGGTGTAGCATATTGGGATAACACCCAGATTTCTCTGCATATATTTTGTTTTGTAACTGACTTTAGAACCATATACTTTTGCGTAATTATAAAATAAGACAAAATTTTAGAAAACGCAATTCTTTAAAAAAGGCAATTCTTGAAATTTTAACGTCCTCTCTCAACCAGATACCATAGATGGAAAAGACTTTGAAAGCAAGTCTCACCCTTTGCTGTTTTCTGCCAGTTTCCCAGGACCCTGTGCGCAGGCTCTGGAGTGCTGCGGTGTCCCAGCAGGCCTCTTCCGGGTCACCAGAAACTGTGGAAAAGGTAAAATAATTTTTCCTCTGTAATGGATGCTTGGCTGACACCCCTTTAAGGCGTCTTGTAAATGGATAAGCGTATCTAGGTTCAAAGTTCACCACTGTGGCCACTATAATTCAAGATTGTCTTTCTAAGTTTGACCTATTTTTTCAGACGAAAAACAAATTTTACTTACCTGAGGCCTCACACTGGACCCAGTCCAGATTAGTCAGACCCAGTCGCTTCCCCAACTCAGTCCAGGCTCCAACTTGGACCCATTCAATCCCCAGAGGCAGTCTGGGTTTTAAGCCAGACCCAGTCCCTTCTCTGAACCAGTTAAGTTCCAAGTTGGACCCAGTCCGTCCCCGGATCCACTCCGGGCTCTAAGGAGGACCCAGTCCGTTCCCGGACGAGGTCCGGAATCTAAGCGGGAACCACTTGGTCCTCGGACCCAGTCCGTCTCTGGAACCAGTCCGGGTTCTAATTGGGAACCAGTCCATTCCCGGACGTAGTCCGGAATCTAAGCAGGAAGCGCTCTGTCCTCAGAACCAGTCTGGCGTCCGAGTCAGACCCAGTCGGACCCCAGACCCAGTCCGACTTCGGACGCAGTCCTGGACCCAGACCAGGCTCCGAGTCGTAACCAGTCTGTTCCCTGAGCCAGTCTGGATTCTCAGTTGGAACCACTACAACTCCAGCAGTTTTCCAGAACCGGTCTGGAAAAAGAAAGTCTGAAAGTTCATAGCCAAAGCTGTGGAGCCAGGATCTGAAAAGGACTTTTCCACCACGTTCAGAGGCCGCGAGAAAGTGGTGAGGCCCAGATCGACAGGTACCTACACCTGGTTGCTCATCGCTCCTGGGAGCTATCAGAGGTCTCCTTCCGTTCCCTTTTCTGACACCAGGACTGTGGAAAGGTAAATTGAGGCATAGTAAAGCGCTTAACATTTTATCTGTGCAAAAATCTACTTGGCTCAGGAGGCAGCCAATCCAGCAGATAGAAGAGAGTTCCAAGGAGCAGTACAAAATAAAAGAATTTAATAGGCGGGACGGAGCGGGAACAAGAAAGTTAAGCAAGGCAAAAAAAGCAGGTTGATTATTGCAAGGCCACTTTTGTTTAGAGGATGGCAGTCATCAGGCAGATCACCTATTTAATGCTGATCAGTTTATGACTGGATTAAGATTCCATTCTGGGTATTAAACTTTGGTCTTCGGCTCAGGTCATGACCTCAGGGTTGGTGAGCCCCTCATAGGACTCTGCTGTCACCATCGAACCTGCTTCAGATCCTCTGTCCTCTTCTCTTTCTGCCCCTCCCCCGCTTGCTCTCTCGCTCTTGCTCCCTCACTCTCTCAAAAAAAAAAAAAAAAAAAAGAAAAGAAAAAAGATTCCATTTCTGGGAGAGCTGAAACTGTAATTAAGTCTTCATTGGGTAATGTGGGACTTAACATGTGACTCCATTTAGGGCCTGTTGTCTTGTTTTTAAGAGGGGATATTAATTGTATTCTGACTCATGCAAACTATAAAAAGTAATTAGAAATTCAGGAAAACTTGGTGGGTATTTAGTGATATTTATAGAATACTGATACTCTTATTTTGGGTATGATAACAGTATTATGATTTTATTTTGGAAAAATAAGAGTATCTTTTCAGATACTTCTTGAAATGAAGTAAAATGATATAATGTCTGGAATTTATCAAAATCAAGAACAAGGAGGAGTAGGGAAGGATATATTTGAATTGGTCATGAATTGCTATTTGTGATAACGTGTGAATGCGGTAATTAAGGGTTCGTTACACTGTATTTTTTATTTTAACCTGCTTTTGAAATTTTTCAAAATAAAAAGGTTAAATTTTTTAAATTAAGAACAACTTTTGAATTCTCAAATGCAATTTCAACTTTGAATGAACTTCAATTAAATGGAACTTATCCAAATTAGAATCAATTAATCTATGAGTAAACTCTATAGAAATATGTTGGAAGAAGCATTTAACTTTTTTGACAGCATTTGAGAAAAAATACAAAGAAAATCTCACTGTTTTATAAATAGCCTGAATTAATTTATCTCTCAATTTTACTTCTAAATAAATTTAAGTGATTTAATTCAAATAATGCTTTATTGATTGCATTTGTCTAAACTTGCATCAACTTAGCAGAAGCAATTCCTATTTAGGTATAATTTGAATGGTGAATCTTAATTAACAACAGGGTAGAATGTGTTTTATTCTTTTAATTAATAAAGAAGTAATATCCTTCTGACTAGTTTCAATTATTTTAAAATTGTTTTAAATATATATTAAATAGAAAATTTTTACAAATTCAGAAAAACAGTACATCTTCTCTGTACCAAAATTTATGATGTGTTCTGTGTATATGCATGTGCGTTATTTTGAAGATTATAATTTAATTATAAATACATTTATATTATTTGGAGATTTTATATCTCAGTCTCCAAAAGGTAAAAATGTTAATCTTTGCCAAATACAATATATGTAATTAAAAACATATTTAGGCATTTTATCATTAAGTTTTCAAATAGTTACAGAAGACAGATGTTGCTTTAGGCTAACATGAAAGTATAATATTTTCATGATTACAAATAATGTGTTGTATATCTGTAGCTAAACATAGAATTTTTTGTTTTAATTATTATTTTAAAAGTTCTGGTTTTCTTTCCTTCATGAGAGGTGAACTAGTTCACTGCTTTTGATTAATAGGTAAAAAGCTGGTAAGAAAAAAAAAATTACTGATATTTGCCTTTCTGCAAAATGACCTTATATTGCAGTTGAAGGGTTGAAAGTAAACTGATGCCCAAAGAAAATGCAAAGTCAGACCCAGTCGGACCCCAGACCCAGTCCAACTTCGGGGGGGTGGGGGGGTGGGTGGGAATTGTTATGTTCCTTGGAAAATGCCTTACTCAAGATGTGATTTCCAAGTATGGGGTCCCAATAATTTCTCTTGAATTGAGACATAGAACCCCCAGTTTTTTAAAGATGTGGAAGGCATGTGAATAAATAAAGATAAAAAGTGGATACATTATTTAGTACTGCTTTGAAATAAATATGGTCCTGTAAAATATCAGTTTACTAATATGGCTCATTATAAACTTACCATCTACACATATTCTATATCTTTATACCTCTGTATGAAGATTTTCTAATCATTTCACATTAATTAACAGGTTTTTTTAAATAAACAAGCATTTCATATTAGGCACTAATTTTCTAAAGATTAATATCTAACTGGTTATCATGTAATTTAATGTTATCTATGAGGTTAAAAAAATCATCTTGAGAAATTTGTTTGCCTATACCAGAAAAATGAACTTTTACTGCCTTAATTATTGTATTTTAATTTAAATCACTGGTGTTTTTTATTTGCATTCTGAAGTCTACCAAATATTTCTCTAAATACAAACATCCATCACTTGTATCCAACCTACTTTATATAAACTTATTAAAAACAGGAACTAAGAAATACAGTCCTCCCTCCTTGAGTTACCATTTCAAAAATAAAAGCTTAGATCTCATACATAAGAAGTATTTATTGACTGTTCATTATGTGCCAGACATAGTTAAGGCCTTGTTATAAAAAAACAAATGAACCAGAATGTGTTCTCAAGGAGCATACTCTCTGGTTAGCAAGTTAACAGACAAGGAACTATAACATTAAAATAGACTATAATCTGTGCTGAGAAAGCATGAATCAGAGAAAGTCATGGGAATGAAATTTAGGTGAGGTTTCCTGAAAGAAATAAATACCTTGCCTGAGACTTGGATTAGCGGGTAATGAATCCTTCAAAAGTGTTGTGCCTAGAAAACTAGGCTTATTTGGAATATAGAAGTGGAGGGAAAGGGAAAGAAAAGGCCATGATAAGTGCATATGCAAGAGGTGTTCTGTTAAGGAAACACAAATTGTACGTGAGGGCTGAAAAATGAAGTTCAAGAGGGGAAGCATAGCATGTAAACTTGGAGGGGAAGAAAGCTTCTACACCAAACTCACGATTATACCAAGCTCACCAAGTTCTCTTAAAGACCATGAAGAATCACTGGGTTGTTTCAAGTAAGGGAATTATGTGTGAAGACTGCACTGTTTATTTGTTGAAACCACATCCAACTCAGTAAGGTTTTTTTTAAGAATGTAGTTTGATCCATAGAGTGAAAACTTGGCCACAGTATAAAAGTTTAGGGATTTCAAGTCCTAGTGACCCACATTCGGTTGGTTTAAGAATCCTGCAACGTTTTTAGTACTTCAGCTCTGCACAAGACAGTGGGACATGGGAAGCACAGGGCAAAACATCTATAGGCCAGGAAACTCATGAACAGGATACCTGGAAAAAGAATTACAAGAACAATCATTTAACTTACAATCAGTATAGGTTTCTGAAGGGATCCTTTCTCCTTTTCATTCCATGGCTCTGCACTAGAAGTTTTTAACCTTATTTCCCAGGATGAGCTTCCCACCCGTGGTCCCACAGTTGGTCTCATCTTCTTCCCTAATTTAACCTTTTTGCAATGTAGCATGTTCATGCCCTCTTCTTCTTTCTTTAATTTTTTTTTTTAATTTTTTAAGATTATTTTCAGAGCGAGAGAGAGAGTGAGCAAATGCAGGGGAGGGGCAGACAGAGAGAATCCCAAGCAGACTCCGTGCTATCAGCACGGAAACTGTGAAATCGTGGCCTGAGCTGAAAGCAAGAGTCAGAAGCTTAATCAACTGAGCCACCCAGGCACCCCCATACCCTCTGATTCTTATACTATCCCATTAACAAATAAACCCCTTATGTCATGAATAACAAAATGATTGTGTCTGTATGTGTACGTGCACACACGTATGCAAATAAATAAAATCCAAAAATATTTCTTTTCACTTAGTGCCAAATTTCCCATAGTCATGCTTTACAGTTTTAATCTCTTACAATCTGACTTTTATCCCCATTATTCATTACAGAGGAAAGAGTGAAAACCTGTAGCTGAAAAAGGAGTAATCCTTCTTTACCTTTCTGTCATATATAATGCTCATGTTTGCACATGTGAAATCACCTGTGACTTTTTCATTTGCCTTTCTTGCAATTGATTACATAGGGAATATACCTTCCAAGCTAGTCTCTTATGATAGACTCTGATTGTTGTTGTAAGGAATTTATCAAAGTCACCCCTATAATTTCTCAGGGTGTCAGAGAGGGACCTTGGTGAGAATAGGATGTTCCAGAAGAAATGGGTTACCTAAGTGATTACCTAAGGAAAACTTGAGTGAGTACTCCATCTCCTGTGCATTTTGGCTAAAGAAAAGGAATAGGAGCAGAATTTTCAGAGATAAAATTACTTGCTAGATAGATGATCATTGAAATTGATTTGTTAGAAATAATTGAATGCGATCATATGTGTTTCTCTGGAATATAGAAGGGGGTGTGTGTGTGTATGCGTTTATAGTCTCTATTCACATTAAACATCTTTTCTCCTTCTCGCTCCCACTCATTCATGTATTATAGTTTCTGAATTTTCTGAAGGTCCTTTCTTTGTCCTTGAAGTCAATCAATTTCCTTAGTCCATTATGTTTTCTTATTGTTTCATTAAGATTTTTCTTAGAGATAACAGGAACAGTTTTGGAGCTATAATAATAAGATTTTATCCAGTTCCCCAAGCTTCCTAAATCTTGCCCTTCAAATCATCTAAACTTCCCAAGGGAATTAAGGAATACAAATACAGAGAAAACTTGGAATCAAGGTACTTCTTTATTAAAATGAAAGCCAGCGGGGTGTCTGGGTGGCTCATTCAGTTAAGCTGCAGACTCTTGATTTCAGCTCAGGTCATATCTCTGGGTTCGTGGGATCGAGCCCCATGTTGGGCTCTGTGCTGACAGTCCGGAGCCTGCTTGGGATTCTCTCTCCCTCTCTCTTTGCCCCTCCTTCATTCTGTCTCTCTTTCTTTCTCCCTCTCTCAAAATAAATAAACTTTAAAAATAAAAATCATAAAATAATAAAATAACAAAATGAAAGCTAGCATGTGATTATCTGTGACGCAATGTTCTTTGATAACACATGAATTGCTGGTTCATTTGTTTTGGCTTACAGCTTAAATAGAGTCCTAAACTGCCTCCCTTCCCTATCCAACCATCACAGTCCAAATTTCATATCAAAAGATTAAATTTGCCTTTGCTAATTTTTCCAAAAACTCAAGATGTTCTTAGCCCCATGCTACTGCTCATGTTAACCTGTCCTATGTTTCTGTCTTAGAGATTCAATAAGAATACATGACCTCTGCCATATAAATTCCTTCCTAAATCTTGCTGGTTTTTGTTTTTAGTTTTTGTTTTTTAATTCACTAAACCTTGGTTAACCTCCAGTGTGGTTGTTTTATCAGGAATGAAATTCAAGTCTCTGGGTGAAAACCAGTAACAGACATGTGTGAAGAGAGAAGATTTTATCCTAAATTATCCTTCCCAGGAGATGGTTTAAAGAAATAGGCTAATATGGGCAGAGGCCTGGTTACCAGGTCCAACTAGCAGTGCACATCCTCTTGTGCTTGCTTACTGTAAAGAGCCAGCAGCACACAGCTGTTATTTTTGAGCTATGGCGAGATTGCTGGTTACAGAAGAGTCTAACCAATCTATGGTTACCACTATAATCAGTCAGTTCACCAAGTCCTATTTGACTGAAGAAGGGTAGGGACGAGTATAGATGCATGGGGAGATGAGGAATGAAGCCTGCTACCTCTAGATGCTTCACGTGCTGTGTGTTATATAAGAAGGTATATATAATCAGGTTGATGAAATTGCCATTTTGGTAAATGAAGTAATATTGAATATTGGCATTTTCATGTGATGCAGTCTCAAGTGATCGCAAGTTGGTTCTGTTTGTAAGAACGATTAATGAAATGTAAAAACAGGAAGTGGGAAACTCCCTAGAAAGACTCCATCTGGTTGAAAGATGTCACCTAGTGTGCTTAGAAGCTAGGGATTCGTCCTGTTTTCTTGATAGGGACTAGAGAGTGATCTACTGGCTATGTGTTTTATAACATTTAAAAATTGTTCTCATGGAAATACACAATGCAGTCACACTCAGATAGTTGAAAGGCAGAAGTCTTTGTTACTTACAGCTCTGAAAGAAGGCTGCAGCATGGAGTCACGATGGGGGTTGCTCCTGGGGACTGGATAACAGCAAGCTGGAGCCACAGGGACCAGTATATGTATGGCAAGAAGGGTGGGGTTAACTGTGTTTCCTGGGCTTTCTGTAGAGTGGCTAATTTGAATTATCTTGCATATTCAAGGGGGGGAGGGGGGAGAGACAGGGGATTGCCTCTAGTTTTCTGGTACTAGCCCTGAATCAATGAGGGCCTGTGCATAGTGGCCTGAAGTGTGAAAGCCACATTAGAGAAGGGTTCAGTGCTCATTTAGCTGCTCAAGAAGGCCCAAAACTGAATCAAAACAGCATTAAAACACACTATGTTACATAATGGAAGTAGACAAACACTCCACTCTACCCTCCACACTTCACTCCATGAAGGCCTAACTGGCTAAATCTCTGTAACTTTAGAAGACAGGAAGTCAGAGAGGGCTTGCTTTGGCATGTTTTAGTAGGCTACAGGTACTTATTGAGTTCACATAGGCTATAGCACAGGAGAAGATTCCATAAAGGTGGGAAATATCAGGAAAATATCTTTCTTGACAGATTTTTAAGACCTACAAACCATGTTTGGTTAAGGATTAGCAGTTGGTCAGCCATCATTTTTTCACCCTATTGATAGTTCTATTTTCTCATGCATCTCAATTGTTCAAGCAAAAATAACAGTCTCTTAATAATAAGTAAAAGAATTTACACCAAGCCCTAGGCTGGTTTATACTCATTTTAATGTTTTATAATACTATATAAGGATACTCTTGTGTCCTTATATAGCATTACCACCTTCCCACATCCAGGTTGGCATTCTCTTCAAATATACCACTTAGAATTGGCATAACTTATACTAGATATGTTACATGCATGTTCCTTAAGTGATAGGACAATGAGACTGGATTCTACGTTCTCTTGCATTTTAGCACTAAAAGGTTTTTCCCCCAAAATTTTCTGAGTCATTTATTTTTAGATTGCATCGCAATCTGAGATCTTCGATATGTAGAATAATGTAGTCATGGCCAGACTTAAAGGTCTTTATAAAAAGCTCAAGTGTAGGTGGTCTTAGAGTCTTACTCTTGTAATTACCTCTATCTGAGACACACTGCTGTCAGTTTTTCAGGAGGACAGAGGATACCTCTCTTACTTCATTTATGTTCTGCCTCAATGCCAGGCTGCCCTCATAATTATATCTAAAATAGCATCTTATCTCTCTCATCAACCACCTTTTACTTTTTACTGTTTTACCTTGCTTGATTTGTATTCAGAAATGTGCTTCAAAATTATTAAACTGCTTATCAATTCATTCAAATACAAGGTAATCCAATACAATTTATTTTTTTTAATTCACATAAAATCTTCACTTTAAAATTTTCTTTAATCTTTCATTAAAGATTAAAAAGTTATTTTTAATCAACCCCATAACTGCCACATACAGAATCAGCTTATAAATGTCACTGAGTACTTTTGTTATGTAGGCAGTAGCAGTTTGAATGTTATGCAAGCCTCAGATAATATACAGATTTTCCACATCTCCATATAAATGTCGCTATTTAAAACAGATACTGGGGATATTTTTGAAATGCTATCTCATTAATCATCATTGTTCTATAAACGATGGTAGTAAAAATAGTTTACAATAGTGGGAATGTGCAAAATGACTTTAATGAGAAGAAAATATTATGTGTGTTTCTGTAAATCTAATTTTATGCTTTCAGTGGGTATTTTAGCCAGTGTGTGGAAGGGCAAGAAAAGGCCCACCGAGAAATAGGAAATAAGAAAACAAGATTTCAACTCTAAATTCGACACACTATAGTAAGGCCAGAGATATTATTATATGAACATAGAATCACTTGCAAGCAAGAAGAATCTGATGGCAAAGAGATTAAAAAATTAACATGGCTGAAGAAAAAATGTGCCCCATGAAATGGATTTTGTCAGAAATGTAAAGAAAAAAAAAAAAAAAGATGAGTTTTGGCAGCAGCCATTCATCATTATACAAGGAAGAGATTGCCCTGAATCAAAAGTTTAGCCCCTCTTTGGAATGAGCACGTGAATCTATTGAGAAAATGGATACATCTGTCTATTTTAGCCTGTGGGCATAGAATATTCAAATCATATAACTACCCCTCTGTTCTATTCCCACCTCTCAGACACCAGTTCCGTTTCTATTGTCAACCAGCAATCTTCTGATAATGGTCTCCTCATGTAGTTTGCCTAAAGGAAATGTGCTATGACAGTTATATTTCTATCATAAGAAAATATATTGGCGTTGTAGCTTATATATGTCGTTTTTGATTTTAATCAACATGAAGTAGCCTTCTCAAGTTTGATCAACTTGGTATTATTGAACTGTGCCAAGAATTTGTCCTAATGATGCAGAAGACCAGGTTATCATATCCTACACCAGGACTGAATAAGCATTGTAAATTGCCCCTTTGCAAACAGTGTCTGTCTTTGACAAATTAGGAACTTGTTTACAACATCTTCAAGATCACATCTATAAACCACATGGTACTATACTATAAATAATTGTAAACTTCCAAGAAAGTATGTTTTCTCATTTTGCAAAATCTTGATAAATTTCATAGGTCTCATTGCATTATAGACTGTTATAGACTCAAAATAGTCTATAATATATCTTTTGCCTTTCTAGAGAGTCAGTTTTTTATTTTATGACTAAAGGAGGATTTTTAAAGTATGTACAGATGTAAAGAAATTTACACATTTTCTAATTCCTTCTTAATAGAATTCTGTCTTTTATGATTCTGAGGTATCTTATGAGAATTGTATTTCTATTATTTCTTTCAAGATTTTGCTTCAAGCACCTGCATCCCAGGAGGACATACACATGAGAAATCTCCAGGTCTTACATAATTATCTCTGAATAACCCTTGAATTAGTTCTTAATCAAAAGCAGGAATTTTGCCATGTAAAGGGTCAACCCTATTAAATAAAGACTGAATTTTATAGTATCTTGACTCTAGTCCTAGTTCACATGGTAATGACTATTTCTGCTCTTCCCTGGTAATTTTAAATCCTTCAATCAAGAAATAGTAGGACAAATGTTTAAATAAGCCTTTAATGCATTTAGGCTTGTATCCCTGGATTCTTGTTTCCTACTTCACCTCCAGCTAATCTAATAATTAAACATGGAAAGAGAAAAAATAATTGAGTAATAAAATTAACACTTTATACAATGGAAGTGATGTGAGTCATTTGCTTTTATATTTATTCTATAGGGACTATGTCTAACTACTGGATACTGATAAATCAGATTACACACTGGAAGAGGTAGAATATTTACATATCGAACAAGGTACATAGAAATAGGAGTTTGCCTTAAGAGAATCATTTGATTTTAATTCACTTGAAATGATATTTAATTGAATATTTCTTTCATGCTAAAACATGCTAGATTAAAAACTGTCTAGGGGCACCTGGGTGGCTCAGTCGGTTAAGCGTCCAACTTCATCTCAGGTCATGATCTTGCGGTCCATGAGTTCGAGCCCCGCATCGGGATCTGTGCTGACAGCTCAAAGCTGGAAGCCTGTTTCAGATTCTGTGTCTCCCTCTCTCTCTCTCTCTGCCCCTCCCCCACTCACTCTCTGTCTCTGAGAAATGAATAAACCTTAAAAAAAAAAAAAAAAACTATGTAAAGTACTAGGATAAAAGATTGACGATTACACACCTCAATAGAGAACTGATATATGCTATTATAAAAACATAAATGTGTCCTGATCACAATTCCAATGTTTTAGGGAACATTTTTCCCCCACACAACCAAGCAATGCTGTGACAGCAGTTGGGCGTCTTAGTATTCAACTCAATTCTGACACTATCTACCTGGCATCAGATTCCACAGGTTAAGGGTTCAGTCCTACGAGATGCCCCCCACCCTAACTTCAGGTGCCAGTCGTAGTCCAAGTTGTCACCTGTACTTCTAACCAGCTGGCTATAAATCATAGGCTTGCACAGTCTCCTCTTCAGCCTCCATTAATTTGCTAAAGACGCTCACAGAACTCAGGGAAACACTTTACTTACTAGTAATTGCCTCACTGGTTTATTATGAAAGGATTTAACTCAAGAACAGCCAGATAGAGATGCTTAGGGCAAGATATGGGGAAAGGGCATGGAGCTTCCCTGCTCTCTCCAAGTACACCATCATCCCTGCATCTTCACCTGTTCACCAACCCAGAAGCTCTCTGAACCCTGGCATTTGGAGCTTTTATGGAGGCTTTATTAAATGAGCATAATTGATTAACTCATTGGTCATTGGTAATTGTTTCAAACCTTTAGCCTCTCTCCCCTCCCTGGAAATCAGGGGTGAGACAAAATTTCTAACCATCTATTCGTCGTTGGTTTCCCTGGAAACCAGCCCCCACCTTCTGTGCTTTCAAAAAGTCACCTTATTAACATAAACCTAGTTGTGGTGGCTTGGGGCTTGTTTGGAATAACAGGACATCCATTTTACCTTTATGGCTCCAAAGCTGTTTTAGGAACTGAAGACAAGAGACCAAATATGATAACAAAAGATGCTCCCATTGCTCTCATCACTCAGGAAATTACAAAGGTTTGGCAACCCATGGATGAAGGCTAAATATATATGAGAGATATATTTTGGTATTTTGAATGGCCAAATATATATTTCTTATTTTTAAATCACAATATTGCAAAATATATCCCAACTTTAATGATGGAATGAATTGAAAAGAATCTTTTATTTCCCTAGCAAGGGGTGGTGGTGAAAGGAGTTTTGGGGGGGACTCCCCAGAAATAATTTTGATTTTCTGAATCTGTTTAAATTTCTGGCATGGAAATGCAAGGTATCCATAGGTAACACCTTACATGCAAAGAAGACACAAAGTTGAAAAAAGTTGATTTTTTTTAAAATTCTTTTTGAAGTTTATTCGTTTGTCAGAGAGAGACAGAGTGTGAGTGGGGGAGAGTCAGAGAGCAAGGAAGACACAGAATCTGAAGCAGGCTCCAGGCTCTGAGGTGTCAGCAAAGAGCTCGATGCAAGGTTCAAACCCACGAACTGAGAGATCGTGACCTGAGCTGCAGTCGAACGCTTAACTGACTGAGCTGCCCAGCTGCCCCAAGAAAGGGCGGTTTTAAAAAGTGTTAGGATGAGTTAGAGCAAAAAAGGAGAGGCTGGAGTCCCATAAATCATGGAAGACCAGAGTTTCGAGAAGTTTGGCCACCCTTATCAAATACTCAAAAAGGTAGCAGAGTAAATGGACATTAAAAGGTCAGCAAGGTTTTGGTTTTCAAAGATGAAAACTGTTTCTGAAGATAGGTTAGGGCTCTCTTTGTCTTATGGTCCCGTCTTCTGTTAACTACATTATCAGGCAAGTAGAAAGGAAGCAAAGATAGTACTAGGAGTCCCAACGACATAACAACATCCAGAGAAAAGGCCGTTTTCTCTTTTTGAAGTAAATAACACTTTGCCCAGAAGTACTCTCCCCAGGAAATTATTCCTCCCAACTCTGGCCTATGGATGAACAAATCACTTGCAAAGAGAATCAGGCCACCACTAGGTTAGATAAATATAGCTTCTCCCCTGATGCTGAAGATGCTACTAGCTTTCTCTGAATCAAATGGCCATGAGGCAGAGAAGACTACCTGATTACAACGAGGGTTATTTTAGGAAGGAGGATGTAGAAAGAATGAACACTCAATAGACAAGTCTTCTGGATCACTGCATCTCACACTTTAGTGTGCACGTGCACCACAAAGAGATCTTGAGAAGTGTGGGTTTGGAATCAGTAGTCTGTAGGGGACCTCAAATCCTGCAGTTGTAACAAGTTCCCAGGTGATGCCAATAATGCTGGCCTTGACAACAATAGGAGTAAGAAGGTCTGAGAACAGTCATCGTGCACTCCCTCTGAATTTGGCCTTCATTGGTACTTGAAATACAAAATGATCATAGTCTCCTCAAGGGGATCTAGACTAATGAGGGATTTATAGTCGAACGATAGTCTAGATTTCTAGTATGAAAATAAAAACATGTCTTCACATTAAAACCCTGATTTGGAATTAGAAGTACATATAAAGCCTCATTAATAAAGTAAGCTAATATTTAACCCTTATGGATTACATGCAAATTCCAATCACTCTGCAAGAATATCTTTTAAAGCATTAATTCATTTATTGCTATTGTTAATTTATGTGATATGAAAGTAAGCCCTGCTTTTTTTTTTTTTTTTGCTATATCTTTAGATATGGAAGTGTAGAAAGCACTTCTTTTGGCTTATAATTTGTAGCTTGCCTACTCACCACATTATTTGAATTTGCTTGTGAAATTATTTCTGATTTCCTTGGATATTTTGTAACAAGCTTGCACTCAATTATAACAGCAAATTAATAGATCTACATGTTCATAGAGAGAATTCTTTGAGACTTCACAGTGTAAGATTGGTTTTCGTGTTGGCCCAGGTCCTCTGAAGAGCAGACACCAAATCAGGATGACATGAGAAAGAAATCTCCAACAGCAAAAGCCTGTGAGAGAAAATAGAGAAGGCAGTAGGGGAAACGTGCAGAGTCACTAGGCCATGATAAAAGTCTGGCTGCTGGAAAAAGAGTGGAAAATTTGGAAGGAAGGAAGTTTTGAGTAAGTGAGGGAGGGAGGGAGTTACTGTGGTGGCATCTCAGACTGCTGTGCAGTTCTCAGAAAAGTTAGGCAAGGCAGCCTGTGAATCCTTAAGCCAAAATTACTCATCAGAGGAGTCCTGCATCTCCCAGGAACATGCTCACTTCAGGACCCCTGCCTTGCTCAGTCATGGCCAGAGAGCAGCAGAAGGGAAGCCCGTTGGCATAAGCAGCAATATGAATTTCAGAGTGCAACTTCCAGGCCCTTGGACACTTAAGCTCCCTTAAGTGTCTTAAGCAGCTGGAGATTGGAGAGGCACATTCTCATGGCCACCGTGGTTACATCAACCAGCCAGTGTCCTTTGCAAAGCTAGTAGAGCGAAGCCAAATTCCATACATTTAAATTTGTTCCATTCAACCATAAGCATGAAATGACAATTGATCTACAGATGCTGGTTGCATATGCTTCCTGACATCTTGATACAGTCCCAATTCATCTTATTACAGGCATAAGCCAAAATATTAGAATTAAAATCCCAGTGTGCATGACCCTTCTGGAGGCTTTGCAGAATTCCCAGTGTTTTGAATTGTAACACTGGACATACTGAGGAACACATTTCAGTACATTCCAGGAAAGCCCTGCCATGCAAATTTATCACTACAGCTACTTACTACTGAACTTTGTTACTTACATAGCACATGAAGAAGAGCTAGAGAAAAGCCAACATGATGAACATCACATCTAGAAGACTCTCAAAGTGTTGCATGGCACACAGCCCGGATCAAGTACTGGGGACTATAAAAATTATAGATGAACTCTTACAATTTAAACATAACCGAGACATATTGTATGGCTTCGATATCAGTTTCTTTACAACTTTCCTTTTTTAAGAATTTTTATATTAAAATGTGAATTCAGGATCACCAAAAGTTTTACAGTCTTTTGAACTTTCAGTCACTATCGCAATTTCACTGGTGTGCTCCTGCAAGAAAAGAGTGAGCTAGATGCTCAATTGTTTTAAAACAGCAGTGACTATACATGGGAGAAGGGGAAAACTAATTTAGCGAAGCATCAAGACTTGGCTTTAAACTACAGCAACTGTCAGGTTCTGAGAAAAAACAACAGCTGCCTGGTGCCCTACATTCAGGAATGGGGTTGTTCTGCAATCAAGACTTCTGGCCAACCACAAGTCAGAAACAATTTCTCAAATAGTGACTAGTTTTGGAAATGCATTCTGCAGTAGCAAATCAAAGAATAAATTTTATTTGTGCATTAATGCGGAACAAACTTATGGTTTGTCATCATGCAAGTATTACAAAACTAATCAGTTCCACAAAAATGGGGTACACACTGGTATGATCAATTTCTTTGCATGGTATTTCAGCTGCATAGTATTTCCAGAAATGTATGGTATGATGAATCTAAATAAGTAGACAAAATGTCATTATTCTTACTTGAAATAAAGACTTGTAATTCTATAAGAAAAGACCTTAAGATTATTTTTATCTGCTTGTAAAATGTCTACACAATGCTTTCTGATGATTAATAGATTTAATAAAGAACTTATTGTATCAAATCACAGTTGAATAAAGTCAACTAAAAAAGTGAATGGAAAAGATACCAAATCTTGGAGAGATTTAAAGAAAACCTAGTTTAAAAATTGAGTTTAATTTGTTAAAATTTCACAAACAAGACATATAACCAAGCTTTGAGAAAAATAATATCTCAGGATTTAGTAGAATAAGTTTAAGCATTCTATAGCTAAATGCTATAGAAATATAAGCTAATAACTGGTGTATTTCCAAAATTATTAACACAAATATAATATACCAGAACATTGGGGTAAATTCAAATATTGCTCTTAGGAACTTGAAAATCTCTCACAATGAAAAAGAAAATTGATGTGCTATAGAATATAATATTTTAGAAAAAATGCTTATAAATATTAAAGAAGCATGTGCAGTTGCTTTCTTTGTCATAAATTAAAAGAGGCAATCTCATATGCTTTTCAGTTTACCTTATTGTTCCTACTTAAATTCAGAGCAATTTTTAGAAAAAAAATTTAAAAGGGATGCTTAGTGATTGATAAGTCTCTATGACAAAGGCAATTCAATTTTAAAACTTCTTCAGATAAAAGTGACATAAGAGATTACTCTTTTTAAAAACGTTTTGTTGAAGGTCTCTAAGACAAGGACCAATTTGAACTTTCGTGTACAAATTCTTGAAAAAGACGCTGAGCAGAGGCAGTGCTCAGGCAGAAGCCTGACTGAGAGCTCATCCTTTCCCCCCTCACTTCTAAGGAAAATAAGAAACAGGTTTGCAGAAGAAAATAGCAGACAGCTCCCTTGAAGGCCAATTTTCATTCCAATTTTACTAGATCTTAGCTACAGTCTGCAAAATCTACTTCTGATATTTTATGCTAAGCACATCTGTTGTTAGTAGCTGGAAGACAAGCATGCTCATTTTTTAGAAATCTGTATAAATGGAGAAAAGTGACATTATGCAAAAGCTTTTATAAGTATCACTTAGAATCAAATCAGTGCTGTTAGTCCACGTAAGCATATTCAAGAGGAGTTTTTCTCTGATCCTCAAAACAGATTTCTACAAATTATTTCACTTTAAGAGATGTGAATCCCTCTTGTGGATTAAAAACAGAACACTCCACAGAAGGTCACTTTCCAATAATCAGGTACTTATACACTGCAGTAAATAGGTAAATAGATCCACCAAAATAATTAAGGAAGCTGGTTTCAATTCTTAGATTTCATTATTTGTGACTGTGTTTAACAGAGATACTGAAATATACCTCAAAAAAAGGGGCATTACATGCTATACATATTATATAGAACCAGCTCAGAAAAGTACCAACTTTAATAGTAAATTCAAATAAAATTGTGTGTGTGTGTGTGTGTGTGTGTGTGTGTGTGTGTGTGTGTGTGTGAGAGAGAGAGAGACAGAGGGGGAGGGAGGGAGAGACAGAGACAGAGACAGAGACAGAGACAGAGATGGGGGCAGAGAAAGGTGGAGAGGTGGGGTAGTGGAGAAAGATAGAGACAGAGTTACCATTCATATTAGTCTGCCCCAGATCATTAGAGGAAGGCCAGGCAGGCTCTCCATATCCAACAGATGCCACTGCTATAAGCCTCTTTATAAAGCACCACCTAGGTTTAGAACCAAAGAATGACAAGAAGCCAGATACATAAAAGGAATAAGGTATTGTGAAGATAATTATACTAAGCACAGGAAGTAGCACTTGCAAAGGCCATGAGGCAGGAAAGTGGTTACACTTTCAGGTTTGAGGAAATGAATGAATGGCAATGTGGCTAGGAAGTGGCTTTCAAAATATTTGACTCTGACCCATAGTGAAACTAATTTTATATGGCCATCTAGTACACAGCCAGACAGAGACAAACATGCATACGTATGTAACTTAAGAGTTTTGTGCAACATTTTACCTTACTGATCTCTGTTTCAGTTACAGTAGTCTCCCCCCACACACACACACACACACGCACGCACTTATCCTGGGGGGATATATTCCAAGGCCCGCAGTGGATGTCTGAAGAGCCAGACAGTACCGAATCTTAACGTATACTATGTGTGTGTGTGTGTGTGTGTGTGTGTGTGTGTGTGTGTATGTGTATATATATAATTATATATATATACACATATATATACACATATAATTATGTGTGTATATATTAATCTTATTTATAAATTAGGCACAGTAGGAAACTAACAATAACTAATAATAAAATAGGACAATTATAACAATATACTGAAACAAAACTTATATGAAAGTGGTCTTTCTCAAAATATCTTTCTTTCTCAAAATATTTTACTGTACTGTACTCACCCTTCTTGGGATGACATCAGATGATAAGACACCTATGCAATGAGATAACGTGAGGTAAATGACATAGTCATGGTGATGGAGACTTTGGCTATTGCTAACCTTCTGACCATATGACAGAGAGATTATCTGCTTCTGGATGGTGACTAACTGCTGGTAACTGAAACCTCAGGTAACTAAAACTGCAAAAATCAAAACTGCCAATAACGGGAAGACTACTGTACTTTCTTTTTTCTGTCTTTAATGCAGGTAGAGACCATAAGTTGGTATTTCACAATCTTCCAATGGGTCACCCTGCAGTTTGTGAAACAAGGGGTAGAGAAGACTGTGGCAGTGACTGATACAGGATGATGATGGCAACCAAGGTAGGCAGGGCCCAGAGTGACCAAGGTTTGTAGTTCAGTCAAAAAGGATTTGCTTTATGAGTTAAACTAAGGTGACAGAGGTAGCAAATCTGTCAGATACAGATATATTACAAGTAAATATGCAGATTGGAATTTCAGGTAAGCAACAAATAACTTTTATTGTAAAATATCTCACCAAGTACAAGTACTACGATAATAAAATACCTCTACTTACCATGTAGCACTTACCCTATATTTTATCTGGCAACCCCAAATTAAGGATGATGGGAAACCATTAAAAGGTTTTAAACCAGAATGATAAATGGACAGATAAATGACCTGACTTCCTTTAAATATTGAGTTGACATGGGAAGAATTTGTTAGAGGCTAAAAGAACAGCTCAGGTAGGAGGCTCCTGTGGGAGAGGCTATTGTGAGCTGTATAGAGGGGAAGCAGGAAGAGGATATTGGTTTCATGTCATTTAGGACAGTGAATATCAGCAATATGACAGGTCTTAGAGCAAAAGATGATTAATTGAACTAAGCCCATCTATCATATACTAATATATTTATTATACATACATTATGTTGCAATTTTATTTCTCAAAATAACATCAGTTAAAATGTTATCCAGATAAACACAAATTGTTGCAACTCTTCTATGTGAAGAACATCTTTTTTTTTCTTTATTTTTGTACTATTTTTAATTTCTCCTGGCCCCACTGAGTGGGGAGCCTTAGTGTGCATCCAAGTCCCTGGGTCCAAGAGTTTGGAGGTTTGGATGTGGTTTCAATACCCGAGAGGAAAATGGATTCAGCTGCTCGTCACCACAGACCTTCATAGCATACACTGTGCTGTTACTTCAGTGGATAACTCTCAAGGCTTAGGAGGAAATTTTAGAGTGGAATTTCTCATGTGGTTACGTGTTTTCACAGGGAAATCATGTAATGGTATCTTGATATAAGTGCCTTTGTTTAAATATTTTTTTAAAATATTCACAAAAGCTTATTTGATGGCTTCTTAGAGGATAGTAAGTCTAATTATAGTTTTGTAATTACTCCAGTAAGTCCAATTGCCATATAAAATTTTATTTTACCTTTGCATTTTTAATAACCATATTTAAAACTTTTCTCAGAATCATGTTCCTAGAGCAGTGACAGCCTTATATCTTTAATGACTAACCATATTAGTTTAAAAATGTAATGTTGTTTCAATATCCCTATCAATATCAACTAAATTTTGGAAAACTCACTCATTCTAATTTAGTAAGACTTAGTCACACGGCATAATTGTCCATGAAATTACTAGGATTCTTGGTATCCCTTAAAAGGATGTAGGTAAATCACTTAAGCCCTGTGAGATAAGTTAAAGAAAATCTATTCTTTAAAAGTTGACTAACATCAGCTGAAATAGCATAAGATAATCCCTGTGGCCAACAAAAAGGTAGGTGGAGGATAGCTTATTTGCATATCAAAATTAATTCTAATATAAGCCACTCTGAATAAATTGTAATCCTAAATGATAATGCCTACATACATTGAGCATAACAAAAGAGTCCCCAAGTTATGTAGTAGATGACTGCTTTTGGTCTTGGCATTTTACAGGAACACCATAAATGTATTATATATAGAAGTTCAGTTGAGTCACAAGCTATTTCCATATGTCTATTATGCATTAATAGACATAGTTATAATAGGATTTTTCCATATTAAATTGAAGCCACCTTTCATTTTACTAAGCATTTGGAAGAATTTAGCTTTCTTTAGAATTAGAGCAATTACAATCTACGTACCTCCCAGCTCCTTGCAATTTTCTTTTTAAAGTGAATCCAATTATACCTTTTTCTTTCCCTAATGTTAACAAACCCTCATGCTAATCAATAACAAGAGCGTTCCTCATTATTCAAAGCTGTAGGAAGTTGTTGTAACTTGTGGTTAAGATTGTATTTCCAATTGTTTAAACCAATTCCTCATTATAAGTCAATTCAAAGAGCTCCAAAATCATGTCAGATAAACTAATCTAAAAATGCAAATGTGTCATTCATCAAAGAACTGCCCACAGTGTGACAGAATTCAGTTTATTCCAGTATAAATGATCTTATTTTCATAATCTGAAGATACCAGAATTCTTTTTTTTGTTCAATTATTGTTGTATTATATATTTGATTTTAGATCTGAATCTTTTAAACCAATTCACAATCAGCATGATTTTAGTTTCTGATGTGTAGCTATAACAATAATGAGACTAATGAGAATGCTTTAGTACTTCACAAAAGTTAAAAAAAATATACTAAAAGATTAAATTTCAGAGGATCATAGATTAACACAACAACTGCTTACCCATTCATTCACTGTGTTTTAATTCCTACAGCACATTTGCGAAGGAGCTTTATTGTTAACCTACTACTTTAAAAACCCAGCAGCCTTGGTTAAGATTGTAGAAAACTGACCCGTTGCTTTGACTATTTCTTTTCCATTCACTTTTCTACAATATGAGAAAGAATATTTAAATATCAGTAAAAATTTTCCTTAATTTTTCTTCAGACATCTGCATGTGAAAAATATGGTAAGCCATCTTAGTTATTTGAGTAAAATGAACCTCATGTGTCACCTTCAGAATAGTTTTTTGTGGGAAATAGTGTATATGATGCTTCCCTGACATATATGCCATTATGCCTTATATGATATAATTCAATATATGATGCCTTTCATTAATAAGTTATCCTTACTAAGTTAATATATTAATAGATTAATGAAGGAAAGCCTCCCAGTTAAGCATCCCAGGGATTCTCAAATACTGACACTTTAGACTCTAGCGTTTCACCTCTTGAAATCTACTAACAATAGCAATACTATAAAACCTATAGAGATATATTAGCAACCTTGACAACTATAACTATAGCACAGTTGATAAAGATTTAGCTACAGGGTGTTCTTGTCAATATTTATTTGTTATACTTATTTATTTGGGGAAGAACACAAGTTAGGGAGGGGCAGAGAGAGGGGGACAGAGGATTGGAAGCTGGCTTTGCGCTGACAGGCTGACAGCAGTGAGCCCGATGTGGGGCTCAAACCCATGAACTGTGAGATCACGACCTGAGCTGAAGTCCAGTGCTCAACCAGCTGAGCCACTCAGGTGCCCCTGTTCATGTCAATATTTATAATGTGAGACAATTGAAAGAATAATCTAAATGGTCTACAAATAGAAACTACAGCACAGATGAAAGAATACATGAAAAGTTTAAAACACAGCTACAAAGCAGTATTTATGAAATGAACCTATTTAGGGGACAAAAAGCATGTATGTCTTTGTCTAAAAAGATGAACACAATAATGTTAAAAATTGATGATCCCTGAGTAAATTATGAGCTTTCTTTAAATTTTATATTTCTTAGTTATATTCTATGATGGTTATATATTAGTAAAGTTTTTTTTTTAAGTCAATATAAGGGATTTTTACAAAAAGTGATTTGGTAAATATGAAATACTGCCTGGGCCAAAAAAATATTGCCAAAGTATATTAAATACCATGCCTTCACAAACCTGGCACCTGAACATATATGCTCCTTTTTCTCCTCTAGGAAAATAGAAATTAATGTTTCTATACGTTAATCCCACCTTCTGCCTAGAATATCATATTCACTAATACGAGTTCTAAACATTCAGTGCTGTCATTTGCCTACCTTATTCACCACAATGTGATGAATGTATAAGGCAGCCTTTCCTCAAATCTCAATTTTAATGAAAAAGTGAAAACAATACTGTATTAATCATGTTTGGCTAAAATAAAGAAATTAAGCCGATTTTAGAAAGACTAAATATAAATTTTCCCATCAAAAAACTATTATATAATTTGTTATTTGTGCATAAGTTTTCTCATGACACTATTGACTACTAGCACTATTAATAGGCAGTACATTCAAATCAGAAAGTATGTTTTAGGAAAAAATGTTTTAAACTAATATTGAGATTTGAGTTACAATCCTTACTCTGAAATAAGAAGATGGATTTTCTATATATACATACATATATATTCTCAGTCGCTTTAGAATACCTTAGGTTCTCTAGGACTCAGAAATATTATATCATATACATTGTTACAGAGAACTAGGAAATGTAGATATTCATGAATTACTTTAACAATTAAGATTTAAGCACTGCCTCTGTCTACAATTTGCCTCCAGAACAATATTTATTTTCTCAGAACAACTAAAAGGAATCAATACTGAAAACATACAAGTTAATTTCACGATTTATACTATTTGTTTTCCAAAAAAAAAACCATGTAATAGAATTTAATTTTACTTATATCCCATATTTTTACTTTATAATACATTTGCTAATTTTTAGTAATAGAACCAAATTCTCTAATAAAAACAGACAAAATAGGTGAGCATAATTTATTTTCCACTGCACATTTCCTAACTTTTAAAAGTATTGTTTGTAGGCTGAAAAATATGTAGACATTTTTGTTTGAGGACAAAATCAATTTATATGTTTTTTAAGATACTAAATTTTCAAGTTAACCTGTTGAGTATGTATCTTAAGAACACCAAAATGGAGTTTATATGACTTAAAACATGGCTTAGCCTCATTTTAAAATAAAGCTGTCTTTAAAAAAATAATAAAAAAATAAAATAAAGATGTCTTTCAAAAAAGAAGAAGGAACACAGAGGGGAGTTAACATAGGTAATGATGGAAGGTCTTGCTTCAAACATACAATAAATTAAAAGCAAATGGCAATGATATGTTAGGACAAAGCAAGCATGAAAAAGAAAGAAGACAGCAGGAAATGAAGAAATCAAGACATTTTATAAAGGTATGCTAGCCCATTGGAAAGAGGAGGAAGTATTAATGTCAGGTTATATATATGTACACGCTTTCCAAATTACAGGTTTGGGAGTAATAAAACATAAAAAAGACATTAGTCCTTTTGAAAGGAATGATTCTTACATGAAGAAAACTCTAACACACTCTTGAAGGGCACAAAAGTAGACTTGGATATAAAGATTTGTCATACTGTTTGATAGAAGAAAACAAAATCTTATCGATGATCTTTAATAACATGAATTCAAAATGAATTACAAAATACAAAGAGGTATTTTATGGAAGTAGACAAATAGATTCTGATGTTCATATAGAAAAAACACACATAAATAAGAGTAGCAGAAAGTCTGAAAAATAAGAGTTAGGACTAACCTTACCAGATAACATACTATTATCATAAAGTCTCAAAAATTAATAGTATTGACATATGAAAGGACAGGAAATGAAACAAAAAAGCCAGAAATATAACCACGCACATTTGAAACTTTAATATACATTAAAGGCAGCCTTTCAAATCACTAAGCTAAAAAGAGACTTTTTAGTAAATTGTTTTGGGCCAAATGGGTACAACTTAAAAAAAGATCAGGTTAGACTTCTGTCTGACCTGCATTAATACAAAAGGAACAAAGATCTAAATACTTTAAAAGTGTTTTAAACTATAAAGTTATTATTAATGTTGTAGTAGAGGTGGCCTCTGTAAATAATTGAAATCCAAAAACTGTAAGAAAGATGGGTAAGTTTGATTGTATCAAAACCAAAAAGATCTAGATTGGAAAATAGTATCAGCAAGGTCAAAAGACCAAAGGCAATGCTAAAACCATTAGGTAGACAGTAGATGAGGAATTGAACATTTATGTAGTACCCAAGTATAATCGCATGTGTTACTTTCAAGTTATACAAGAAAGCACCAAACAGTGCTAGGGGGCATCAATCACCACTATAATTTAGTGGTCAGACTCAGCATCCATTATGGTGTTTCAGGTATATATTCTGAGCCTCCTGGTGATGAAATAAGAAGTCCACAATATCATCTAGAATGGAGGAAAAAACCTTGAATCCATCTATCTAGCTTTCAGATTCACATTCGCATTTGCAGTATAGGAGATAGAGAAATAAGTCATAAGGTACTTCAAGGAAACAAACAGACAAATCATAAAGACAGATCATTCATCAGGAAAACCAGGCTTTGAACTGATAACCAACCCAAAACAACAACGACAATAAACTTGTAGGTAAGAGACATAACAAATAAATTCAACAAATGAGCCTGGATTTAATCCCTGCCTGGCCAAACCACTATTAAAGATAGTTTGGGTAATATTAGAGAAATCTAAATCTCCTCAGAAGGTGAATACCTATGAAAATGCAAAAGTAGTGACTGTTAACAAAAAGTAACAGTTGAAAAGTAACAGGCAGTCTGATCTCATTTTATGCATATACATTTATGCATATACATATGTAAATTAAATATAGATAAAATTCACTGAGTCTATACATAAGGTTTTGCAAGTGAAAATATCTGTGTGGTCATCATACAGAGTTTACTTTTCTACTTTTGCTTATTTTCTATCTTTCTGCAATAAATATGCACAAATGTTACAGTAATAAAAGGCTCTTTTTAATCTTTGAAAAATGATTGGTTCTGAAGCATGAAAAACACCTCTTTTAAACATACTGCTATCTCTCTTGGTCAGCTACCTCAAGATATAGATGAGCATCTTTCACATGTGATTGTCCAAATTCTGTTTCACATACTGTACTTGAATATGTTATTACAAGTTTTTGAAATCTTAAGCAGCGATAAAAGTAGATTCAAGGGGCACCTGGGTGGCTCAGTCGGTTGGGAGTCTTACTTTGGCTCAGGTCATGATCTCACAGCCTGTGGGTTCGAGCCCTGCATTGGGCTCTGTGCTGACAGCTCAGAGCCTGGAGCCTGTTTCGGATTTTGTGTCTCCCTCTCTGTCTCTACCCCTCCCCAACTCGTGCTCTGTCTCTCTCTCAAAAATAAATAAAAATTAAAAAAAAAAAAAGTAGACTCAAAACATTATGCACATTTTATGGAATCTGCATAATGACATCAATTTCAACAGAGCTGCTCAAGCTTTTTTTTTTTTTATTCTATTCTTCAGATTGATTATTCTCCTAGGTTTTCTCTTAGACTTTAATATTTTGCAGTAAGGAAATAAATTGTAACACCTTTGAGGTACTTTTGTTCTGCCCAGGGCTTCCCGATTTTGTCAGCAGTTGTATCTTCCTCCAGGACTTGGGTCATATAGTTTGCTCTCATAAATATTTAAATAGGTATTATCAGTATTATTCACATATATTTAATAACAACCGTTCATAAAAGCGGAGCTGCTGCCACCTATAAAACCTAATTGACACCTTTTGATGGATATTGTTTTGAGAGGAGCTGTAAAGAACAAAGTAGCTGGCTGACAGCTGCAGTGGAGCGAACATAACTCCATCCCCGGGAAGGCCAGTGATTGCCACTGGAGCGACAGGCTCCAGGTGGTTTCATTTATCTCCCTGATACCTTTCAAATACCTTCCTAGCAAAAAGCCTTGAGCAAAACACGCAGATTTCCAGGTGTGGTCTTATGAGAAGAATACTGTAGAGGTGTGTAGAACTTTTGCAGGAAATAGTTCCAAAAATTCATATTTGCAGGAGCATAGTTTAATCATTTCCCTTCTAAAAGTTTACTTCCGACAACTCCAGCTAATCTTGTGTGGTCCTGACCAGTCACTATCTGTCAAACATTAAGGATCAAAAGGAAATTCTCTTTAATCATGCCTTCTGCTCTAAGAATAGAGAGATTACAGGATGTGATTTTAAGCTTCAATCCTAATGGAAATAAAATTTACAGAACAGAATTATTAGGATTATTTTCATTTGTTAAATATAACCTCGGTCTAAATAGAACTTTCCCTGAGAAAACATTTATGGGTGATTTCCCATACCTCCCAGAAATGTGCCCTGTTGGTAACCAAGAATAAAAAATTAACTGACCAATAAAAAGATGGAAGGAAGGGAAGGAAGGAAGGAAGGAAGGAAGGAAGGAAGGAAGGAAGGAAGGAAGGAAGGAAGGAAGGAAGGGTTTTGCCCGTGTTAAAATAAAAGGATTCACAGTCCAACATGATAATTGTCCACTTCTCTCTCTTTCTCCCTATGGATATGCCCTATTCAGTGTGTTTTGCAGCTGTAGCTGCAACAATCTGGAGAAACCTGGAAGAAGATATTAAAGAACCCAAAGAAGAAAAGGAGAAGGTGGATGGAGAAGGATTGTTTCTGTTTTGAATTACAGAAACACTAGCTGAGGACCATTTCCCCCACCTGTATCTATATCAGTGCCATTTATTCCAATATGGAAATAATTTGAACTGATGTACACAGAGGGAAAAAAGGAAAGGAAAACAAACTATGACCAGGCTATTAAAATACTCTATCCTAGTTTACTCACTTAAAAATGTGAAAAACAAACCCATGTAACTGGAGCATCACTGCCACCCTCTTTCCCCTTATCTCATACTTCATTTGCCATCTGTGCTTTGTGTTTTGCCTCCTTTTTTCCCCTCTTAATTCATTATCTTATCTTCTTTTTTCCGGTTCCCTGACCCTATGAACGGGTGGTCTGTTTCATGTTCCTAGACACAATATTCGTGCTCAGATTTGATGGGTGACATAAGGTTTGTGTATTCAAATACCATTTTATGCACTGTTCCACACTTCTTATCCTTGGGATCATTAGTCACAGTATGTGTTCCATGCTGTGCCCAGAATGTCTCAGCTGATAATGACATACTCAAAGAGCATTTTGAGTCTCTATTTTACTAACAGAGTATCAGTATCCCACACAATTTGTCCCTTGTGATTCCACTCTTTCCAAAGCGTAAGTCTTAGCATACAGAAAACATTTATCTCTTTAGAATTCCCATTGGTCAATGACAGTTTTTCAGAGTCAACAAAGAGAAAAGTCAATTTTTTTAAAGCATGAGGTTAACAATAAAAAAAAAATTTAAACAGGCTAGAATATTCAAATACATTTCAAACCAATTCAGTTTTAATCATATATGTCATCCATGGAATAACATGGTATAAAAAATTGTGGGAAGGAAGAAGTTATCATAATTAAGTCTTGGGATTGAATGAAAATTCTTTTCATGTTACAAATCATTATTTTTTGGAACAACAATAAGAAAAAAATTGTAAGACAGCCTCAGTGGGAAAAAAATCTAACATTTCTTAACTTGATATCTACAAAATATATATAAAATTGCCATAGATCTTTATTAAACTTTCACAAAAATCCAAATAGAATGAATATTGGTATGTTGTCATCTGGAGGAGAGAATATGAACGTTACACAATGGTGGAAATAAATTAAGATTTATAGATTCTACTCTAATTTGAAATTCCAACTTACAAGAAATGCTCTTATAATTTCTGTGGTCTCCTTGGCCTATGGCCACTTATTTTACTTGGGAAATAGGCATATGAGAATTAAGTTTCTACATAGCCCCCTAATGAACCATGCCTCCTCATATTTGCATCCTTGTATCGTGTCCTCCAACAATTAATCTGCTCTGACCCTATGGAACCAAAAGATTATGGCAACAATGATGCATGAATTCTAGGCTAGCTTTTAAGCCCCAAAACTTTTATACTAGACTCTTGAAATGCTCACTTATCACAATAGCCATGTAGAAAAATCTAACAAACTGAGACCACCATGCTATGAGAATACTCAGGCTGACCAGGTAAGGAGGCCATTTGGAAAATAGCCATCCCAGCTCAGCTGCCAGACATGTGAGTAGAGGAATCATCTTGGATAGTCCAACCCCAACAGATCTCAAAGCAGAGCAGGTGGGGGGAGCTGTAAACTTACCACCCTATTTATACTGTCCTAGCCATCTCCAGCCATTGACCTACTCTAGTTAAGGCCCCACAGATGAGCCATCCCTGCTGTGGCCTGCCTGAATTCCTAACCCACAGAATTTTTATCAAAATTTAATGGTTGTCATTGTATGCTATTAAATGTTGGAGCAATTTATGATGCAGCAATAAATACTTGAACAGAATTTGGTTTCTAGATGTGGAGTAGTTGCATGAAAAAAATAAAATATGTGACATTAGCTTTCATACCAGGCCATGGGCAAAATCTGGAAGGACATTGAAGGAATGGTTATTATAAACTGAAAGGGACTCAAGGAGATGGTTGATGAGGATTTGAGAGACCGTGAAGAAAAGACACCTATTATATCCCGACAGAAGTGTTGCAGAAACTTATCTGTGGGAATGTGAAAAACAGAAAGGGGTTTTAATGATCTTGTGGATAATTAAGGAGACTGCAGCACTTAATATTGAAAGTTCTACCTTGTTTTTTCTAGGCATTCATAATACGAAAGAGAAAGATGCATTCAAGAAAAGGTAGTCCCATTTTAAACATCAATTAGAGCATACACACACACACACACACACACACACACACACACACACACCAAGGGTTGCTAGGTTCAGAAAAAATCTTTCTTATCCCCGGCAAAATATTCTCAAAGTAAGAGATCAGCAAAGATAAAAAATCCTAAATGAGGCACTTAAGTTCTTCGTTAAGATTAACGGTGTGGGGGTTCCTCAGTGGCTCAGTTGGTTTAAGCGTCTGGCTCCAGCTCAGGTCATGACCTCACAGTCGTAAGTTTGAGCCCCACATTGGGCTCTCTGCTGTCAGCACAGAGCCTGCTTTGGATCCTCTGTCCCCTTTTCTCTCTCTCCACCCCTTCCCCACTCATGTGCTTTCTCTCTTCCTCTCAAAAACAAGAATAATATTTTTTTTAGAAAAAGATCAAAGGTGTGGCCTCATAGAAATATTCTGCTGTTCATAAGACCTTGAAGGTCTTAAGGACATATCTTACTGAATTTTTTTGTTGTTGTTAAATAATAGGGGTTCTAATGATTTTAAGGGAAATACTCCACCAGATCCTAACATAAGGCCCAAGATAGAGTAACCTTTCTGAAGACACTGGTTGTGACTTTTGTTTCATGTAGTAAACTCCAATACTATTTATAGGAAGCTCAAAGATTTAATGGAATGATATTGGAAAAGACATTGCCTGTTTGATTAAAAGTCACAGAGCCAGGGGCGGCTGGGTGGCTCCGTCAGTTAAGCAGCCAACTTCAGCTCAGGTCATGATCTCATGATCTGTGAGTTCATGTCCTGCATCAGGCTCTGTGCTGACAGCTCAGAGCCTGGAGCCTGCTTCAGATTCTGTGTCCCCCTCTCTCTCTACCCGCCTGCCCCCCAACTCACACTTTGTGTCTCTCAAAAATAAACATTTTTTTTTTTTTTAAAGTCACAGAGCCATCACAAAATACATGTTACTTCCTCTAGAGACAGATCCCAGGAATTGCAGCCATGCCAGCTCAGGTTCCACAGAGGTGAGATCACTAGCCTCAGTCTCCATCTAACTACTACTTAATGGTATGACAGATCCAAAGTGGGAATCACCCAGCTGAGCCTGTCATCCTCAGAAACCAAACTTCAATACATAGTGTCTGCCTGACTCCTATCTCTTGAAGGCATTAAATAGGCTTTTCCAGGTTGACTGATATGGTGTAGTAATGTTTAACTTGACTGTGTTTTCCCTGTTTTTGATTCTCTACAAAGTAACTTTTCATACCTTTAAGTAATTTACATAATTCCAAAAATCATAGCTACTCATATCAAATGAGCTAATCCAAAAGAGTATCAGCGATATGATCTCTAAAGTTGGAACATCAAAAAAAATTTTTTTGAAATTTTTTGAAATTTATTTTTGAGAGAGAAAGGGCGATCGGGGTTGGGGGGTGGAAGAGAGAGAGAAGAGGACAGAGGATACAAAGTGGGCTCTGTGCTGACAGTAGCCAGCCCTATGCAGGGCTCGAACTCACGAATAGTGAGATCATGACCTGAGCCAAAGTTGGACGCTTAATTGACTGAGCCACGCAGGTGCCCCAGAACACCAAAATTTCTAATTTTGCCACATAAATTTCAACTCCCTTTTCTCTATATACAATCTACTTTAATTTCATCTTAAGTTGAAAAGTCTTCGGAATTTGAGTTGAGAATTTTAGCCTGTTTATTTTCATCTAGTTCTAAAATTCACCTTAAAAACCAGAGAAAAAAATAAAGGCAAAACTGCCAGTACATGTATTAGAAAACTAAAAAAAGTCTGTATAGAACTTAAGTGTTAACAGAATAAAAGTCATGTTAGCTGGCTACATGTGAAATTTTAAGTGCAAAATATATAGAATGTTTTATAAATTTTTATACAGTAAATTTATTTCTCAAATGAAACCAATCTCAGAGCCCAGTATATCCTAACACAGATTAAAAATTTCTCTGGAGTACATTATAAGATTTTATTTTCCTAGTCTTAAAGGTTCTTTCCAGACTCTTTCAAAGATACTTTCTTTTTTTTTTTTTCAGTCATGCTTATTTTGCAGATACTCATAAACAATTTGATAGATTGTAAATACCTAAAATACATTTGATAGTTCAGTTTGGAAGCCAAACTGCTAGTTTTATAACCAGAAGAACTTTATTATTTAGCATTAGCTAGTTCTCTTTAAATATTTATTGAGCATTTGGGGTTATGAACTTCATGATGAAAACCTCTGAACTGTTTCTTGAAGTGGAAAAAGACAGTAAATTCTATAAAATGCAAAACAAAAATTAATTTTATCTTTAATAATTATCTAAATCAAACTTAGTAAC
The DNA here is from genome assembly GCF_028018385.1 of Neofelis nebulosa. Lineage (NCBI taxonomy): Eukaryota > Metazoa > Chordata > Mammalia > Carnivora > Felidae > Neofelis > Neofelis nebulosa. The sequence goes on along the minus strand of NC_080785.1, from coordinate 80,798,371 downwards.
TTCTGATATCCCTTTCCTCTGATCCGAGATTGAATTAGGAAGAGTAGCAACATCTTGAATATAGTTATATTTGTTATAAAATGCTCTATTCGATGCATATTTATTTTGAGTCCAAGTAAATGTTTTCTGTTTATTTTTATTTGTTTTCTGCCCATTCCAAACCAAATAGCTCATTTAGAAATTCCCAAATTGTCACAAAATCTTAAGAGTTGGAAGAGGCTTTGAGGCACTGTTAGGTAAACTTGTACTCAGTGATGTCTTACCAATTGCATTGTACCTGAATCCCATCATTTGGGGGGCTCCTGCTAGGCTCTAGACCTTGTCCCCACCAAACCTCCCCTGCTCTACTCAAAACAATTTGAGTTAAACAGCTTCATATATGAAAGTAATAACCTACTCTATATAAATTACCCTCTCAAAGATCAGGGATCCCCGATTAAGAATATTTACCCTACCTGGGGCGCCTGGGTGGCTTAGTCAGTCAAGCATCCAACTCAGGTCGACTCAGGTCATGATCTCATGGTTCACGAGTTCAAGCCCCGTGTCGGTCTCTGTGCTAACTGCTCAGAGCCTGGAGCCTGCTTCGGAGTCTGTGTGTGTGTCTCTCTCTCTGTGCCGCTCCCCTGCTCACACTCTGTCTTTCTCTCAAAAATGAATAAACATGAAAAAAATTTTAAAAAATATTTACCCTTCCCATTTTAAAACCAGGAAGTTTGGGAGCTTTGATAAAATTCATATTGTATTTTTGTAGTGCCTAAAGTTGAAAAGATGGATTAGAAGTTGCCTTAAAGGTATAAAAATGTTATAATGCTAAAATTATAGTCTAGAAGATCAAGCTACCATATGAATAATATGGAGAGGGGCACCTGGGTTGCTCAGTTCATTAAGCATCCAACTTCAGCTCAGGTGATGAGTTCATGGTTTGTGAGTTTGAGCCCCGCATGGGGCTGTCTACTGTCATCACAGAGACTGCTTTGTCAGATCCTTTGTCCCCTTCTCTCTCTGCCCCTCCCCTGCTCATGTATACACATGTGCTCGCTCTCTCTCTCTCTAAAAAATAAATACACTTTAAAAAATGGATGGAGAGGGGCGCCTGGGTGGCGCAGTCGGTTAAGCGTCCGACTTCAGCCAGGTCACGATCTCGCGGTCTGTGAGTTCGAGCCCCGCGTCAGGCTCTGGGCTGATGGCTCGGAGCCTGGAGCCTGTTTCCGATTCTGTGTCTCCCTCTCTCTCTGCCCCTCCCCCATTCATGCTCTGTCTCTCTCTGTCCCAAAAATAAATTTAAAAAAAAAAAAAAAAACGTTGAGAAAAAAAAAAAATTTAAAAAAAAAAAATGGATGGAGAAAAAAATAGCTGCATTATACCTCTTCCCTTCACTTTTACTCACTCTGTTTTACCTGTACTCGTATCTTTATTCATTTCTCATTTTTTTATGTTATCTCTTCCAACTACTACCTAAGTCAATCTATTCTCATTCCACATCTCCCATGCATATCAGACACATGACTTTATATCATTCACATGAGAAAACAACTCATCAAGTGCAAGTCAATAAACTGTCAGTAAAGTTCTTAATCACAAAAGTGTTGAAAAGTGTCTAGATTGTAATTGTATTTCCCACCCTCTCATTTACTTTGTGACAGAACTTAACAAAGGAAAGAAGAATATTCAAATATCACGTTGTTTTCTTAAGTAACTCTTTTTAATGACTATAACATTGTAATGCCTTGAAGACAATTATTTTTTATTACTCTACAATAATTATTTGTTATAAGATAGAGAAAAGCAAGGGTGTCCAAAATATAGATAGTTTCACAAAATCAGGTACCACAAAGTGACAATGATTGTGAATATTACGTTTACACATTACCTTGCCCTTAAGAAAACTCCCAGTTGAAATAAACATTAATTACAGGAAATTAAATTGTATTAATCCAGATTAGTATTCTAATAAGGTTATGTCCACAAGAAAAGGTATTATATTAAGAACAACATTTACATATTTGAAAGACTGAGTAAAATAACCCATGCACATGAACTAAATTTTAAACCAACCAAATTGCTTCTTTCTAATTGATTATGGCTCATTTTTGAAGCTCCAGAAACATTAAGTATCCAGAAATATTAGCGCGATTCTCAAATTTTTGGACACGGTACTAAGGGTTTAGCATGACCAAGTATTTGTCATTTCCAACTCTATCACATGTCAGTAGACATAGCAAATGTGCTATTAATTTCAGTTTAACACGTTATATAAAAAGCAAGACAAAAGTGCTTCCTTAGATCATGTTTAGTTTACCATTTCTAAGAATTTACTCTTGAGCTGGCCGAATAATTTCACTTCTTTACCAGTACTGTGTTCTTAATATTCATATAGGCAGTTAATGTTGTTTACTCAATCTCTCCATATTCTCTTGTGATATTGTCATGAATTGAATGGTCAGCCTCTCAGTCATTCCCATGGCTCTTGGACACATTCCTCACAATTTGTTGACACTAACAAGAATAGGCATCAGCATTTTACACATGGCCCTATCCAGCTTTCATCAGTAGATTTTCATCCACCTTCAATGAGCTCATCAACCAAAGAGTAAACGTGACATCAAACAGGCTGAACTGCTTTTTCTCTTCATATATAAACTATTTGCTACCGTTGTATTTTCAAAATCAGACTTTGATCATTACCACTCGTTTTAGCATACAGGAATCAAACTATGTGTATTTTAGAAGCTAATTATATTCTTTTTTCTGTTACTCCATATTAGCCAATTTGCTTCTCCTGATAATATAAAAAGAAAAACATTGCAGAGAAGTAGAAATTTAATATTAAATAAAATTGTGAAAGACTTCTAATAAAGGTCAAATATACTAGGAAAAAAAGCTAATTTTGAGCATTCAAGCTTCTCCAATATATTTTTATAAAATGAAGAATGACACCAGGCTGTTCAATAATAGATAATATGTGAAATTAATTTTAAACCAAAACTATCTTAATTATCATACTAGAGTATTACTTTATTAAGTGACAAACTATCAAATTTTAGTTTTTAATCCATAAAGATAAATTATGGTATATATCACTCAAAAAAATATAACAAAGTGTTGCCACAATTTCAAATTCATGCAGATAGCTGACTCATTCTGCTGTATCTCATGGATTTTTCTTGTACTTTTTCTTCTTCTCAGAATGTTTTCCCCCATTTGCCACCCACCACCATCTATCAAATTCTATTGATTCTCCAAGGTCAGCTCAAATGTCACTTTCTCTGTGAAGTTCTCTGCAATCCTAATTAAAATAAATTACTCCTGACTCTACGGTTTGATAGAACTTTGTTATATTTACTCAGAACACAACATTCTCCTCTATTAAAATGGAAATTCTGTCAATACCAAGATTCTATCCACTTGTTTTATAGTCCCGTAACAGCCAGCACAAATATTTAGTCATCCCAGTCTCTGTATGTTGCTAGCACAACAGATTCTGGCAGAACACTATGAATTTAAATATCCAGTTTAAGAATAAAGAAGTACAAGTCCATTCAGAGCACTAGTGGGTTTGTTGACCAAACGCCCTCAAATTTCTCCTATAGCAATAGCTACTCTAGAATAAGAATTTGAGATACTAATATGCAGTAATTTCTGGGGTTTATGTTTGTCCCTAACAACCATAGCCCCTTAAAACATGAGTTTTAACCGCATTTTCCCCTATAATAAGACTTATGGTTAAATAATTTGCTGATGCTGGGAAAATGCCATTTTGTGGCCAAAATGGAGGAAAGACACTATTGACTTCCTGCCTCCAGAGCATTGCCCACAGGTACAACTTGATCTTTCAAAAACTATGTGTAGTTGTCCTTTTAGGCAGAAGTAATATTCTCATATAACAACACTGTATCTTTTAAATTTGACATACAGTGGGTTTTAAGCAAACTCTTTTTTTTTTTTTTTTTTTTAAATAAGAATCACTCAGGGTGCCTGGGTGGCTCTGTCAGTTAGGCGTCCAACTCCAGCTCAGGTCATGATCTCACAGTTTGTGGGTTGGAGCCCCACACTGGGCTCTGTACTGACATCTCAGAGCCTGGAGCCTGCTTCGGATTCTGTCTCCCTCTCTCTCTGCCCCTCCCCGGCTCACACTGTCTCTCTCTCTCTCTCTCTCTCTCTCTCTCTCTCTCTCTCTCAAAACTAAATAAACATTAAAAAAACATGTTTTAATAAAAAAATAAAAATAAGAATCACAGCGATAATTCGAGTGCTTCAGATAAATGAAAGCTTTATATTTCATCATTTAGTCTCACCATTCATTCGACAGAACGGCCACAAATGTCTTTTTGAGCTGTGATGTCTTTGACAAAGAGATTACTGAACTGAATATAGTTACAATAATTTCTAATAGTTATTTTTTTATACTACCCCAAGAGTGAACAGATTATTACTAGAAGAAAAAATAGACTCACTTTAATTACAGGGCATTGACCCCACAATTAGAGATATTACCTCAAAGACTTGCCCTTAGCCCATTTTATCAAGTCACTACATAGTCATCCAGTGACAGTCATACAGTCATATTTAAAAGGATACTCCGGAGTCTACCTCAATGATCACTTCTCTTTCTTAGAAACAGAGCACACATATCCTCTTTAGTTTCTATGGGAAATATGTTTAAACTATCTATAATGAGGGGCACCTGGGTGGCTCAGTTGGTTAAGCGGCCAACTTTGGCTCAGGTCATGATCTCGCGGTCCGTGAGTTCGAGCCCCGCATCGGGCTCTGTGCTGACAGCTCAGAGCCTGAAGCCTGTTTCAGATTCTGTGTCTCCTTCTCTCTGACCCTCTCCTGTTCATGCTCTGTCCCTCTCTGTCTCAAAAATAAATAAACGTTAAAAATAAAATAAACTATCTATAATGAATTTTTTAGCCATTATGAACTCAAAATATCCAATAAGATGTATAAATATGTAAACCACACTTTGACTTACATTATCTTTCTAACGGATCATCACAAATGTGTGAGGAAAAGAGAATGTAACATAAGTAATCTTTTGGCTTGCTGAATTGTGGTCAAATAACATTAACCCCAAATTATTTTACTCTAATTGTTTCATTTTAAAGTGGTTACCGGTACTAGTAAAAAAAAAAAAAAAAAAAGATACCAATAATGTATTTTCTTAACTGTGACCCCTACTGTTTTGGTACAAAATGATTGATTAAAATGTTCACAATGTGCGTAGACATTATTTTTTCAGTAATAGTCCAATGGTATGCTTTAATAATAAAGTCAAGGGCTGTGCAGCAGACCTCATATCTAAATCTTGGAGGCCAATAATATATGTACTGCTTTGTATATAAAATGTGTTTATTCTATTTTAATAAGATGTTCAATCAAATTAAGATGAAGTTCTATATCTGAATTTCAAACCCACCCATAATACTGTACTTTAGCTCTTAAATGTGTGATAACTTCAGCATGTGACTTTTTTCATACATGGGAAATTGTCAGAATATCAAAGGATTTATTACACAGATATTTTTCTTCTTACTTTTCATCTTTTCCTCTAAATATCAACAATATGGACATATTGGATCCAAGAAGAACCGACATTACATTTCTCAAAAGCATGCAAATGATAGCTAGGGAGCAATAAGTGTGTTTAGAAATGTTTGGAGAGGGCATTCAGGGATGGACTGGAAGTGATTTAATGATTTATAAGATTAAAGTGATCTGAAGAGTTTAATAATATGAATTAAGGGTGGAATTCAATAATAATATGCCTGATCTTGCTCAGATGTTCTGTCTTGCAGTTCTTGACATTAAACAATCTGTAGCTTCTCCATTTAAAATCGTAAATGTTTGGTTACCAAAATGATTTTTCCAAATTCCCCAGGCTCTCCACTTGCCAAGTATATTATAACACAGGGTCTTGAATATCTTAATGGCATAACTGGCACAGAATCTTTTCTATATTAACACTGGATCTTCAAACACCTTCAACACTACAACAAGCCTAGTGAGACATTTAAAGTAAATATTTTTTAAAGATGTTTGAAGTAAAATAACTTTGCGTTATTCTTTATGTAAACTGATCTATTTATGGCTTCCTAATGAATAGTAGGAATGTGCACTGAATAGAGCAAAGCGAGCTACTGTCAGGAACAAAAATGTGCTTATACAAGTGTCCTATTTTTAGCAAACCTTCAGATAAAAATGATGTATTCCTCCTTACTGAAACACATGAGCATCTCTACCCCCTATGCACAAGTGTGCGTACACACACACACACACACACACACACACACACCACTAATAAAAAGCAAACATTATCTGTCACTGTAGAACACTCCAGTGGTTGGGGCGCCTGGGTGGCGCAGTCGGTTAAGCGTCCGACTTCAGCCAGGTCACGATCTCGCGGTCCGTGAGTTCGAGCCCCGCGTCAGGCTCTGGGCTGATGGCTCGGAGCCTGGAGCCTGTTTCCGATTCTGTGTCTCCCTCTCTCTCTGCCCCTCCCCTGTTCATGCTCTGTCTCTGTCTGTCCCAAAAATAAATAAAAAACATTAAAAAAAAAAAATTAAAAAAAAAAGAACACTCCAGTGGTGATTGCTCATTTTGACTATCCAACCCTGGTGTCTTGGGTTGTCACTCACATGGACGTTGCTCTATTTTCTTGGCTAGAAACCATATTTTTGACTTCCACAAAAGTTCTGGTTATCTTCCTCTTGTCAACCAGTGTATACTGGGAAGAATGCTCAGCACCTGGACCTCTGATGAAGCTGGAGGCAGAGTCAGGCAAAGCTGTGATTCCTATTACAGATTTCAGGTTCAAAACTGCTTTACTGTGGCAAATCATATTCAAGAACAGGCTTTCTATGTGTTCCACGAAAGTGAGTGACTAGACACCATACTCTCCTTATTCATAAGAACCTAGTCTTTTTACAATTGACAGTTAAAGATTAGTCTTATCCCTTTTTAAAATGCTTATGCTTAGAAACTGAGAAACGTATTTCTGGCCTTAGGTTTCTATAGAAGACTGATGCTTCTGGTATAAAAATAACGAATCATTTTACAAGTCCATGTTTCCTTGTCCTAGTTTTTTTTCTTCTTCATTTCTACGGGTCACAAATTCAAAAGGCTATGTTTGTTTCTGTTTTTGTTTGTTTTATGTGTCTTCTATGGCATAAATGGTCATCTTCCTTAGAGACTCATAAAATGATGTATCTAAGATCTTACATTAACTTTTTTAGATGTACCCTTTATTCAAATTTTCAAAAATATATCTCTCTTACAGCTAAAATAGAATCCATATTTGATAAATTATAATTGACAAATTCAATTAAATATAAATCAAATACTTGATAATTCAGCTAACTATATGTAAATCAAAAACATACCTAAGCAAATGCACATGATAAACTAAGGAAAAATTTACTTGTGACACATCATAAAGAGGCAATTTCTTCCCTATATAAAGAATCTAAATACATACATTCATACATATATACCAAAAGAAAAAGTGGAAGGTGGCTGTGAATTTCTATAGTTACTATCACATGGCTTAGCACAAAGTAAGATCTCAAACATTTTATGAAGAAATGGGTGAATAAACAACTATTTAGGCAAGTGTCCAAGGATTTCAATTAAAATCTTTGTTTTATCTGAAAGTGACCAGTAAATGATTGCATAAAGATTATGCATATATAATATATATTTTATTTACATACTAAAATATATATTACATATTATATAAATTTATTTTATTTCTATATCACATATTATATATGAAATATATGTATATGTTCATATAAAATATATGTATGTATATACATATTATCTTTTCCCTTTATATTGTCATGTAAATAGAAAGGTAGAGGTTACTTTCAGATATTACAAAAAAAAATTTATTTATGTGGAACTCTATTTTTTTACTTATTTATTTACTTATTTATATATATATATATATATTTTTTTTTCTTTTTTTGAGAGAGAGAGAGAGTGGGAGAAAGGGGCATAGGGAGAGGGAGAGAGGAAATCCCAAGCAGTCTCCATGCCCAGGGCGAGGCCCTCAGGTCCTGATCTTACTAGATCTGACTAGCGTAAGGTCATGACCTGAACTGAAATCAAGAGTCAGATGCTTAACCGACTGAGTCACTCAGGCAACCCTGGAACTCTCTATGTTTAACATCATCTCCCACATAACTATAACTTTCAGTCCAATCTAAGCATAAAAAGAAAAAAAAATGTTATTTACTAAGTGAATAAGTGGAAAGTCTAAGTAAACCCTTATTACTAAGGGAGATAAAAGAATTCAATATCTAATGATTTTCTGGTAACTAAAGATATTATATTGTAGAGAGATTCTGACACTGTCAGAAATGCACAAGAATATTACATATACTACTTTAAGAATTAACTTGGGTTTGCTGGCAAGATGGACTGTCTCAAATATTTATATGTGACTTCAGAATAAAAAGTTAATAGATTTCATTTATAATTCTTTTTAAAAAGCTGTTGGTTAATTTATTAATTATTATAGAGACTTAAAATGTATTCAACAGAATGAATTGAATGTCCTTCTTTTGATGTTTTCTTACAAACTAATTTGTATCTCAATAGCTTTTTTCTTCTAGAATTTCTATAGTTGTTTTTGTTACACTAAATAGATTCAAATGATATTGTTTTTGCACCTACTTATCTCAAAAATAGTCTCACAATAGATATAAAAGTCAAAGAATTTTGCATAATAGACCATAAGAGAAAGGGTGTTTTTATTTTAGCCCGGAGAAAATTGATTTGAATGAAGTCCAGTCTTTCTCAAACTGTATTCAACTAAATTGATTCTCTATACCTTAAATTAAATCTTATCTCTCCTTTCTCAGTGACCAAGACATTTACATAGACTATTTTATAATTTTGATTAAATTCAAAGCTTGCTAAATACTGTGGGAATTAAAGTCCATGAAATCTTGTTTTAACTCTCATTTGTTTTTATTATTTTTTTTTGGGGGGGGTGGTATCTAAATGTCCTATTCTCAGCTTCTGGGGTGGGTAGCCTGGGTTGACTGAGGAGGCCCAATGCTTGGCACCTCCAGAAAAGAAAGGGAGGATGGAAATTTTTAAAAATATAAACAAACAAACAAATATTCTATTCTGTGTCCTCCCCCTCCCCCCACCCCAGGCCAAGCACAACTCATATGAGTGGATGGTTGCTATTAAAAAAAAAAAAAAAAGAAAGAAAGGAAAAGAAAAGAAAAGGCACTTATTTGGATAACTTAAAGATTCCTTCCTCAAATGCTTTCATCAGGCAAAGTGGATGTGAATTTCTACACTGGTAATAGAGTGCTAAGTACAAGGTACTTTTTGCTCCAAAGAAGGACACTACATTTGGGTCTGATTTCACTAAGTAGAGCACACATGTCAGTAATGGAAAAAAAAAAAAAAAAAAAGAAAGAGAGGGAGAGAATATTTTCTATTACTGAGAAGCTACTTATATATTACTTTCTTGTTCTCCCCTGGGATATATTGAACTCTCAGGTAAGTAAGCTATCATAAAGGTCACTGAAATTTTGTGCTAAAAACCCATGTTACGGTAAGAAGACTTGGAAATCTGTAACTAGAGAAGAAACATATCAACAAAAGACAAAATGTTTATAGTATTATAGTTTCTTATTATTTAATGTATTTTTTTTTATTTTCTGAAAAGTCATATGCTTTGAGATATTCTAAAATAGTTCACTGAAATATATTGAGAGATAAATCTGTTATCTGTAACATGTCATCAAATCCATATATTTTTTTTTTTTTTTCTCATTGGAATATGTCTAGAGATGTATATCCCCTGTTAAACTGTTCTATTGGTCCTGGAATTTAAAACACACCATGTGCAAGATTTTCCTTAAAAATGATTGGAAGGATATTTTATTCTCAGTTTGCAAATGTTCGTGCTTACCCAGCTATTGATGTCATTTTTATCCAGTGGTATTCAATACAGCCTTCACCAAATTGACACTGTGTACATGGCAATGAAACAACCAATGACAACTGTGATAACCCTTGAAACAAACTATCTTCTCTAGCTGTGTGGTCTCACATTTGTCAGTTGGATTTGCTAACAATGTTTATAGTCTATAATTACGAATCTTCCACTGGTTTGAGTTTTAAAATAGAAAATAGGTGGGAAAATACCCTCTCTCCTTTTAAGGAAGTTATTTTTATTTTCTTCCTGATTTGAATATAATTCCCATCCTCTCCCTGTATGTCTATGTAGAAAGAGAAATAATATATTATTAAGAATTTAAAATATCACTTAAGCTTCTATACTGAATTTGTCTATAAATTTAGAATTAAGCACACTGAGTTATGAAATCTACTTTTCAAGTTGTTGAGGGTGTGAAAGCAGATTGAATGGCCTGAAATATTTTATTTCTGTATGGCAATAATACGTACTACTAATAGTTAATATGCTTACATTTAAAAATCTGTACTTAGGTAAAGTATTCTAATTTAGTTTATAGTTATTTCATTAGGCTATAAAATGGTGAAGGTACTGCTAAAAGGCAAAAAACATAGCTGCCCTTCCATAACACTAGAGAGAAGTGAGAATATTCCCTCAATGTTATATTTAGGATTGAGGAGGAATGCTAGCATTCAAGACAGGTACTGGAAAGTCATAAATCATCTTCCTATAGTATAAGGCTGACATATTTTGAAGATTAATAGTTAAATATTCCATTAGATATTTTTTATGCATGAAAATCTGCTCATAGAGGGAGGTTTGTGTTGGCTCAAGCTACCCTAACAAAGTAACATAGACTGGGTGGCTTAAACAACCGAAATTTATTTCTCACAATTTTGGAGGCTGGGAAGTCCAAGATCAAGGTGTTTGCCAATTCACATAGACTTATTCTCAATAGGCTCAAAATATGCTAGTTCTATTCCCACTATTACAGGAACCAATCATTTTTTTTAAATGTTTATTTTTGAGAGAGAGAGAGAGAGAGAGCGCGCGCACATGCATCGGAGAGGGAGAGGGGCAGAGAGAGAGGGGAGAGAGGATCCAAAGCAGGCTTCATGCTGACAGCAGAGAGCCTCTGATGCGGGGCTAGAACTCACAACCATGAGATCATGACCTAAGCTGAAGTCTGACACATAACCGACTGAGCCACCCAGGTGCCCCGGGAAACAATCTTATAAAACTTTGCCTTTGCATATGATGAATCTCCAGTTTTCCAATCTAGGACAGTTTTTAGTTTTGTGTGCCCTGTGTCACTGGACCACTAAGACTCTGCACCAGACATTAGATTTTTTATGGTTACACCTTCTTCGAGGTACCAATTTCCGTAACATTAGGGTAGGACTACATGCCTAAAAAGATTCCTGGAACTTGTTACAAATGAATTTTAACTTAAGAACCAGGAACTTTCATCTCGGTCCTCAGTTCAAAGGATAAATCTACTGCTTTTTCTACATAGCATACATTATTATGCACTAGCATAGAACTATTCTAAATTTAGATGTGATAACATGAACTTAAAATATCAGAAAACTGAAAAGCATGTGAAAAAAATGCCTCACTAATCATTAGGAACACACAAATCAAAACCACAATGGTATACCACTTCATACTATCAGTATAACTATAATTAAAAATCAGAAAGTACCAAGTATTGATGAGGATGTGGAGAAACGAGAAGCCTTGTCCATGGCTGGTAGGAAGGTAACATGGTACAACCACTCTAGAAAACACTATGCTATTTCCTCAAAGAGTTAAATATAACATTACAGCCTGATCCAGCACCTTCACGTCTGGGTAGCTACCCAGAAGAATTGAAAGCAGGGACTTAAACAGATATTTGTATACCAGTGTTCAGAACAGCATTATTCACAAAATAGCCAAGTGGTGGAAACAACCCAAATGTCCACTGACAGATGAATGGATCAACAAAATGTGGTTATACATACAAGGAAATATGATACAGCATTAAAAAGGGATGAAATTCTGATATATGTAACAATATAGATGAACTTCAAAGACATTATGCTAAGTGAAATAGCCAGATCCAACAAGATAAACATAGCATGAATCTGTTTATATGAGGTTTCTAAAATAGTCAAATTCATAGAGACAGAAAGTAGAAGGGTGCTTTTCAGGGGTTGAGGGGCAGAAGGAACATGGAGTTATTGTTTAATGGGGACAGAGTATCAGCTTGGAATGTTGAAAAGTTTCAGAAATGGATGGTGGTAATGTTTGTGCAACACTATGAATGTATTTAATGTCACTGAACTGCACACCTAAACATGGTTGAAATGGTAGATTTTATGATATATTTAACACAATTAAAAATTTCAAAATAGGGCACCTGGGTGGCTGAGTCGGTTAAGCATCTGACTTGGGCTCAGGTCATGATCTCACGGTTTGTGGGTGCGAGCCCCACGTTAGGTAGGCTCTGTGCTGACAGCTCAGAGCCTGGAACCTACTTCAGATTCTGTGTCTCCCTCTCTCTCTCTCTCTCTCTCTTTGCCCCTCCCCCACTCTCTCTCTTTCTCTCTCTCTCTCAAAAAAAAAATTAAAAAATTAAAAACAATTTTTTTCCCAATGTAGGAAACATGGGCTTGTATCTAGTTTCAGCAGGGGAGAAACACACTTAAAGTGCAACTATATCTCTTACGAAATCCCAAGGAGTTATTCTCAGGAGTATTCTGAAACCCCTTCCTAACAGGAAATGCTTAAAATAGCTGGGAGGGATCTGAAGGAACCTGTAATTCTCACAGTTCTACACTTGGAGTTGAACTTTTTTTTTTTTTTCATGATTATTGTGACACTATTGAATCCTCCGCTTAGTGTGGTCTGAGGAAATGCTAGTTACACAAGCTGTTCACATTCCCGCTTGTATAATAGTTGTCATCAGTAGCACAGTAGCTTCAAATTTCAAATGTAGGGGTAAACAAGAATGGAAATGAACCTTCCTGAGAGTGCTGATAACTGCAAAATTACCAGCTCCATTTGCTCCTGACACCAGTAATTTCAACAAGGAGCCCGTAAGTTGGTTCCTCTCTCCATCCATAAATTTGGCAGAAAGTTATAATTGTGATATTTTAACGACAACAACATGAAATGTTCCTCTCTGAATTACAAGTGCTGTTAAACCAATTGCTGGAGGCAAACTCACTCCTTGCCTCAACAAGTCAGTGAAAGTTGTTTGAAAGAGGAGAAAAGCTAGAGATTCTCTCAGTGATTGATAACCACAAACACCTGTATTAAACGACTGGCCACCAAGAATTATGGAAGTAATGAAGCAGTAACAAATCTCATGTTCACTGCTGATTCCTTGACAACATAATTGTCTTCCTTGCTGATATTTTAATCATAGTGCTAGAGAACACCCAGGTAAGCCGAAAAGAATCGTGAAGAAATCTGTGTCCATATGTGTCCATATGTCTTTTACCTATAATGGAATATAGGTTAAATATATATTTATGTATATATTTATATATTATAATTATATATTTATATATTATATTTATATATTATTATATATTATATATTATATATTATATATTATATATTAATGTATATATTATATATATCATGTTTTTTAGAGAAAGATGTAAGAGCCAAAAAGGATGTACGGCAGCTTATATATTTTTTGCTTCCATCTTATTTTAAAACCGTTTACTAAGTTACTGTTCTCTTTAGTATCATCTTAAAAATAATGAAATAAAATTTAATCTGCCAAAGACATATGACATTCAATGTAAGAGAAATCGTATATTCTTTAGATACCTTTGGGCAATAAGTAGGTTATCTTTAGCTACAAATCTGATGTTAATTTTACTGTAAATATACACAATGTGATGAGTGTTAAATTGCTCATGGCCAGTTTTCATAAGCATCAAATAGGTCCTGTGAAACAACTTCTTGATTTCTCTTGAATCATGGAAAAAACAGAACACAAAAAAGCCCTGTAAATTAAAAATACGAAAAATGGTTTGTAGTGTGCTCATTGAACAAATACTTTCCTGGTTACTGCAGCCATACTCAAAATCTACTCAGATTCTTCAGACACTTGAAAACTAAGCATATATCATATATCATTGAAAACTAATAACAAATCTGCTTTAGTAGAATTTCCATTGGCATTCTTTCTCCAAGTGAAAAAAAAAATTAAAAAAGGAAGAAATGGAAAGAGGTATTTCTCTATCAATAACAAAGTGCATTTTCAAATTAAATTTCTATCACTGATTAACATAGCATAAAACTAGAGGAAATGGCATGTCATGAAATTTTTATTTTTTTCTGATTTCTAAACCTCATAGCCTACAAAGAATACTGCCTGAAGAATGATCTATTAAGACCAGAATAAAAGAACATTTATAGTAACAATGGGCAGTGGCACTTCTATTTCTATTTCCCTTGCCCCTATTCAAAATGATTCCCTAATGTCTTTTTTTTTTGCCCCCCTTATAAGGTTGCCAAAAGATTAACAGAGGCTATTCAGACTACATCTTTCCCAACTACAATACAATCCCAAGCTTACCTTCTAGCTCTCAGTTCATATTTTCTTTAAGTATAACTCAATTCAGTTTCCTGGTGTGATTTAAATACTGTTTGTCTCTATTTTATAATAATGTGACTCATCAATTATATGAGTTTATATTCTTGCTTATAACTGTTTCTAAATCTAGTAGCTTGCCTTAGTGAAAAAAAAAATGACTCTAAGCTATAGCTTTATTTCTTATTTCAATGAACTATTTGATAGACATTCCAATTCTTTCTAGTTAAGGGTGAACTTCTGTTACCTCTGTTGTCTTCAATTCATCCCAGATTATTGAGTGAATTGCTTATTGTTAACATAACTTAAATTGTTGAGGTACAGTCTTTAAGAAAAAAATAGAAAATTTTAATGAAAAAATACTTAAATGATAACATGTCCAGCTTCTACTAATAAATTCCTTTTACACAAGACTTTGAAATAAATGGAACAAATTAAAGGTATTTTTAAATACTTTAAGTTGCTTTTAGGGGCACCTTGGTGGCATACAACATCAACTCAGGTCATGATATCTAGGTTCATCAGTTCAAGCACCCCCCGACGGGCTCTGTGCTGACAGCTCGGAGCCTGGAGCCTACTTCAGATTCTGTGTCTTCTCTCTCTGCCCCTGCCCCGCTCATACTCTGTCTCCCTCTGTCTCTCAAAAATTAATAAAAAGGTAAAAAATAATTAAAATAAATAAATCGCTTTTAACAATTAAAAAAAATTGTTAATGGTTAGTTGTTTTTGAGACACAGAGTGTAAGTGAGGAGGGCCAGAGAGAGAGGGAGACACAGAATCCGAAGGAGGCTCCAGGCTCTGAGCTGTCAGCATGTAGCTGGACGTGGGGCTCGAACCGATAAACCATGAGATCATGCCCTGAGCCGAAGTCAGATGTCCAACCGACCAAGCCACGAAGGCGCCCCTGCTTTTAACAATTTTGATATTCTTCTATTCTAATATCATCTTGATCCAGAAAAGTTCATCCAAATTAAATTTCCACGTGGGCGCAAGTGTATTTTTACATGTTTGGTTATATTCCCAAGGTTAATTTGCACCCTCCTCCTATTAAAGGATGCAACATACTTTGAGCTCAAGATGTTATGCTTCACCCAAATCTAGGACCAACTAGCCACAGGTGTCTACCATGTGAGTTGCTGAAAACAGGGTCATGAGAATTGCGGTGCATAGAAAATATGTTCATCTCAACGTGAAGCCAGTCACTGTTTATACACTCCCGGTATTTTTATTGGTAGCCTTTGAAATAGTTAGACAGGTGGCTAGGTATGATTTTGGTCTGTTCAACAGATGTTTATCTATGCCTAACAGATCATAAAAACCTAAAGGTTAATAAAGGGATAAGAGGTGCAACCATGAGTAGAGCTTGGTTTGAGTCCACAGTATAATTTAACTATGAGGTTGACACAGTATATAGAGAAGTACATTAAAGATAGCATTTCTTTCCTGCCAAAGAGACACTTAAATGTTTCCATTGTAAGGTGTGACCTTGTGCTGGATTATTTTCAGGTGGTGGGGTTTTAGTGCATTGAGAAGCATCAGAGTGGAATTTGCAAGCTATTTGTTCTTTTGCTAGAAAAAATTAAAAATAAATAAATCTAGTAAGAGAATTTGTTAAATATGTTATATCATCATTCCACAAAATATAGTGTTTCAAATGAAGTTCAGTGCCAAAGGCATTTGATATTACTCCTGAAAATTATAGTTTCCTTTTAAAATAAAAATATTTACAGGAAATTAAAACCCAGTATTAGAATGCTATAGTTGACATGTGAAATGCATAATCCTGAATTTGAATCGCTCTAGATTAATACTGATAAGTCACTAAAAACAATTTATACAATTCAATTTATTGAGTTAAAAATGCAAAAGAAGGCACTTACGGCAGTACACAGCACTTATTTGGTGAGTCCTGGCTCTGAAATTCTTTTAAAGTAGGATAAACACTGTTATTGAAGCAAATGAATGATCTGAATATGCAAAAAGAATCATTTCAAGAAGTCTCATATTTTTACTAAAATAATTAGTAATTAGCCTAGAGTAAGGAGATCTATTCTGAAATTATAGGTTGAGAATCAGGAAATTAAAATGATAAAAATAACACTCTTATATGTGGGAGCTTCTTTTCAGGGCTGTGTGGAATAATTGAGGAAAATTTACTAAATATGAAGCACTCAGAGTCATAAATACATGACCTATGTGAAGATAGTATACATTTTGATATTTTGGAAGTTATTTACAACTTTTGAAGAGCAGTTATTTGTTGCTCTTCTTTCAAATACTCAACAAAATATATAGCAGGATTCTAGAAACATAACAGTAGTTAGAGTCTGGTTTGATCTCACATAGTTTCTTGGTTTGGTTCTCTTACCAACATAAAATGTTAGAATTGTGTGTACAATTTGCATGGGCATCTCTGTGTGCAAAGTGTGATGGTGGACAATCTACTAAATGATATAAAGATTTTGGAAAAGGTGAACTTAAGCTCACACTCAATCTGATAGGCAGTGAGGAAAATGCTTTCCACATGGCATTCAGCAAACCACAATCCAATCCTCTGCTATCAAGATTATTTGCAGTGGCAGACAGAAAAAACACCGTGGGTGGAGTGATTCTAGGTTTACAGCTGTGGGTAGCTTTATTAGCCAAAATTGAAGACTAACAAAAAAATAGATCTTGAAAATTCTTCATTCTTACCCTATTCCTAACCAATTGGTTCCCTGCCAAGAGATTATTCATGATCAATTCCTGTGTAGCTTTCCAGAAATATTTTGCATGTATGCAAATTATTAAATATTATTCACTTTTATACATGGTGCCACATAGTATGCTTAACACATTTCTATACTTGGTTACTATTAGACTGTTGTTACTGGTTAAGTTCTCTCTAAATTTGATGTTCTTGGAACTGACCACTGGTTTACATAATAGTGCTTACTTGCTGTCTCTGAGTCAAATGAAGCATCTATCTTACCCTCCCTTTTGACATCCAACGATGGGAATTTTTTTTGTAATTTAAATTTTAGTCAGCTAATATACAGTGCAATATTGGTTTCAGAAGTAGAATTCAGTGATTCATCACTTATGTCAACATCCAGTGATCATCACAAGTGCCCTTCTTACTACCCAGAACCCATCTAGCCCACATCCCACCTACCCCCTCCCTCCATCAAACCTAAGTTTTTCCCTATTGTTAAGAGTCTCTTGTGTTTTGTTTCCCTTTCTTCTCTTCCCTCCCCTTCTCCTATGTTCATCTGTTTTGCTTCTCAAATTCCACATATGAGTGAAATCATATATTTGTCTTTCTCTGACTGACTTATTTCACTTAGCATAATACATACTAGTTCCATCCACATCATTGCAAATGTCAAGATTTTATTCTTTTTGCTGGCTGAGTAATATTCCATTATATTATCCACTTCTTTATCCATTCATCAGTCAATAGACATTTGGGCTTTCTCTACAGTTTGGCTGTTGCTGATACTGCTGCTGTAAACATTGGGGTGCATGTACCCCTTTGATTCTGTATTTTTGTATCCTTTGCATACATACCTAATAGTAACATCCCTAGATTATAGGGTAGTTCTATTTTTCAGTTTTTGAGGAAACTTCATATGGTTCTCCAGAGGGGCTGCACCAGTTTGCACTTCCACCGGGAGTGCAAGAGGGTTCCCTTTTCTCTGCATCCTTGCTAACACCTATTGTTTCTTGTGTTGCTAATTTTAGCCATTCTGACAGGTGTGAGGTGGTATCTCATTGTGGTTCTGACTAGTATTTCCCTGATGATGAGCGAGGTTGAGCATCTTTTCATGTGTCTGTTAGCCATCTGGATGTCTTCTTTGGAAAAATGTCTATTCATGTCTCCTGCCCACTTCTTAACTGGGTTGTTTGTTTTTTGGGTGTTGAGGTTGACACTATAGATTCTGGATACTAACCCTTTATTGGATATGTCATTTGCAAATATCTTCTCCCATCCATAGGCTGTCTTTTAGTTTTGTTGATTTTTTCCTTCACTGTGCAGAAGCTTTTTATCTTGATGAGGTCCCAAGAGATGATGCTTGCTTTCATTTCAACAATGGGAATTTTTATTCCTGTCTTAAAATTTCCCACACTCTTCTTTTCCCTTCTCTGGAATAAAAACCTAATCTAAGGACAAATTTAGAAATTAAACCATTCTATCATTTTTTATACTTAACAGTGAATATTCATTCACAACAAAATGAGCCTGTTCTAGTTTTATTTCTCTCTTCCCTGACACGTAATGATTTTGCAGGTTTTCAGAAAAAGAAAAGTCAATAAACATTTCAATCTGAGAATTAGGACTTCATAAAATATTTGGGAAGCATGTTGATAGGGCCCTGGAACATAGTGACTGTGAATCTTGATTCTTCTAAATGTCTGCCACCTAAGCCAGTCATCTTCCTCCTCTATGTGTCCACAACATTATCTCTAAAGTAACGCAGATGAGTTAAATAGTTTCTATGTTCCTCAGCACTAATATGATGTACCTATTTTATGTCTACACCGGACTTTTCGCTATCATTCCACAATGCAAATGTCAAAAGAAACATGGAGAAATGATGAGAATTTGCATAAGTCTAGGGAAGTTTAAAACCAACAGCTATCCTTTCCTCCCACATTTTCTAAAGAGTGAGGCTTCTGTTTGCAGTTGAAAGGTTGGCGTCCCCAATTTTTACTAAAGGAATTGTTAGATGCTCTTTTTTTTTTTTTTAATTTTTTTTCAACGTTTTTTATTTATTTTTGGGACAGAGAGAGACAGAGCATGAACGGGGGAGGGGCAGAGAGAGAGGGAGACACAGAATCTCCAGGCTCCGAGCCATCAGCCCAGAGCCTGACGCGGGGCTCGAACTCACGGACCGCGAGATCGTGACCTGGCTGAAGTCGGACGCTCAACCGACTGCGCCACCCAGGCGCCTGTTAGATGCTCTTAAACCATTACTGTGTTAACTTTTTAACAGCAAAATCAAAGGAGAATTAGTTTCTTTTATTTGAATTGCTTAAAATTATTGTAAAATAACAAATCACATGGAAATGTAACTCAAACATGGAAAGGGACAATATGAAAATTTAAAAGGAATCAAATGAAAATGAAATTTAAGTAAAAATTTAAAATGTCAAAGTCCATTCCCCTCCCCAGCCTCACAGTGATATCGGCAGGAGTGGATGCTCTTGATATCTCTCCCAGGTCCCACTTACTGGCCAGTACACCCATCCCTCACCCGTTGTGTTTGTTGTTTGCTGAAATATCACAACATCCACCTATCCCATGGATCAAAGTACCCATGTGAGGATCCTGTCAGTTGCTATGCTAACTAAGAATTGCAGATCTGGATTTGGAAAAAATAGGGAGAGTTTATGGACCCACTTGACCCACTCTGACATGGACTGGAGCCAAACCTCCATTGATCACCTAACTTCCATAAGCCCATACTCAATATATAGGCCAGAGTAGTGTTTGGTGTGTTTAGGAATTAGAGCTAGTACCCAGTAATCCATGAAAAATTTCTTTATTCCCCTTCCCAAATTCATAGTCACTCTGAAAAATGGCCACAAGTTCTTTGAGGAAGGAAGATTTATAGTGTGTTTTTGGCAGAGTAGCAGAGTCCATCCTCAAAGGGCCCTGGCCTCCCATACACTCCAGGAGTTCTGAGTCTGTGAACTGAATCAAGTATGGGAATTGGTGAAGGGATTATAATTCTCTATTTTGGTAATTCAAGTCAGACTTCTATTAATATTAACCAGATTTAGAACTCTTTTAAATACATAAATCAAATAAGATTTTTGTATACTGCCATCAATTTTAGATCAAGGGGGATCCTGATCAATTAGCCAATGGCAAAAATCTCTGTGGGTCAAACAATTTTAATTACAGCATTGACTGCGATGCCCAGTGCAGTAACCACACTCACTTTTCTCTGGTGATTAAGTGCAACTAGTTGGTTCCTGCCATCTCAGGTGCACATCATCTTCAATGCATTCAGAGTCCAATTCAATGGCACTCTGATTGTATTTTTAGCCTCTGGAGTACAGCCTCCAGACATCTTCAAGGACTCCAGGACTCTCCTCAACAAGGCATTTCTGAAAGGCTTTGTAATGATAGTATCCTCTAGAATCTATCTCCCAGGGACAGGTTATGGGGATGGTTGAGTAGGTCTTAAACGAGAAATCTATTCTAGGATTCCAATCTTCATGAGCTTTTGCATACTTTCCTTTATAGTACACTAAGGAAGTTCTGCAATTTCAATTTAATCTGGTATAGACCAACCAAGCAAACTGTTAAAGCTATTCCCATGGTTTGAATTAACACACTGAATTCAGAATCTCTGCTTAATGCACTGAAATCAATACACTTAGGTTCCTCCAACATTATATTCCTTCCACCCTAACCTATACATGTCCCTTTAGTTTCTGACCGTATATATTGACAAAAGGTTACAATGTTTTAAAACGTTTATAGCACCTCCTACTGAGTCATATTTTTACCTTACTTCTGTAACCTACTGGACCTGGGGCTCTTCATACCTCCTATGTAGTAATGTGACTGTCCAAATCTCTGTCTTGAAAAGCAGCATTCTGCCAAATGCCAAGCCTAAACCCT
Organism: Neofelis nebulosa; assembly: GCF_028018385.1. Classification (NCBI taxonomy): domain Eukaryota; kingdom Metazoa; phylum Chordata; class Mammalia; order Carnivora; family Felidae; genus Neofelis; species Neofelis nebulosa. Next base: position 80,777,215 of record NC_080785.1, on the reverse strand, counting down.
CAGCCTCCTCAGCCACTAGACATTGTCTGAATTCAGAAAGTATCTCAAGAAGAAAAGTGATTACAGACACACAATGTCAATACACCATTCCCTCGAAGGCTTTTCAGTTTTTACTTCTCTTATTTTGAGACCCTCTCCAGGAGGTTGCTTTCTGAATACAGTGAGACTAAAGGAGATTTCACTCTGCCTATCACACTGTGCCTTTTGGTCTCTTTGGCCACATTAGACTTTTGCAAATTCTTGACAAACTCAGCCTTCTGTTGCAGCCCTTCAAATAGCCAGTTTTGTTACTTTCTCTCTGTGCAGCTGATCAAATCTTTGCTGGGTTTCTCTTTCCCCTTGTAGAGGCCCTTTGCTTGGGTCAAACCTGGGTCTTAGGTCCATCCTCAGAATAACAAAACTCCCAAAGGAAGTGAGCTGCCTGTTGTTAGCTCATGTCTAAATGATGACCCTATTTGTGGAATTTTAGTCAGGTAGGACTTCTATCCCTCCATAGCTCTCTGATGCCATACAAATAAGAACTTTGTGATTTAACCACCTTTTGCTATTTGTGGTAATGGAAACTCTGGTCTTACCTAAAACTATTAGATCTTACTAAGAAGCAGAATTCCCCATTTGGCTATAACAGTTAGAAACTGTGTTTAGATGGAGCTCCTTGACTGGTGACATTTTACAGTAGGAGGGCAGAGAGCTGGTTATATGCTACTGAAAATCTGGAAACCCAAAATGAAGGCATCTCTAGGATCTCTATTTGGAGGCCATTAGATCCTATATTTCTTTTAGCAAAATTCATTTAATTTCTGTAGGGAAAAAAAAGTATCTGATTCTAAAACTCCTCACTAAACCTCTTTGTGATTCTTCAGAGGAAATAGGCTTCTTTTGTGCTATATACCAGGCTGTGGCCTCTTCCACATTGAACATCAGGTGACTTGCCTGTCTTTTAGAAATATGCTGAGATATCCTCTTCACTAATACTCAGTTGCCATTCTCTTCACTGATAGAGGTTTACTTGAATGAGTGTCATTGAAAAAAGATAATGCATGCAATCAGTATACAACTACACTTAGATGTCTTTTCAAAGATCATGGAATATTTTACATATTTTAAAAACTAGAATGAACTGTTCTGCTATTAAGTTTTAAACTGAATACTTAATGTACCCTGATATAGAAAAATATGTTGTGGAACAATTGAAGACCACCAAATAAGACCACCAAATGAGAACAAACAGAGGCTATTTATTCAGAGCTTGCTATAACAAGGGAGTTGGCCGCCACCTCTTGGGTTTGGCAGACTCAGAGGCAATCGTGAGAGCAGGAAGCTTTACTGTGGGAAAAGAAAAAAAGAGGGAAGGATTCATATAAACTTTAATTGAAGGTTGTTGGCATGGGGAAGCTAGAGGGAGGTTAACTAGAAGTAGAGCATCCTGTGTGATTGGTTTGAGGAGCACATTTGACATTCACTAGTCGGTGTCTGTTTAGTAACAATTTGGCCAAAATATTACTTTCCTCCATATCTTATAACAGGAGGCAAGTGAATTGTACAATACAAGATTGCATGAATTCCCACTTTCCACCTTTCCCTAATGCAATCTTATTAGAAAGTTACTTTCTAAAGTAAATGAAGCTAATAAAAATTCCAATATTGACAGTTAAGGCTAAGTTCCCAGTAAGTTACTTCATTAAATTAAAATCTTTAGCATTTTGGATTGGTAATTGATAGATGGCTTTATTTTGGAAATGTTTGATTGACAGAAAATCTCCCCAATCCCTTAAGCAGATAAAGAAGGTCAAATCGACTTTCATATTTCACACACTTCTTTTCACTATTCCTTGTTAATCCACCTTGCCAAAACCTGCATGATGCCCCCTCATTTGCTATATATTACATCAATAATGTATTTATCATCCTGGCACAGACCCATTCAGGTTTGTTACATTGTCACTGAATATTTTTTAAAAATACTGATTTACTTAATAGAATAACTGTCAATTAACGTCAAATCTAGCAATATGCCAAAATATGTAAAAAATAAAAATAAAGTATTACCAATTTATAAGAATCATCTCCTAAGTATGCCGAATGTATTAAATATAAATTAGTTTAAAAGTTTGGCTTTGGGGCACCTGGGTGGCTCATTTGGTTAAGTGTTCAACTTCAGCTTCAGTCATGATCACGCGTTCATGAGTTCAAGCCCTGCCTCAGGCTCTGTGCTGACAGCTCAGAGCCTGGAGCCTGCCTCAGATTCTGTGTGTCTCTTTCTCTCTACCCTCCCCCACTCATGTCTGTCTCCCTGTTTCTCAAAAACAAATAGACATTAAAAAAAAAAATTTAGCCTTAATCTAACTTGAAGAATCTTATATGTTCTTTCAATTCTGATGGCTTGTTGATTCTATTTTTGAAGTTGTTTTCTTTTGTGATTTGATATAAGCATTTAATGAATGCTAATGACATTTTGCATTTATCTTTTATTAAGTGAACAACTGCCTTTAGTTGGAGGAGGAACTATTAAATAAATCAAGTTAAAATACCAACAAAGAAGGTATATTAGAAGTAACAATTGTCCTCTAATCACATATGATTTGAACATGCCATATCCTTGATCACTGGATCTTTAACCACAGTTTTACTCAATGGGCAATGATCTATCTACATGGACTTACTTAACCTGTCTCCTCCCCTGAGTTGTACTTAGCTGGACCCACATTCACACCTGACACTGGACCGATTGGATTATCCCCCATGAGAATTATGGGTCAGAAGCTAGAATTTATAATCAGTATCTGATACAGAATAAAGAAAAAATAATATGTTCATTCAATAGATGTAGGAAAAAAACTGGTCAAAATTCAATCTCTATTCCTGAAAAAAAGCTTTCAGTAAACCAGGACTGTAAGTACACTTTCCCATTCTGCTTAAAGACATAGAAAAGACATAGAAAAAGGCATAGAAAAGACAACAAAAAACTTAGAATAAATGTATTTAATGGTGAAATACTGAAAACAATAAGATAAGAACAAGGCAGGGATAAATACTCTCTTATATTCTTCCTTGTTCTGGCGTCCTAGGAAGGAAATATGGGTGGAGTTTGGATGAAGGAGAAGAAGAAAATGCATTGAAAGGAAAGAGTAAAATTTATATCAAAGGTATAGAAGGGGCTTACATTATATCTGAGTGTTCTATTTCTTAAACTAGTTGGTGGTTACATGAGGTTGTTTTGATTATAGTTTAACATGTGAATGTAACATTACAAACTCTTTCAAAGTAATGTGTATTTTTGAGATAATGTATAATCCAAGGGGAATAACTTAACAGAGTACTTAATTTGGGAAAAGATAAGGGAATAACCTTAGGTCATTTAGGACAATGACTTTTTTCGTCAGGTGATAAGTGTGTCTCATTAAAATGACCACATGCGAAACGGTAGCTCCATACAGAAGGTGAGGGTCCCTTTCTCCTATATCATTCTTAGACTTCAAAATAGTTGGAAGAGCCCCCAGGCCTTTATGTTCAGTGAACTCCCATAAGATTTAATTTCAAATTTCTACATTACGTCTTTCTTCTACTCCATGATTTCAGAAGAGGCAGTTGGGAGAAGGCTTGAAGAGTTGGAAATATCAAGAGAGTATTAGTTAATGGACTGGCACCCCCATCAGTGTGTCATTAAATAGTATACCAATGAGATAACAGTAATACCTCCAGGCCCCAGACCTCACAATTTCCATTCTCACGTCTGAAAATAGATCATAGCTGTGCTAACAGTTCATGCTATTTTTCAAATTAGGCCAGCAGAGCCTTTAATAGCCAGCATTTTAGAGAGCATTACCACCAATGCTATTCTCACAAGCACTCAGGTAAAAGTGGGTGTGATTTAAGGGGCACAGAGGAAATCCCCCAAAACACAATATTCACTTATAAATAAACTTGGATTGCCCCCTGGTCCTACGAAGGTGATTCAACACTTCATCATCCTATCAAATTGCAAGGAAGATAAATCTAGAGTAATGCAAGTTTAAAGAGAGACGGAGAGGAAGAAACAGAGACCGAGGGAAAACTAGAGAGGGGGGAGAGAGAGAGAGAGAGAGAGAGAGAGAGAGAGAGAGAGAGAGAGAGAGAGAGAGAGATTGCTGAAGAATGAGTGAGTGTGAGGGGTAACAAGCTTGAGAGACAGAAAAAGAGAAAGGCGGAGAGGATGAGAAACAGATGGAGGGAGGGAGAGAACAAGAAAATACAGAGGAGCGCTGGGAAAAGAACTTGCTCTGTGGCAGGAAGAGAATGGAAACTTTGTGAGTATCTTGTAAAACCCACACACAAGATGAAAGTCAGGCCTCAGAAGAATAGAAAAGTAATTAAGAGCTCATTCTACTTCCTATATTCACAAAAGAAACTCATCTTTAACTTCTTCAACCAACTTGCTTTATTTTCTTTTGCTTTTTACAGACTGACTTCCCTTTATTCATTCACTCGCAAAAGGACATCGAGAAATGTTGCCTTTAATACATGATTCCACTTGGCTTTTTTTTTGTTGTTGTTTCTTCAGTGTTGCTCCACAAGCTAATTAATTCCCTCTTTGATTCTCAAGTTTTAATTCCCTAAAGAGTTAATTTGATCTGCCACAGGTTAGGTGTCCATCAAGCAAAGCAAAGGGAGGGGCAGGGGAAGGAGCTTATCATATGCAAAGTCACAGATGAAGCTGGTTTTCTTAGAGGTGGGGGTGAGGCAGACAGCCACCTCGTTACTCACCTACCACTACTTTCAGTTCATATAATTAAAAGACAGTATTAAAATGTGAATGTTACCTAGAAAACTGCCCCCTCACACACAAAGATTCAAATGATTGTTAAGCTTTTTAGTCAACTTCCAACTCATTCAAATAATCACTGACACATGAGTGATGAGGCAGGGCTGACTTTTGTGCTACGATCCATGGCTGCTTTGGGTGGTTGGACAGGAGGCAGGATCCACCTGGTGAGACTTTGAGGGTTTAGGTAGGAAGGAGAATTGGTTGATTGGAGAAGGCAGCAGGAATGGAGGCCGCCGAAATGTGAAATTTATGTTGGAGTGCATAGGCGGAGTTTTCCTAATTTTTCCAGGAGTGATTGTCAATTCAAACAAATGTTTATCGACTACAAGCCCCTTTGGTAGTACAGAGGGGCAAAAAAGGCAAGAGATTTTAAGCAGTCGGCTCACCGAATCTGTCTCTTAGCCTCCACCTTCTATAATACTTGCTTTGAGCATCTGCTGACCCTTCCTGGACATCTCATTTACCACCACCTTCCTCCATGTTAAAATACATCCGGGACTCCAGCTCTGTTTATGATTCTGATATGAAATTGAGCCCCTGAATTAACATGATTAACTTGCAGCACAGTAGAAATTACTGGAGCCACATTCTAAAGTCACGCCAAACACGCGCTCTGTAGACATGATAACCTTCAATAAAGATCCTAAATGAGTGTTTTCATTTTCAAGGGAGAACATTAACTCCAGGATTACCGCCCAGAGAGCTACATTCATGATGCTGGGGCATGATTAATTTTGAGTTATGAAAATGGAACTCCTTTCACTCGTGTCTGAAATTCCATTCAACCTGGTATGAAAGCAACTATAACACACAAAAATACTAAGAAGGGTGCAAATTAAACCCACACAAAGAGGGATGCAGGCCAGATTTCTGGAAGGATATTCGAGCTTAGCTCATGTCACTGTTGTGCAAACATAAATTAAAGGAGGGAGAGTGCCAGTATCCTGACCGAGTAACAGCATGAATCCAGCCTGAGGCCTAAAGTCTAAATTATCCATTAATAATATTTTCAGTCTTATTCAAACCGGGCATGATCCTTAGAGCAATTCAGAAGAGTTTGATGCGTGGTGAGCATTACTAGCCCACATATGTGAAGTAATATCAATCTCTTGTGGTAGGAAGGAACAGAGGTAATTTACCAAATGTTACCCTACTGACCTGAAAGAACTGATTTACCTCATACGGAGGTTTCATTTTAGAGGGGATTTTATTTACTAGGCCTTATTGTAAGACTGGCATATTGTATGCTGATTAAGAGTGCCTTGGCATATTTTTCTTCCCTATGGTCCTCTTCTCAAGTAAGAAGATTTGTGTATAGTTGCACATTACGAGGTACTGAGATAGTATTCCACAACTAGAAATCAAAGTATGCTGAAGCTGACTCAGAATGAGATCTATTATGGAATTGTTAAAATGCAGACTGTTTGCAAACACCGATTCACAAAGGAAATTCTTTTCTCCTTGAAGCAGTCAGTATATGTGATTATTTCTCATTCAGAATTTCTCCGTATTGTATATCCTATAGAAAAATTATATTTAAATGTGATACATTGAGGACTTCCCAGTCTGTAGTTTAGGATTGGATTACTAAAAATGAGACTGTTTCCGTCACTAAAGGAAGAACAAAACTCTTTGATGAGATTCAAAGTTACAGTGAAGCATTCACATTCAGAATATGTAGGAAAAAAAAAAAGGTTATCACTTTGTAGTGCATTGTGTCACTGTAATTTCTGTTTCGAGAAATCACTTTGGGGATAATGTTGAGACCACTCAAAAATTCTACCACCATAAAAAACAAATTGCTTGTCAAGCCCACAAAGTGGAAAACCCAATTGACTTGGGGGAGCAAGAAGGAGAAATAATTATTGAAACACAATTCCAAATGCTTGAGAACTGCATATCATATTTTGTCCTGTGGGTCTCTGAAGGACTCAGCTGACAATAGCACTGTTGCTCGCCCCTGTGATACTCCCACAGCGTCGCTTAGTGTTCTCTCATCATTAAATAACAGACATTTTGTGGAATTGATAAATATAGTCTTCAACATTAACTAAATAATCCTCCCAATAGCCTGGTAAAACAGATGGAGAAAATAAAACAGAGAAGTTGTTAAGGGGCTTAACTCAGTCCACAGAGACAACCCTGTGACTTAGTTAGTATTAGACCTCCCTAGTTTCAGTTTATGACACCTTCTCTTCCATTTTCTACTTATAAATAACAACCAAGTCTCCAAACCACAAACCACCCCACCCCCCACTCCCTCATGCTTGTCTTTAATTCTTTTCATGTGATCAAGAGCAGGACCCAGTGCTGCTGCAAAGGGAACTGTAGCTTTGTCACGTGTATATTTTTTAAATGTACATATTCATGAACATTAAAATGGCCTTTCACAAGACATTTGTAATGGATAATGTCTTCATTTTTAACTTTTTTTTTTTAAAAGATCAGATTGGTTTGAAACACATTGTTTCTATCAGCCCTCTAAATTACTTTTACTTCTTGCTCCTTGATACAACCAACTTTTCCATAATTAAGTAGACTAAGCTCACATATTTAATGTTTTCTTGGTGCCAAACACTTTGCAAGCTACTAGAGGAACATGAATGGGTATGAGCTGCTGCCATATTGAAGGAAACCAGGATGGGGAAGGAACACAATGGCTAAGCAAATAATAATGGTCATAGGAATGGTAATAATTCCTGGGAGTTGATTATGTTCCAGACCCTGTGCTAAGCATGACTTACTTCATTTGATCCTTTGATACAGGAGCTATTTCTAGTCTCATTTTTTATAGACCGTGGAACTGAAGCTTGCCAGGTTAATGCCTTTATATCTGAACCCATGTAAATAACGAATACTCTATCCTCCCATTCAAGGCTCATCAAGCAATCTTTTATCACTGAAATTTTTCATACAATTTTTTTCCACATTCAACCTGTCTGATAGTTTTAGCTCCCATAATAATTAATACTTTTCATCCTGGTTTATATTTTTATGATTTTTCTTGGCTTGAGTTCCATCCCCAAGTCTAATCAATTCTGGGTCAGTGACAAACAACATGTCAGAACCTGCAAAGTTGAGAACTATTTTGACAATTATTTTTAGGTCATGCTACCATGTCAGGTTTTGTGGTTTAGTGGGTTTTCTCTCAAATACAAGCTGATCTTTGGAAACTTTCCTGAGTTTTAGATGGATGTGAATGCTATTGCCTTTTAAAAATATCCTACATTGCTGTGTTTATTTTTATACCTTATTCATATGATATCCTTCATTTTCAAATGATAAATATCTTAAGACAGAAATTCAATCTTGCTAAATTTCAATCTCGCTAAATTTGGATTCTTCAGGGTACAAGTTCAGTGTCTGGTATATAATATGTCTCGATGTTTGTTGCATTGAATTGAATTGTACTTTCTTGAGAAGGGGCCTTTATCTATGAGGTCTTTAACTTTCCTTTGCATTACCTAGTCATTATTTCTATCTCCTTACCTCTCCTTTATTTATTTGTTCTTATTTCAGAAGAATAAAGGTCTCTCCTAATTTTTGAATGTGGCCTTACCAATTTTGCACTGTGGTTGCTATTGTTCTGTTTTTGTCCTTGACCAGTAGTCACCAGTATCTATGCTCCCTCTCAGGAGCTTTCATGGCTATTTCTTCCCTCCAATTGATTATAAGTTGTTGTCGTTTTTTTTAATAAATGTTTTATCTATTTTTGAGAGAGAGAATGCTAATGGGGGAGGAGCAGAGAGCGAGGGGAACAGAGGATCCAAAGTAGGCTCTGCACTGACAGCAGGGAGCCCGATGCAGGGCTCAAACTCACAAACCGTAAGATCATGACCTGAGCCAAAACAGGACTCTCAACTGACTGAGACACCCAGGCACCCCAGTTGATTATCAGTTTTAAACAGGCTTGTCAAAATTCCTCCCAAAGGTTACAATATGGAGAAGGAGGTTGGGGGGAAATAGTATCTTCATAAAAGAGAAACATTTTCTAACCTAGAGGTTCAAGGTCAAAACCAACAGTGATATCAACAAATCATGTTGACAGCATGTACATTTGATGCAATATGAGAAAATGGCACTTCATCTCTCCAATCTTCCTTCCAAGAATGCTAACTATGAGAAAAACACCAGATGAATTTTATAAGGGGCATGGGAGAAAATACCTGACCAGTACTATCACAACTGTCAAAGTCATTGTTTTCCAAATGTGTTGGGAGGGCTGTGCTCCCTTCAGAGGTTCTGGGAGAAATTCTGTCCCTTGACTCTTCCAGCTTCTGGTAGTTGTTGGCATTCCTGTGCTTGTGGATGCATCACTCCCACCTCTGTGTTTGCATTGCTTCTTCCTCTTCTGTCTGTTTATCTCCACTTTATTCGTCTCTTGTAAGAACACTCATCATTGGATTGAGAGTCCACCCCCATAACCCAGGCCAATCTCATCTGAAGGATCCTCAGCTTACTTATATATTAATTACATATAAAAACAAAAACAACCTATTTCCAAATAAAGTCACATTCTCAGGCATTAGGGATTGGGACATGGGACTATATCCCAAGGGCCATTAATCAATCCACCTGAGTCATCAAAAACAAAGAATGTTTGAGAAACTGTGACAGCCAAGAAGAGTCTAAGAAGACAAAATGACTAAATGTAATATCGTATCCTGGATAAGATCCTAGAATAGATGAAGGCCATTATATGACAACTAAGGAAATCTGAATAAAGAATGGAACTTAGTTAATGATAATATATTAGTATTAATCTATTCATTGTAATAAATGAGCCACACTAATATAAAATGTTCATAGTAGAAACTGGGTGCAGGGTATATGGGATCTAAAACTCTTCTCAAAACCAAAGTCTATTCTAAAACCAATTCTAGGTTTAACTCTTTATAACTATTCTGTCAAATAGAAATACAATGCCAAACACTTGTGTAATTTTAATTTTTCTAGAAGACAAATTTCACACAGTACAAAGAAATAGGTGAGATTGATATTAATAATACATTTTATTTCATGTAGCCCAATATAAACAAAATATTATCATTTCAATAAGTAATTGATATACAATTGATAACATATATTATAATATTTTTTGGTAGTATGCTACCACACTGAACAGAACACCCACCTTTTCCTTATTGCCTCTTTCTGCTATCTATATATAAGAAACTTTCTTCTCCCAAATCAGTGCCTCAACATAACAACAGTTTACTTTATCTCATAATTCTTTGAGTTGCCCTTGTATTCATTTCCTGGTCTTTCTTTATGTCTCTCATGCTGACAGTGTTAGAGAACCACTGAGGCTGGAACGTAAAACGTGGCCCCATCACAGGTCTGGCTCCCAGGCTGGAAGAGCTGAAAGGCAGAGCTGAGCTGGGATACTGGGATGGCCAGCCAGGCCTCTCTCTCCTTTTGTATGGCCTCAGGGCTCTCCCTCCACATTTCCTCTCTATGTGGTCTCTCCAGATGGTCTCTCCAGCACAGTGGTCACATTTAGTGCATGATATTTCAGGTCCCCCAAAGACTCAAAGGTAGAAACTTCCAGGCCTTTGCAAGGCTTAGATCTGAGACTTGAACAGTGTTATGTCTGCTGCATGCTGTTGTTTATTTTTTTTTTTATTTTTATTTTTTTTTTTTTTTTATTATTTATTTTTGGGACAGAGAGAGACAGAGCATGAACGGGGGAGGGGCAGAGAGAGAGGGAGACACAGAATCGGAAACAGGCTCCAGGCTCCGAGCCATCAGCCCAGAGCCTGACGCGGGGCTCGAACTCACGGACCGTGAGATCGTGACCTGGCTGAAGTCGGACGCTCAACCGACTGCGCCACCCAGGCGCCCCTGCATGCTGTTGTTTAAAGTGAGTCTCAGAGCCAGCACAGATTCAAGGTGCAAGGGAAATACACAAGGGCATAAATACCAGGAGGCATAGAGACCAGTGTGCTTGAGTGTCGGTTAAGTTTTCAACAAGTATTTATTTTACAAAGATTGTCACTTGTTAATTCTCATAATTGTGTATTGTTATTTCAAAGTAACAGAGATACAGGGATGCCTAGGTGGCTCAGTCGGTTAAGCATCTCACTTAGGCTCAGTTCATGATCTCACGGTTTGTGGGTTCGAGCCCTGCATCAGGCTCTGTGCTGACAGCTCAGAGCCTGGAGCTTGTTTCGGACTCTCTGTCTCCCTCTCTCTGCCCCTCCCCGGTTTACGCTCTGTCTCTGTCTCTCTCAAAAATAAATAAACTTCAAAAAAATTTTTTTCGAAGTAACAGAGATACAAAGAGGTTAACAAACATGCTTAAAAAGATTGGCGCATTAAGTGGGGAACATGGGATTCAAATGTAGACAGTTGTTCTGATTCCTGAGCTTCTGACCTTTCTAATTGTTTAAGTATTAAATTTGTTAACTTAAATGACTTCTAAGAACAAAAAGACAAGGAGAGAGAAGGATAAGGAAATGGGCCTAGTAAGCAATGTTTTAAACTCCTGATATTAGGTTTGTTATGTTTAATGATGTCTTCACTAACTGAAACTTCTTAGAACAGTCAGCATTGATTGTGTTGTGAAAAGATCCTTTCTCTCTTTCTCTCTCTTTCTCTTTCTTGCTCAATCTCCTTCTTGCTCTCATTCTCTTTCTTTCTATGAATAAACTGTGTGAAAAATTCTGCCAGTTGTACACAACCTTTGCACTTACATGTCTCAGTAAAACACGTTTTTATCTAATCACCCAGTCATTCTGGGCTCTTTCTGCTGACCTTAAATTCTTTCTTCTTTATAATCACTGAAGATGCATCAGTGACATTAGTAGTTTCATGTAATATAATAGTTTTGCGTTCCATACTTTGAGGCAAAGAGATCAACTCTGACAACGTAATGACCCTAGGTAACTGTCATTCACAGAAAGGTTACAGTGTTCTCACCAGAATAACAGAGCTGGAATCACTCTACATCATGCTTTGTTCTGCACTCTTTAAACATAACAAATAATCATGCTTTATTAAGCACCTGCTCAATGAAGTTGGGAAATCAGACTATGGTGACATCAAATCCTGACCTTTGACCTTCCTCTGTCAGATGCCAGAATGATTATTTCTACTGGATCCTGGTTTGACATTAGGGAGCAATTGGCTAATCCTCATTTTTCAAACTTGCTCACTGGTCTCTTGCTAATGCTCATCTTGTTCTGTGTCTTAGATTTATTGTGATTTATTCACCACGTGGGGTAACAGTATCTCCTTTTATCTCAAAGGGAACAGCATCTACATAATTTTGAGCCTTAGTTCTCAAGGGCACGCAGGGGGAAGGTTTGAAAACTTGGAAAGAGGCCTTTACCTCTGCTCCCTGTCTCCCTTCCTAATATAGAATTTGGACAAGTGGTAAGTAAAGAGATGTGTGAGAGGAAAAGACCCAGGTCCAATTAATTGCGGCTTCTCACTTCAGGAGTAAATATTAGAACAGAACCACACTCAGAAGTATTATGGATTTGATAGTTTTTCCAAAAAAATTGGCCTAATATATTTGTTTTGAGTGACAGTCACTAGGCCTTTAGTATATTGAAAGTACAATTGAAGTTGACATAGTCTTTAATTTGCAAATATGATGAAGCCTAGAATTGTGAAAAATGTCAGCTCAGTTTATATACAGAATGTTGTGTGGAGAAAAAAAAATTTTGGTAGACTATATAGGAGAGAGAAAACTTAAGAAAAGATGAACTCAAATAGAAACTGTAAGAAAAGTGAGAATTACATTAATTCAACATCCATGATGTGTCAAGCACTGTGCTGGGTACATTACGATAAACAGGAAAACTGAATAGTAGTCCACATAAAGGAGCAGAACAAAGACAGCAGACTAGTAGGGAAAGAACAGTAATGAAATAATGAGTTTATATTCAGAATTTGCTAAAAACATCTGAACATAACTTCTATTTTAAAAAAATCCCAAAATAGGGCTAAGTGGAGTTCTACATTCACCTATGAAAATTTAAGTGGGGGGCGGTGCTTGGGTGGTTCAGTCGGTTAAGCGGCCAACTTCAGCTCAGGTCACAATCTCATGGTTCAAGAGTTCGAGCCCCACGCCAGGCTCTGTGCTGACAGCTCAGAGCCTGGAGCCTGCTTCGGCCTCTGTGTCTCCCTCTGTCTCTGCTCCTCCTCTATTGGTTTCTGTCTGGAAACTTTCTAGAGATACTCAACACTCAAATTGTACTGACCTGAGCTACACTTTTGAGATGCATTATTTTTTTTAGTATTAATCCTTATCTTACCCAACACACATATTCATAATGCATATTCACTCACACACATGCACTCACACTGCACAGTTAACTAATTAATTATCACTCTTCAGGTTAATGATGATGATATCTGGAACTTTGTGATCCTATGGATTAAGATGCTAGGGGTTATGAAGAAGAGCTACATGTTAGTAGGATGGAGAATAACATTAGGAACACGTTGCAAAAGATATTGTCATGTAGGGGAATAAAGAATGCATGGAGGGCTCTTGGCTCTTTTGTCCAGCTATTCTCCAGAACAAAGCACATCATGGGAAAATGATTAGTAGTTGATTGAATATGTAAATTGTTCATGGCCAGTGCTTTCACACCTTTTTCATGGCACAGCAGACTTAGGAAATGTATGGCAAGCAGGGATAAACAGATATGGTTTCTTGAGCTGGAAAGGATTGACCCCTAGGGTTCCAGCCTACCCTAGGTCTTAAGGGATGCTGAAAGGATATGCAGTTGAGTTTTTGAACATCTGCGTGTGCCGTGGCCCACTGCATGGAAAGCACCAATATTGTCTATGAAAACTTCACTTGAAATATGCTTTTCTTGAGGTCTGATATTAGCCTACCCTGACTTTTGTATCTTCTGGACAGATGGCAGTTTTGTGAGGTAAAAATGTTACCCTTCCTCTAGGTAGATGCAGCACCCACTTGGTATGACCTACATCTTGGCACTAAGTATGTGGGCTGGATTCACCTCCTGCTCCCTCATCTACCAGGCACCCTTATAAAATATAGTTGACACTTAAACAAAACAGGGGTTAGGGATACCAATCTCTTGTACAGTTGAAAATCCATGTATAACTTCTGACTCCTCCCAAACTTAACAACTAATGGCCTACCACTGACTAGAAGCCTTATCAATAATAGTCAATTAATTATATATTTTGTATTATATAATATATTCTTACAACAAAGTAGACAAAAGAAAATGTTGTTAAGGAAATCATAAGGAAGACAAAATATATTTACAGTACTCTACTGTAAAAAAAAAAACACATATAAGGGGACCCACACAATTCAAATCCATGTTGTTCATGGGGCAACTGTATATCTACTCTGTGTTTTATTGCCCTTTTATTCAACTAATTTTATTTACCCTCCAATCTAATGGTCACTGACTACTGTATACACCGTGTAGATTTGCTCCTATGAAGCTCTCCTGTAGCATAAATGTGTGTTGTAGGGATCTGCACTCTGCCTGGTTTGGCCACACAGTTCACAGGATAGTCCCCAAGTATCTCCTTTTTGGACTGATGATCCCATGAACTTTAACTTCCTCTTCACGGTTTCCATTTTGTCTCAGCGATATTACTGCCCTTTTGTGCCATTTATCTCCAGATACAATAATATAAGGGATAATCCCAAGCGTTTTTTCCACGCTATCCTTTAAACTTATCCCATCCGTCTAGATATAACAAAGACTCGTTTTCTAGTGGTCTTCAGTGATAGATTTTATTAGTTTTCTGCACTGATGTAGCTTTTTCCTATTTGTATATCTTGTTCATAATTTCCATGGGAACAGCAGGGAGGGAAGGCCACTTGGTTTAGAGAGTAGTCATTTCACTATCTTAGATGGAGAAACGTATGTGATTTCTAAAGACTCAAAGAGAAGAGGTACATTTTCCATAATGTGTATTTAATTTTTTTTACATGTAAATGGTTGTAATTTCTGCAAACTTTTATCAAGCCCAAACTCTCAGACATTTTTCTTTCCAAATGAGAGGGAAACAGACTGTGTAGTAAATAGACTTAAAGATATTGTCAATACCCTTTGGTAAGGGAAAGCCTCAGGTGTCCTCCTGAAACAGAGCCCAGCATTTCAAACAGGCATAGCTAAGATATGACCATTTAGCCAACTTACAAGCCTGCTGACCTGTTCCTAAGGAAAGATTTCATCAGTAGATATTAATCTAATGTTATACTTCAAATTGCCTTCCTCCTCTCACCCAGAAAACCCTTATCACTGACCCTTCATCTCAATGAATGTGGAGTAAAGGAATGAAGGCATTGTACCTTCATTCCTTTGTGCTCAGAAAAATACATTTTACCAGTGAAATAGAGAGTCCATACTTTCTGTATCCGTGAAAGTCTGGTAAAGACAAAATGCATCAAAATCTTTATTTCTGCCATTGCTCACTAGCTTAGATGAGATTGATAAAGACTTATTTCTTTTTATCTGGCATGTTACTTCAATGATTTCTGAGATATAATTATGGTTTTTAAAAAATGGAAAGACTTTAGAAGGTATCTAGCTTCTAAATGTGTATAAAGGTAACATAAAAATGTGATCCAAATTCAATTAACCTTGTTAAACAATTGTTCCCTCCAAAAAAGTAAATCACAGCCTTAATTTATTTAGAGTCTTTCATTTTCAAATATGCACTGTGAATTTGCAAGACAGGATATAAAAAACACTATTTCCCAAACATATGTGATCAATCAACCCCTTTTCAATGACCTATCTGTTAAAATTTCTAGAGGAATATTTCAAAAAGCACTATTTGGGCAACACATCTATACCAACATTATCATGTTCATGAAAGAAATCTGGCAGAAATAATAGAAGTGATGTGTCCATGATCTGTTAGTGTCAATTCTCAGAATAGTATCAAGACTCTGCTTTCCATGGGTCTCCTGGGTAGCTCAGTCGGTTGGGCATCCAACTTCAGCTCAGGTCATAATCTCACAGTCTGTGAGTTCGAGCCCCACGTTGGGCTCTGTGCTGACAGCTCAGAGCCCGGAGCCTGCTTCGGATTCTGTGTCTCCCTCTCTCTCTGCCCCTCCCCTGCTCATGCTCTGTCTCTCTCTGTCTCAAAAATAAATACAAACATTAAAAAAAAAACAAAAAACACAAAAAACCTCCTTTATAAATTAAAAAAAAAAAAAAGAAAGAAAGAAAAAAGACTCTGCTTTCCAGGGTCATTTTCCTGCTACATAACATACTTCAAATATGTGTACATATCACCACTATATGATCATTATTAAACATACTTCTCTATATTAAATTGTATTATCTCCTTATTATTTTAGAATATATTAAAGAGCCATTTTGTCTAACGAATTTATAATCAAGTATATTATCCTAAACTATCGAAGCTGCTGTATTTTATTGTTTATATTTATCTCGCCAAATACACATGTATACTTTCAATATAAATCAAATGATACAAGACTGATAGGAATCGATATAAGTTGGATGATTTTGTTTAAATCTTTGATTATTGCCACCAAATATAATCAAGCAGCTCAAGTTGACCCATCATGTTTCCCTTCATTGCCATGACTGCAAATTCAATCTGAGTCTGGTGTTTTTGTATCTACTGTATACTCCGAACAAAGAATTGATAGAAGCCCCTTTTATAAATACGGAGTTTTGTTATTAATCAAGTTAAATATTTCAATAATTGACAAAATTATTGTTTTATTAGAGGAAGGTATCAGTGATAAAGCCTATTATGGGAGCACTTAGCTCAGTAAATAAAACTAGAGTGGAATTGTAACTTTTATGGATTGAGAGGCAGATAATAATGTTCTTATGTAAAGGACTTTTGGAACTTTCCTCTGGACGTCTTATAAACTATGTGGTAAATTGAATAGTAAGAATACTTTTACCAAACTGAAGATAACTGAGAAAGCAAAATCTGATTATTGCCATTAGTGAGAACTGTTATTTTTAAACCAAGATAAAATTTGGACTAATTTACCAATCTTGTACAATAATTATATTGTTATCATACTTTCACAGGGAATGAATTTATGACCGTTTATTATAAAAAAGAAGTTTTGATGATAGTATCACAGACACTTATTCTAGAAAAAATAGATCAAATTCCAGTGGAGGTTTAGCTGTACATGAAAGGAACCTATTTATTTTACTTTCTTGTGATTCAATAGTATGGGTTTCTGGGTCCTCAAAAAACCTAATAGTATGCAATATAAGGGAGCAGAAGCTTTTTTCTTCCATCTGTCTCCAGGGATGTTACTCCTCAGCATGTGTTTTCCTCTCTACATTGTCAAGATCTGTCTTCAAATTCTTTTAACTGTCCCATATAACTTAAAAATAGTGCTAGCCTTTACATATTCCCTTTCTCTGGGATCATACTTTGGTTTTTCAGCCCTATAAAGAATCCAACAGTAGGATACTACTACATACCTATTAGAATGGTCAAAATCTGGAACACAGACAACACCAAATACTGATGAAGAAATGGAACAACAGGAACTCTCACTCATTCCTGCTGGGAATTCAAAATGGTACAGGCACACTGGAAAACAGTTTGATGGTTTCTTACAAAATTCAGCATATTTTATCATATGATCCAGCAATTGCATCCCTTGGTACTTACCTAAAAGAGTTGAAAATTCACATCCACCCCAAAATCTGCACACCGATGTTTATAGGAGCTTTGTACATGATTGCCAAAATGTGGGAGCAAGCAAGATGTCCTTCAGTAGGTGAAGAGACAAATAAACCATGGTACATCCAGACAACAGAATATCATTCAGCTACTAAAAAGACAATAGCTATCAAGCCATGACATACATGGAAAAAACTGAAGTGCATATTACGAAGTGAAAAAAGCCAATCTGAGAAGATTATATACTGTATAATTCCAACTAGATGACATTCTGGAAAAGGCAAAATACGGAGATGGTAATAAAATCATTGGTTGTCAGGGGTAGAGGGTGATGGGGAGAGAAGAATATGTAGAACACAGAAGATTTTAAGGCAGTGAAAAAGCTCTGTATAATGTACTGATGTATATGTCATTATATATTTGTCCAAACCCATAGAATGCACATCACCATGAGTGAACCCTGACGTAAACTATGAACTTTGGGTGATTATGATGGAGGTTCATCCTTGGTGAAAAGTGCACCATTCTGATCAGTGATGCTGATAATGGGGGAGGCTGTGCATACATATGGGAAGGGAGTACATGGGTGATCTTTATACCTTCCTCTCAATTTTATAATAAACCTATAGCTGCACAGCTATATTATTATTTTATAATAAACCTAGAATCTACACCAGGAAGGTATATTGATAATAACAGTTGATACCAGATGTGGGATCAAAATGGGGAGAGGGAAAATTTTGGATGTTGCCATCCACCAAAATAAAAAATATGAGGTCATGTGTTTAGATTTACTTATGTTACTTTGAGATGAATGGTAAATCCAGAAAGTGGTAGCTAACAGAAATTTTAGCATAACATTCTGGAGCTGAGGAGAAGAGTCCTCATACAAGATGCCTATTTGGGAATCTTTGGCATAGAAATGGCAGGCAGAGCCGAAGGCATAAAATAAGTTGCCTGTGGGGAATAATAATCATAGCTAATACTTATATTGAACATATTATAACACTGGTGTTACCCTCAATACACAGGTGGACCACATAAAGGATAAATAACTTTCCTAAAGTCAAATAGCTCTCCTAGAGTAGAGCGTGGATTTGAACCAAAGGGATATGGCTTCAGATAATTGAGTCTTCCCTGTGGTATGTCAGAATTTAAGAACTAGACAAGATAAGCAGAAGCTGAAAAAAGACTAAAGACTTTACAGAGAATGGCATGATAGTAGGAAGACCCAAAAGAGACGCATGTAATAGAATCAAAGATGAAAGTAATTTGATGTCAATATCACACTGTTCTTGTATACAAATGAGTATGATGCACAACTAAGCATGTACTTGATACCCATTCTTCACTGTGTGTGTTCACATCTACCCAGGAAGGGTATGTATTGAGTCAAATGAGTAGATGGTTGAACATGTGTGACTGTCTAAACTGTGGAGACATAGCCAGGAATCATATTGTACAAGTTTTCCTAGGCTGTAAGAAACTATGGAAATCATATAGGAGATGATTCCAGGAAGAGCAAGAGATAAATCTCTGGCAAATTCCTAGCATACTTAGATCCTTGTAAAAACAACAACAACAACAACAACAACAACAACATACTTTTTCATGCACTTTTTGTTTCTTTTTCCCTAGCCAGATTAATTTTTCATGTCACATATCTTCAAAGCAGAAAAAGAACAATGAGTAAATGTCTACACACACACACACACACGCACACGCACACACACAAAGAATTTAGATCCTGCTTCTAAGGAGATTATCGTTCTAATGGAATATGTCTGATCCTATTGTGTTAGGGATCTCTGCACTTCAACAATGACATGGAAACTTCTACAAAGAGGTCTGAGGGGGAAGAAAAGATACAGTTTAATAAACCTATGTTGCTTCACTCTTATAATATCAGATGGTTATATACTCTATATTCATCCACTATGTGTTCATATAATAAATATTACTTAAATCAAATAAAATGGAATAGGACACAATTTGAAATAAAGAATAGAATATTCACGGAAAATTGCCAGGCTTCTACTCACCAGAAACTTATAAATTAGACTATTACTGATCACTGCTCCCTTTACTTCAAAAAATATATATATATATTTTTTATTTTTGCCCCTAGTCAAAGTCTTAGGACAAGCTGTTCTCTCTAGCTCATTATTTTTGTAAATGCACATGATAGCAACTGCCTACAACTTTCTTTTGGAATCCACTCTTCTGTGTGTAATCAGTCCTGCACCTTGGTCAGCAAAGAATATATCAATGCTGTTCTGGAGTGAAGCATAGCCTCCTCCACTTGATAGTGTTACCTGACTTATGTCCTCATTACAGACTTGGCTCCCTGGAGAGAAAGCAGTCTGCGCCAAAAGAAAAAATGGAATTGAGTCCTCTCAGCCTCCAGCAGAGGCTTCCTGTCTAATATACCTTCCAAAATGGAGCCATCATTCACCTAAACTCTACAGACACTATCGCTCTTACTTCTAAGCAGAAGAGCAGTAACTTCCAACCACCAGACACTCTCAGACTTAGCAAAGAGCCTTAATTTGATATTTATATGATGCTCACTCTGAAAACCACAACTGTTTTAGTTGAAAGGCTCATGCTAAAACACAAAAGCAACTAAATATCTATGAAAGGGATGGCTTCAATTTTACAAATGTGAATGAATGACTAGAATGTTATTAACTGAATTTATGAACACAAATATATATATTTTATTTATTTTATTTTTTAATACATGAAATTTATTGTCAAATTGGTTTCCATACAACGCCCAGTGCTCATCCCAAAAGATGCCGTCTTAAATACCCATCACCTCCCCTCCCCTTATATTTTTTAAATCTTATTTTTGAGAGAGAGTGGGGGGGGGGAGGAGCAGAGAGAGGGGGAGACACAGAATCCGAAGCAGGCTCCAGGCTCTGAGCTGTCAGCACAGAGCCCCATGGGGGCCTCGAGCTCATGAACTGTGAGTTCATGACCTGAGCTGAAGTCGGACATTTAACCAAATGAGCCACCCAGGCGCCCCTGAGCGTAAATATTTTAACTTGGTGCCACAGCTACCACCCAGTCCCAGGCCATTCCACACCATCTCTGTGCTTGCATTTTCTAAATCCATGGGAATATATTAATTCAGAAAATCTTAAGAATGAGACATCATCTTGAAAGAAAGAGAACAAATCCAGTTAAAAATTTAATAATTATTTTTTTAAGTTTATTTATTTTTGAGAGAGAAAGAGGGAAGGAGGGGCAGAGAGAAAGGAAGAGAGAGAGGATCCTAAGCAGGCTGTGAGCAGAGAGCCGGATGTGGGGCTCAATATCACGAATCATGAGATCATGACCTGAGCCAAAATCAAGAGTCAGACACATAACCAACTGAGCCATGCAGGCGCTCCAACCCAGTTAATAATTCTTATGCAGCAACATAGAAACTTATACCATGACTGTTCTATTTTTGTCCTTTAATAGTCATTCTAAGTATAATTTCTTGACTGTAATAATGTTATATAGCTGTTCCTACAGCAGAGTTTAAGGGTTGGCCTTGAAAGTCAATGCTTGCTTTCATCAGTTTGCAGCATGAGACAGCACAGACTGATTCAGAGCCAACTAACTTGGGTTCAAATACAGTCTCTGCCCCCATGTGGCCTGAAGCAAGTTATTTATTCTTATGGTGCCTCAGTTTCCTCATTTGTAAAATCTGGATGAAAACAGTACTGGTTTCACAGAAGGCTGTGGAATTAAATGAGTTTATATTTCTAAAGCATTTAGAACTGGCACAAAGCATGTCTATGTTAGTATGGCTAAAATAAAATGCCATTGGTAAGTTCATTTAGTCTCTGGAATTCTGAGTTTTTTCATGGGGAAATGTAAATTAAAGTAGTATTTACTTTACTAGGCTTTTAAAGGATTTAATAAAGATTATATTCCATGAAGTTTAACTGCCATAATGATTGGTAATTAATAAATAAAAACAAACCTAAGTCTCAATACAGCAGTAATGAGAATACTTTTTATAGACATGTCCAATTTACAAATGGGCCAAGAGTCAGTATTGTTATTGTGCACAACTTGGAATTTTGAATCAAACAGCCAGGATGTGAATCTCAGTTCTGCCACTTACCAGCTCTACAGTATCTGTAATGACTTTAGGTCACACATTTATTCCCTGCCCGGTCTTAGCTTCTTCTGAAAAACGTGGATAATAATTCCTATGTCTAAGTGTTGATGTGAGCGTAAACTGAGATCATGCCTGCAAAGCAGCTAACACATTGTATGCGTGCAGTAATTGGTAGGTTTTAGTGACTTTCATGTTTATTTTGTTCCAGAGTTTGAAACTCCCATCACATTTTCCCCCAAGAAGCTCTATTTCAGATTGTGGCCAATATCTTGGGCAAGTCCACGTAAGGATATTTCACTCAAAAATTAACTAACATAAAAGCAATATTACAGTGAAAATAAAGCAATCTAAAAGTACTCATTTAGGAAATCTGGGCTATGGCTACCTTCCAAGAAGGGAGCCCTTTTCCTGCAGTAACATCCATGGTGAGATGTTTGTCCACGAAGGGGCAGATTTTCCCACGGACGAGCAGTTCAGTAGCTACTGTGTCCTATTGGTGTGCTCAAACGAAATACTCTTTCTCTTTCCTCCTAATCTCAGCTACGGAGGCTTGAGCTGATTATAGTTCACCGTTCAAAACACATTGTTTTCATTGGTTCATGCAAGTCCACTCTCTTTGTGTATCTTATCCCCAAATCTAGGGTAGTCCATTATATTTGCAGAGCTGGAACAAGAGTGTAAATGGATGCATAGGCATCAGTCCCATGAGTCACTCTATTTGCTTCCTGACCTTCAAGGGGCCCCTAGCATACACATGTGAAAACCCGAGGCTGCACATCTGTATTCCATCCTCTACCACTACCCCCCTTCTTGGGCCTTGGGATGTCAAACTGACAAAGACTCTCTCCTTCACCCAACTTTAGTTAGGCCCCTCTAAACCCTCTTCTCAACTAGACTTTGATCTTGGGCTTCAGAGTCCATCCTGTAGGACCTGCATCGCCCAGTTTTAAAAGAATCTTGTCAAGTCAGTTTATCCAGGATCCCCCACCCTCAATGTCTGATTACCCTTGATATCCGATCATTTCCTCATCCTTCACCATCCCTAGATGTTATCTCATTACCCAGGGCTGACTTCCTCAAGAATCCTGTTAAGTTGGTTTAACCAGAATCCCCTCTTATCCATGATGTTTCCTCTTAGTAATTTTCTTTCGACTGGCCCTCACTCTATTTCTTAACAATAATCCCCTCTTGCCCATGTTAAATTTGGAATTGAGCCTAGTTTTTTTGTTTTGTTTTGTTTTAATTTCTATAGAGGTTTTCTTTAACTTAAGACATACGATCCTGCCAATTCACTGTTACTGATTCCTTACGCTTATCTTTATCTCCCCACCAGAAAGAGACGAGTAGAACACACTCTTATTTCCCTTTGGTCCCCATCTCCCCTCACACCATTATATTGACACGAAAAGGGATAAACTGGAACCTTATCCAATTCACCATCTTGGCAAGAGGTACCACAAACCACTTACCCATGTTAGTAGCTCTCTCAGTAAGAAACAGTGGAAAACAATTGACAGTTGTCTAAATGTGTGTGGTGTGGAGTTCGTGTTTAGATTCCTCAGATATACATCTATATCATATAAATCTCAGACAACAGAGTCTCTACATACTCAAAAATAATTACTTTTATATTTTTGTTACTTAGATCATTTGTACGCTTGATTTATAAAATAAATACATTTACAAATAGCTTTAATTTGTATTATGTCCAAAAGAGAGGGCTGTAGTTCATTGTTTTTGTTTTTATATAATCACAGAGAAAGGAAATAGTTCTTGCTAAAGCTAGGAATCCTTTCTTTTTTTGGGGGGGGGTTGTTTTTTTTTTCAGGCATGGGAAATTTAAGAGCTGTTTTTTGCAAATTACATACATCTTCCTGGATTCAAATTAAAATCAAAACTCTTAGGGCATCTGGGTGGCTCAGTTGATTAAGCGTCTGAGTTCTGGTCCAGTCATGATCTCACAGTTCGTGAGTTCCAGCCTCACACTGGGATCTGCACTGACAGCTCAGAGCCTGGAGCCTGCTTCAGATTCTGTGTCTTCCTCTCTCTCTGACCCTCCCTCCTGGTTCTCTCTCTCTCTCTCTCTCTCTCTCTCTTAAAAATAAATAAAACATTAACAAAATAAAATCAAAACTTTCATATGTCAGTATTTCACTTTTAAAAATTCATAATGCATCTTAAGTAATGCATCTTAATAATTCTAAGTGACAGAAACTTACTTTGCTGTTTAAGAGATAAAGTGTAAATGTAGCCAGTATACCTAACTCAGTCACATTTTTAGACAATATAAACAGGGGCCAAAATGGATAAAGAAACAATGTTAAAACTTTGGTTTGCTTTCATTCAGCACTTGATATTAAAGGTCTAGTAGAATGTTTTCCCAAGAAGATTTCATTTAATGCTTAGATGCCCTTTCATGTAAATCAAACAGGAAAATACTATGGCAAAAATAAAATGCTATTTACCAAAGAATTTCTGTCAGAGAAATCTATATTCTTGACTACGCTATGGATTTAAACCTTTCAAGTTTTCTTTAAAGACCTCTTTAAAGTCCTTGCGCTTAAACAAACCATCCATCACAAATTATATGGACCTTCTTTCTATCAGTTTAAATCTCGTAGTTTGTGGCATTGAGTCCACCTGAATCAAAGAAAAAAACCCAACACCAGTTTGTAATTGCTGTTTAAAACAGAGGAACATTCAAAATGAAAATGGGCCTTCATCAATTTACCAATTTGATTTAAAAAGAAGCACATGGGGTAGGAATTTTTAAAAATGCTTCCATTTGGTGGAATTTTTTTCTTACCAGTTCCTTAAATAAAGAATCATAATAATTTTGAGGAAAACTCTTTGGTTGTTTCACAACACTTGTTTAACTCTTTTTCAGTTGCTAAAGGCTGCTAAATACTAAGAATACAGACTTTGTCCTCAAGCAGTTTAGTTTCTGGGGGGAGAAACAAGGAAAATCCGTAATTCTGTAAGCTTTTTGATACCTGAGAGATATCTCATTAAGATACAGACAAATTAGTGACAAGTTCACATCAGGAGACACACACTAATGTAGGCTCCAAGTTGACCACCCAGGTCTGCTTATGTTCACTGCATTCCCGGTTGCCTTGCTTCCGTCCTCTACGACCATGACCACCAAATAATCCCAGCTTTCACTTCTGAGCACCAAGCCCATGTTTCAAACTGCCTACCCGACACTCTTTCAAATCATCCCAAACTCGGTGTTTAATGTTGAAACCACGACCTCCACCCTAACCTTTTCAGTGACCACCCCCCTTCTCTGTGAGGGATAGGTTCCAAGACCGCCGGTGGATGCCTGAACACACAGATACTACTGAACGTCACGTACACTGTTCTTATTTTCTCTACATGCATCCCTATGATAAAGTTTAGTTTATAAATTGGGCGCAGTAAGAGATGAACAGCACAAATTAATAAAATAGAGCAATTGTAACGATCTACTGTAACAAAAGTTATGTGAATGTGGTCTAAGTATCTTATTGGACTGTACTTACCCTTCTCGTGACGACGGGAGACGGCAACACGCCCGCGGGAACAGGTGTAGTGAGGTGAAGGAGACATGCGTTGTGACGCAGCGTTTGGCTACAAGTGACCTGCCGGTGGGTCAGAAGGAGGATCCTCTACTTCTGAATAGCTGTTGAGCAGGGTAATTAAAACCAGGGAAAGTGGGGGTGCGGACTACTATCTCTCTCTCTCTCTTTTTTTTTTTTTAAACTGTCATCCACCCAGTTGCAACGCATGGAAATCAAGAGGTCATTTTTCACTTTACGTTGATTTCTCATATGCAAATTTAATGGAGATACCATTCTGTCATTTCTCTGCTTAAAAATACCAAAGTTCTCCCCCTGGCCACAGGATGAAATCTCTATCTCGTGTGAATCGTAAAGTTCCTAATAATCAGCCCTTTGCCTTCTTGTCCAGCTTTCTATGGTTTTCACACAGGAGTAAGTTACGGTAATTCTCACTCTTAACTTTGCCTGTGGCCCCTGAAGCCTAAGACCGCTTCCAAATATCAATTAAGACTAGAGGAACAACACAAATTACAACAGGTGACTCTAATTTTTTATTTGTTTCCCGTAGTCAAAATGATCTGTATGAAAGGGCTACATTTATAACACAATTGAATAATTGAAGATAATTACACAATCGTACTTGTTTCAATATATTAAAAGCTTAGAGGGATAGGGCCCATGAAGCAGTCCTTTTCCTGATTCTAAATGATAACTTCCCATCTGGTAAATTGGTTTTATTCTCTTCTTATTCAGGTTGACGTACTTTAAATTAATACTCTCTGAATATACCCCCAAATACTCCTGCGATTACGTATTTAAATACACACATCCCTCACTAACAGGACCCAATGAAATTGAGAATAGGTAAAGGGCAAAAATGTTGGGCTAAATTTTGGCCGATCTCTACACATAAACAAAACATCCATAGTAAATTAAAAAGGCAAGTTATATCAATATAAAATCTTTCTACAGAAAATAATGATTTGTGGGACCATTTAAAGACATTTTGCAAGATATAAATATTTCTCTTTCTTCTTCAGTTACCTAAAGGGTGTAAGCTGGTTTATAATTTTGATATGCAAGCCAGAAAGAAGGAACTCTATATTTTAAATATCAACCTTGAACAGTGTCCAATCCAAGAAAGGCCAACTCAGCTGTTTGGAGTCTTTTTGGCATATTAAGCATATAGTTCCATATCCTAGATGCCTTAGGCATTTCCATAACAATAAGGTGTTGCTTTGAAAACTAGACATTATCCGCGGGTCCCTGAGGCCAACCAAGGTCCTAGCTGTCACGTTTTTTAAAAATAATCAGGGTGTCCAAGAAAGTCCGTAATGTAAGAGTACCTGGAGCTGGAAAGCTGCATCTACTATGATGGCTGAATATCTAATATTTCTATATCTGATTCTCTTCTCTCTTTCCCTCCCTCTTTAGAATCTATTATTGAATAATTTGTACTGTGAGATTTAGATCCTTAATTTACTTTTTATTGTGAAATATTTCAAGCACACAGAATTGTATTGAGAGTAATATATTTAAACCGCAATCCAATGCCCAACTTCGTCAATTATTAACATTTAAATATACTAGTTCCTACAAATATATGTAATGTAAATATAACATTGGGCTTAGACATGTTGTTTAAGAAAGCAAAGCATTATTGAAACAGTTGTAGCTCCCTATATCCTCTTTCTCTTGTTTCTTGGAGGAAAATCTATTTAAATTTGGTGTTTAACTTTTCCAGAAGTGTTTTTTCATATGTTTACTACTTATATATGAATGTATGTATCCATAAGCAGTATCATTTGCTTCTTTAAACTTGATATCCAGTGTAATTCTGCTTGCATTCCTACGCTCCTTGACTTTGCTCATTTAACAGTGTTTCTGAGATTTTTCTATGTTGATACACACAGACAATTTTTTCATTTAAATTTCTGTCTCCATTTAGTGACCACACTTCAATTTATCCATTCTCTTTTTGTAGAAAATAGATTGTTCTCCTTTTTTCTATTATAACTAATTCTAGAATAACTATTTTTAAAAATGTCTATTGCACGTGTGGAAAAGGCTCTCAAGGGTACGTATGTAATTGTGAAAAGCTGGTTCTTGGAACATGTGCTTTTTAAACCTAATTGGGTACACCCAAACATTCTCCAAGATGTGCCTTTGTACCAATATATACACCAAGGAAAAGTGTATCAACTTCTGAAAGAAACAGTAAAGTTATATGCAGCTCCATCTTCCTGGGCAAGACTTTTCCCTGGACTAGAAAAATTGTTAATGCAGGTAACAAGTTACATGGTTATAGATGCTTTTACTTCTCAACTTAAATGTTCAACTCTTGTTTCTCTTGTCTTGAGAATTACTCAAGCACTTTTCTTTTTTTTTTAATTTTTTTTAATGTTTTATTTATTTTTAAGACAGAGAGAGACAGAGCATGAGTGGAGATGGGGCAGAGAGAGAGGGAGAAACAGAATCTGAAGCAGGTTCCAGGCTTTGAGCTGTCAGCACAGAGCCTGACGCAGGGCTCGAACTCACAAACTGTGAGGTCATGACCTGAGCTGAAGTCAGATGCTCAGCCCACAGAGCCACCCAGGCGCCCCACTCAAGCACTTTTCTTTTTTTTTTTTTTTTTTTTTTTTAATTTTTTTTTTCAACGTTTTTTATTTATTTTTGGGACAGAGAGAGACTGAGCATGAACGGGGGAGGGGCAGAGAGAGAGGGAGACACAGAATCGGAAACAGGCTCCAGGCTCCGAGCCATCAGCCCAGAGCCTGACGCGGGGCTCGAACTCACAGACCGCGAGATCGTGACCTGGCTGAAGTCGGACGCTTAACCGACTGCGCCACCCAGGCGCCCCAAGCACTTTTCTATATTCAAACAAATACAACTGGAATTGTCTCAGTGACTGAGCTTGTATTATATTCTATTTATATTAATGACTTGGACATGATCCTACTAACGTTCTACTAAGAATGCCAATATATAATTTTTTTTCATTCAAGGATTATACATTACTGTAAACACTCATGTTTGAAGATTGTCAGAGCACACAGAAAACCTGACATTTTTCTGTACAATATCTCTACAATTTATTTCATAACTGGGTTGGGGGGTATTATATATTATCTGCTTGAAAATATAAACTATCCTTCACAAATGTACCAAATTGACCAGAAATAGAATATTCTCTAAAAGAAATTCAAGATGTTTCTTTATAAGACAAAAACCAAAAACCTCGGCTTACTCCTTTAATAAATTATAGTCATAGGGCTGAACATATAGGTGAGTATTTTCAAATTTTATGTATAAGGTGATCACTGGAAGTCTTAAAAGTAGTTACTTCGGGTAGTAATGTTTATGTCAGTCTGCCAAAGTCTAAATTTAGATCACAGTAAAGGGTAGCTACATAATTGTATTAATTGGGGAGAGACACTTATTCTTAATGCAATTCCCTGCATAAATTTCGGTTACCATGTTTAGGGTTTGAAAACAAAACTTGCACACAAACCAACATTCTGTTTATAACCATAGAACACTAATGCTTGTGTTTTATTATATAATACAACCAAAATATACATTTGACAATTTTCAATTATTTTAGATTACAAGACTACAGTTCTTTCAAAATAGCAAAACTGTAATTGAAAATTGATTGGTAACCACTTACAATACCAGAATTAAATTACATGACTAGCTGATAGATTTTTGCCCTTTCCCAAAAAATCCTCTATCTCAAACTTACCATAAATAATTTACACTACAAAATATTTAAATGAGAGGTATAATTCATGTGCATATTCCTATCTTTGCACTGTCAATATTGGAATTTTAAATCTTGTTTTTTAACCTCACTTGTAAGCTAAATTATTAAAATGTTGTGGTCATTTACTGAGAAAAATACATCTTTCTATAAAAACATTTCAAATATCACTTTTTTCTAAACTATCCATTCCCAGTAAGGCTAATCACTTTTCCAACATGTTGTCTGAGACAAATGTAACATTCTAAAGAGAAGCCATTTCAGTTTTGATTTTCATTTGTATTTATTATATATATGAAATATAGCTTATATTTAAGTTTAAAATACCAGTGTCTAATTATTGTTCTTATTCAACTTAATATTCTGTGGACATGTGGTTAACATAAAACTTTGAAAGTTTAGTTTTGATAATGTTGAAAAACAGTCACTGGCCACTGTAAACTCAGTTTTTAATTGAGTCTATACAATTCAGCAGGAACAAAACTTAATAGCATAAAAGAACTGAAATATTGACCAAAGGCAGAATTCAAGAGTAAGACAATTTTGCAGGTAGCATATTGAAAATGAGCATCAGTTAGCCAAACATTGGTGAGATTTGGTATAGATTATGATTCCTCTACTGTTGTAGCTTTTGCAAATTTCTGAATTTCTCTGACTACTTTTCCATCTCTTAAGTAATTTGGTTGGTTTTCCAAAATGTTTATTCAGTAATATGAATGTTGTGCTTTGAGCTCTTTGGAGGAAAAAAAGCTTCTACATAAATTAATTACTATTCATTTCTAAGCAAACTCTCAAAATTCCCAATGAATTGAATGTAAATGTATGCAGAAAGGCAGAATTCCATTTAGCAGCATAAATAGATGGGATGAAGTGCAGGCAAGAATATGCAAGTTAAAGACATATGTATTCAAAACAGGGGAGAAAAATATGAAACCAAGAATAAGCAGACATTTTAAGACCTCTCCATAGATAGCTGATTTCTTAGCAAACATTTTTGAAACTATGACTATAATTTTAGTTTTCATTATTTCAAGGAAATTTTGGTAAAACCTTCAGTGGTGAGGAAGTATATATTGTGTCTCAGCCCTAGACTTAATACATTCACACTGTCTTAAGTGTTCCAGGCAATTAAAAGGTTAAAAATTCAATGTAGCTTAGATGTCCTCTATCTTTACAAATACACATAAATCTTTGTCCATATTTTTTTATTCTATGACTTTTTGTTTCACTCAATATTTACTCAATATTTCAAATACATTTTAAGCAATTACCATAAGTTAATGTTTTAGATCTAAA
Organism: Neofelis nebulosa; assembly: GCF_028018385.1. NCBI lineage: Eukaryota > Metazoa > Chordata > Mammalia > Carnivora > Felidae > Neofelis > Neofelis nebulosa. The sequence continues at coordinate 80,747,045 of NC_080785.1, read as the reverse complement.
GCAGCCCAAATATTAGCTGTAGGGTAAAAGAAGTTGCCCAAACTTTATCTAAATAATTAAGATTAAAAAGGAGCAATTAAAAAATGGCCTGAACATTCGTATTTTGATGAAAACCAAATTTATTACAGAAGTCAATCCTAACATTTGAGCTTCATGTAATTTTCCCAAAGCCATCTCTGCTTTGATCATGACTGTCTGATATACAGGAAATCTTAAAAATAAAACAGGCTCCCATTTATTTGCTTTGAGCTTGCTATGAGTTCCTGCAACATTTAGACCCAGCGAATCCAAAGTTACAGACACTCTCATTACGATATTCAATTAGCCTGATCTCCCTACAGCTTTCTTATGCATTACTTTTAAAGAGTGTTTGTGTCTGGTTCACCTTAAAAACAAACAAACAAACAAACAAACAAAAACTTATTTAAGCTTTCTGTATAGTGAAACACCTACAAATATTTACGGTATCATTTCAAAAGAGGTACTTAACCTCACATAGCAGTGTGACTACTTTGACATAGGTAAGCAAGACAAATAAAATGAACGTAAGATTGAATGTTCTGAACATCGAGTCAGTCACAGACATGACACTGAACTCTAATAAGGTGCCCTTTAACCACACAGGTTCTCAGAGGCTCTTCTTTCAAGATATGCAGCATGCATGATAAACGAGCAATGTCTGCTATTCAGTTTTCTGAAAGGCTGCCTTCCATGTGAGGAAGTGACTAATTTTTCATTTCACACTAAAAAGGGCGTGAAGAGGCTAAACAGAAGAAGGCTAAGGGTTTTGTGTTCCAAGAAGGAAAGGTGAGTCCTGCTTCCACAGGCAGGAAACATACCATACGTATGCAGAGAGGGAAAGTCGAATTGGAAACATTCGAAAGTGCTAACAAAATATGAAAAATGTTTAGGTTAATGCTGCGAGTTCGGTTTCTTTACATGCATTAGGCTTATTTATTATTAAATTACGAAAGCAATGTTACTTGAATTACAGCATATAATCTCAGAAATGCAAAAAGATTGTGTGAAGAAAAGATGTCAAAGAGTTAATTTAACCCTTTCCGTTGTCAAAATTTTTGCATTTGTTCTGTTATTCAACAAATATATATCCCCACTCCCCACCACTCTAGTCTACCTAATTCTATCTCTCTCTATATGCATATATTGTTATTTTCCTATTCACTCAAATAATATCCAATAATCCAATATTCAGGAGAGAATAAAGGCAGTAAATGGAAATAATTTACAGAGTACAATGAAATTTTAGAAAAAAAGAGAGGAAGTACTACTCAAATCCCATTGGTTGTAAATAAATCTGTGTTCATTCTTCCCATGATCTTTTAGAAAATTTACTTTTCCTCAGACTTTCGCTAGCAGTTTGTTATAATGTAGAATTTTTTTAACAGATGGATTACAAATTGGCAGCTACTTATACTCTGGTGACCAAAGCTACATTACATTTCGCCCATTTTATTTGTGATTGTTCTTCCTTTTTATGGGGATATGAGTTTTCCCCAAAGCCAGAATTTATGGCTGTCTTTCTTTCTGTCTCTTAACAAATCCCATCTGTATGCCTTCCCATTAGGATGCAGTATACATCATGGTGTTTCCCTTATTAAAATGTTTTCCCATGTCTTATTAAAATATTTATGAAGCATTCCGTCCCTGTAAAGCTCAGCATATATTCTAAAAACACATAACCGAGCACTAACTTCTCTCCACGAACCTGTTACTCCTGACAAGTCATAAGGAATGCTGGGAGGAGCATTTATACCTTCAGTAAATCACACTGCAGTACAACGAACGTAACCTCTGTAGTTTGAAATAATGCACCTCTCCAAACTCCTAAACCATGAACCAAGAGTGAACCGGGAAAGATCCTGTTGATAGTGTGGGCTGTGTGCATTTGTGTCTTCCAATTCCTACCGTGTAGTAGCCAGTTCTAGAGCAGAATTGATATATCTGTTCATAAGAACATATATATAGCACAACTGCATGGTCAACTCCATCCTTAACGTCCATGCAAGGGAAATAAAGCACCTGATGACAATATAAAATTTGATGCTTGCTGACCTCAGGTATTTACATGACATAACAAATTCAAAAACTCAGGACATAAAACATTTACAAATGGGAAGCCCCTATTTCGAGGCTAATTTTACTACTTTGCAGGTACATGTTTAGTTCTCGGAAAACCGGTTCAGGTGAATTATTTGCCCTCGCTATGCCATATTCACCACATATAGTCTTATTCAGATTATCGTTCTTGGGTCCTTTGCCTTAGCACAACTCCGTGGAAAGCTCTCATGAGTTCGTATATGGGGTGTACAAAACAGAAGATGCTATTTTTGCAGGTAAAGCATTCTTTTCTTTAAATTAAAGAAAAAACTACGTGTCCATGGCTCTCGGAAGCTCATCCAGGTCTCTGTGATGCCTTCGATTTCGTTTCTTCTTCATCTCCTGCATGTGCTTCCACTTGGGGCCGCCCTTGGTTCGCTGTCTCCGCTTCTCCCTGTGCCACATCTGTTCGCAGTACTGGTCGAGGCTGAAGTTTGGGCTGCTAAGGATCTGGATGTAGTCTTTGTATCTCAACCGTGACTCGGCCAACAGATCCTTGACCTGCCCCTCCTCGTGCTCTGCCCTCTGGGTATTTTCCATCTGTTCACTCTCAATGACATTCAAAGTCAGCTTCACTATGGTGTGGATAAAAGTGTGCTCCTGGGCTTTGCAGTAATACATCCCAGAGTCCTTCTTCTGCAAACTTCGAATCAGTAGCCCGTATTCTGTTTTGATGATCCTTTCATCAGGTTTCAACTGCAGAATTGGAAAAATGGAGGTAATAAATGAAAAGCAGAGAGGGCTATGAGCACATGAACAGAGGCTCCCTAGGTTTAGTCAGATGAACCTAAGAGATCTATTCCTGTCTCCCTGTCATCAAGCATAATATTACCAGCCACAGTGGAAGACAGTGACAAATTCCACAAAAGTAACAGCCCCCAAAGATGCAGGTTTGCATCTCATTATTATCTAACTAAACCTTTGGAACATAGTTCGTTTTTCTCCCAGTCCACAGGTAGGAATGAAAGCTATAAAAAACAATGAAGTAAAACTGGAAACTCACAACCGACCATCTTTACAGAAATTTCACGTACCAAGTGGGATATTAAAAACACCAATTGGTATCTGAATTTCTGAGCCAGAACGGGACACTGACAGTCATCGTGCAGAAAGAGGGATTTTAGCACATGCTACTACCTGTGAAGTAGAAATAGAACAAGGATTCCAAAAGGAATTCACTCTGTCTTCTGGATATCACCCAGTAAGTGAGCTGAGCAGCATATGGAGACCGTAAGTGGCGATTTGTTAAAAGTCTAGGGGAAAAGCATGGATACAGCTTTTGGGATGTTAGAGCTGTAACTGAGTAGGACCATCGTCAGAAGGTTAGCAACATTTAAAGCTGAATTTCCCTTTTTACTATGGATTGAATTTTGATACTGTGTGTATATGTGATACTTTAGATTATGTCATTTGTGGAAATATTTGCCATACCTCGGTATACTATGACCTAGTAATGTGATTTCAAGTGTGAGAAAACTCAATGAACAAAAAAGAACCCCTCCTGAAACATGATGCCCTTTACCCTTTGAAGCAACAGCACTAGAAGACAATTCAAGCATTTAGGCTTGCCTGGCCCCCAACCCGGTGTGAATAGCAAATCTACCTTCAATATAACTGGGGGCATGTTTACCGACACAAGAGCCCTGTTTCATGTGGAATATTGTTGAGTGGCTCGGCACTAAGTAGAATAACAACAACAACAAAGAAGTCTGGAAGATTTCCCAGTTTACACATCTGTCCCTGAATTGTAGACTTTTAGTGGATGGAAATCAAGGAGGCATAAAGACGGCTAAATTAAATTTATTCACAGTGGGTGGATTATACACTGCATCTTTATGTGAAAAATATGTAGGAAAAAGTCCCTCCAATTGTGGAAATATGAGCAAAGGAAAAGAAACATCTCTGGCTACCAGCCCAGTTAACTAACAAGTATATAGCCAACCACCCTCTGTGCCAGAGAAGTGCAGCTGGCGGGGTACCACGCGAGGCCAAAGGCAGGTCACAGCCCAGATCCCTGGTTAATGAAGCTGAATGGTCTCCAGGCTGCCTTCGTTCTACACTGAATCCACACCGTCAGGGTTTTGTTTGTTTGTTTCCCTTAACTTTTCCCATTTGATGATTCTTGTGTGTACTATTTTTTTTTTTTTTTCTTAATGGACTTACTCTAAAGGCCCAGGCATTTAAAAACGCTGTTGTCATTCACTTACATTCTCAGAAACGGGGGAGTCTCATGCCTAAAATAACAAATGTGAACTTGAATTGGTAGGATTCGAAAGCAGAAATACTAATCTCAAATTTAACACATTATGTACACGTTTTCCTTTAAATAATTTTCCTGTAGGAATTATTCTTCAAATTTTAAATATATCTTAGATCACAAAATTCTGACTCCAAAGCCTAGGATCTGGTACTTATCTGCCGACTCTGCTTCCTATGATTACTCATTTATCTTCTCCGATGGGGCTTCCATTTATCAAGTTGGTGACAGAGCATATGGTGTATTTGGGGGGTTAAGAGTAAAGCTCTTGGAAGGTTAAAGTGTGAGGTATTATTAGCAACATTATAGACTACTGCACTGTCACTGGAAAGCTGGAGAGGTGATGTTCTGAGGCTTTTATTTTTTGTAATTTCCTCTTAATAGAAAATGGCCTGTGGTTATTAGCATGACAGTCAAGGTGGGTGACTTCAGTTTCAGTTCATCTCTAGATTTCATAACTGGAACTCTTGCTAATGTTTAAGCTGCGCTTAATGTGGCTTTTAGAGAGCTGTCACAGCTCTGACTCACTACTTTTTATTGTTCTCTTTAATCTCCTGACAGGAAGAAATTATGACTTTGATTTCGCACATATGATGTAACACTTCATTATCTCTGCTGTTCTCTTTTTGTATCCTGTTTATTTGTTTAACTCTGAAGTCCAGCTCCCTTCCCTCCTTCTATGTCTGTCCCTACTGGACTCAGAGTTTCATAAACACCTGGCATTTCCTTAGTCCAGTGTGATCCTTCCCTTTTCTTTCTTCCATGGAATGCTTAATCTTTCTTTTTTTTTTCTCTTTTGACCTATAGATATAAAATGCACTTTAATAAATTTCTTTCTGGATTTATCTAACGTTTATTAGATCATTTAAGTGTTTTTTCTTTGTCAATTTTCAAAAACATGCCTTGATTGAAATAGTATTTCTAATAAAATACAGTTGGAATTGCTATATTTTCATAGGGTTTTTTTGCTATCTAGAGACAGGAAGCTGCGACCCAGAAATTAAGCGGCTGATTCACATTTGTCTGCGTCACGTTCTCCTTCTCTGTACTGCTTGCCTTCCATCCTGGAACAGGATGCATTACGCAGGCTGTATCTCCACAGTGAGATGTCAGCACAGTCCATTTAGAAAATTCAGCTCCTTTACAAAGAGATAATGTAATCTCTGGCCTCTGATTTAAACTCATGGAATTTTCTCCACTCTAAGAGTGATAAGTAAAAACTGCTCCGCTAAATCAAAACCACGCTTGAACTGGGGTCGACTATCCATTTGCCTAATGTGAACAAGGATAATATATTTGGCATTATTAAATGTAGATCTTCAGTGAAGGGCAATTCATTTAACACGAGAAGAGTAGCGTGGAGAGGGACAAAGGACATTTAGGTATGAAGCAGCAGGTAAAGGTCAGGGACTCTGCTCTCCAATAATAGCGGCCTAATGGTAATTCCCTTGCAGATAATTTGCCTGTCAAATCTCTCATAGCTAAAGCATGGCATGTGTCTTCGAAGTGACTAGGCCTTCAAGAATATCTCTTTTCTGCAACAAACATAGAAGGAAGACTTACTTAAAAATAGTTCTGAGGCAATTAATTTGTTCTTTGAAAGAAAAAAAAATGGAATTTATACATCACTAGCCCCTAGATTAATCTGGTGTCTTATAGTAAATGTAAATATAAAATGCAAACTGCAATGGTAAGAATAAAATGGTAATAACTAGGAAAATATATATTTGCTGTTTCGTTAGGGAAGGAGTTTCTAAGCATCATAAGTGAGACATCATCGAGATATAAATCTATAGATTTGTCTATGTAAAATATAAAACTCTTTTATGTAAGGAACACACATTTTAGAGACATAAAACATAATAAGTTACTTATGCATAGCATTAAAATGTTCACATCAATAATAGAGTTTAAAAGAGTTTGTGGAAATAATTAAAAAAATTTTTAATGTTTATTTTTGAGAGAGAGAGAAAGACAGAATGCAAGCAGGGGAGGGGGCAGAGAGAGAGGGAGACACAGAATGTGAAGCAGGCTCCAGGCTCCGAGCTGTCAGCACAGAGCCCGATGCAGGGCTCGCACTCATGAACCGAAAGATCATGACCTGAGCTGAAGTTGGATGCTTAACCGACTGAGCCAACCAGGTGCCCCTGTGAAAATCATTTTTAATGAATACTTCAATGTAAACTAAGCAAATGGTGGAGCCTGGGTGGCTCAGTCCGTTGAACATCCGACTTCGGCTCAGGTGATGATCTCACAGTTTGTGAGTTCGAGCCCCACGTTGGGCTCTCTGATGTCAGCCAGAGTTGGCTTGAATCCTCTGTCCCTCTCTCTTTCTCTGCCCCTCCCCCCACTCATGCTTGCTCACTCTCTCTCTCTCTCAAAAGTAAATAAAAACATTAGAAATAAATAAAAATAAATAAATTAACTAAACAAATGATGGGTACAGCACTTCAAATACAATGGAAGCTGACAACTATGAAGTATGAGAAGGCAAATTCATATACGGTGATTTTGACAAGAAATTAGCAATATACAGTTGCTCATCAAAAGCCATAAAGATAACTTTTCACTCAGTTATTTTACCTCAAAAGATATGTCCTAAGAAAACAGAAGAGCAGAGGAAGATTTAGATATCAGGAAGTTGACTACTATTTTTTTCAAAGAGGAAACACGTGCTATTTAAATAACTTGGAATAATCATGGAAGACTGTGGTGTCAGGGTGGCGGGCGTAGGGCTAGGAAAAAACATGGTATTCAAATTGAATGATAAGGAAAGCTGCTCAAAGTGTAATGGCTAGTGGAAAAAAAATTGGAATAGACATCATTAGAGGCCTCATAATTCTCTATGTGTCACTATATTTTCCAAACCATTTATATTGCTTTTATAATAGAAAGAACGACAATAAAACAAAGACCTATGCAGGGAAAAATACAAATACTTGAAGATGTTTTTAAAATATTTTTTAAACACACACACACACACACAAAGAAAATACTCCCACAAATGGCATAAGGTATTACCTCTTCTAGTCATTCAGACCCCAAAAGTTCAACAGAAGCTCAGGGACTGCCGATTAACTTGCTACTTACAGCATAAACATCATCAATTTCAAGAACAGCTTTATAAGGAAGTCAGCAGATAACTGACTCATGACCTCCCCAACAGCACCCAACTGTGAAACAACTCAGTAAGGAAATGTTCTCCTCCTGGCAGAGAATAAGCTGGTGACAGGCTCTGTGCCACAGGAGATTCTAGTCCCTCCCGCAGGCTTTTTTTCAGTGGGGAAAGATTCCAAACTGTGACCTTCTTGGTAAGGAGCAGAAGACAGCCTGCTGGGAAAAATGCTTCAAGTCTAGTCTGGATTTTGCCCCTTTCCTCAGCTCAGGAGGCAGGACTGCATATCCTGGACAATGTGTAACTACCTACTTACAAAGGTAGATGAAAATAGCAGTTGAAATATTACAGCTAGCATACTTTTAAGTAAAATACACTATTCCTGCCCCATTAAAATTCATGGAGCATGGTACCACCATGACCATATGATATACTGTTAAAAGGTACATTAAAGGAATGCGTTGCCTCTTCAGGAATATGAAAGATGTGAATGGAAACATGAATAGGCAAATGTATATATCTAGAACTAGGAGACTACCCCCCCCCCCCAAGCAGAGTACCATAGTCTTTTAAAAGTCAGATTAAATTTGCCATGGAAGAAGCATCATATTTAAAGAATTACTTTTAACTGGTGAGAAATTATCAAACTTTATTAGCTATAAAATTAAAACTGCTGGTTTGGGACATTTAAGAGGAAAATATTACAATGTAACTAAAAATGTGCATGTTAAAATTCAGATTCAATATTTCTTCGATAAAAAGTTAATGCTTTATGTTTCGAAGTTTTATAATCACTTCCATGTCAGATAATACTTTAATATATGTTGGAAAAAATGGGGCCCTTAAAATAAACATGTATTATAAATACGGATATGCTGTAATCTTAGAATATACGTATGTCAGTAATGATGAAGAATCCAAGTTTTATTGGAGAAATCAGACATGACAATCACTGGAGTATTCCCTTGGTATTAAGCATGTAGAGTCAACATTTTAATAAAAACATTTGTTCTTGAAGATTTCAGATGAAGAGAAAGATATTAACACCTTAATGTAATGGTAGAACATATCTTTCCATCAATTTCTTATGATCAACTTGGTCCTTCTACTGAGAAGCAAGGCTTCTCAGCCTCAGCACTACTGAGATTTGGGGCCAGAAGACTCTTTCTTGTGAGGGATTCTGAACTGAACAATGTTTAACATCATCCCGGACCTCTACCCACAAGAGATACCAAAAGCACCCTCGACCCACCGTCCATCCAGCTGTGACAACTAAGAACGTCTCTGGATATCGCCAGATGTGAACACTAGCAGCAAATTCGCCTGCAGTTGAGAACCACTATTCTCTACTAATGTCTGACCGATTACATGTATTATTTTAAATGTTTATAGACTTATCAAGGAGGCTGGTATTTTAGAGCATTTGCTCTGCCTATTTATATGACAGAGAAATTGAGTGTTAGGAAAACTTCTCAACCTGCTCATAAATCCTCAGCAGTCAAGCTGAAACCATGACCAGTGCTATTTCCTATCTCACACATCTTCCTGATAGAGAGTATCTGCAATTTTTTTTAAGTTATGTAAACTTGAGAGAGAGAAAGGGGGGTGGGGAGGGCAGAGAGAGAGGGAGAGACAGAATCATAAGCAGAAGGCTCTGCACCACCAGTGCAGAGCCCAGTGTGGGGCTGGAACTCACAAAGTGTGAGATCATTATCTGAGCCTAAACCAAGAGTCTGACACTTAACTGACTGGGCCACCCAGGTGCCCCGCGTATCTGTAATTTTATAAGTGTATTTTACACTTGTGAGTAATCCGCTGCTTTGAAATTCACATTCTCATCTGTATTTTCTCATTTTACTTTCATAGTAACTTTTGAATTTATTTCGTTCACTTTAGAAAATCCTGGCGCATACAGGCTCAATGATATTACCAAACACAGGACTGAGATTCAATCAAATATCGAATTCTGAATCCTGAATTCATTCCATTACTCGTTACAATATCCTTGGTTTACTATTGGGAATATTAGAACTCTATACTGAGTGTCACTGGTTTCTCTTAGGCACTGAAAGAGGAAAATAAAAACTTTGCCATTTACCCTTTGTTTCATGGCACTAAATAATAATACAGGATTTCTCAGACTACCCAAAGTCATCTCACTAAGTTCAGCAACGTATATAATTTATCTACCTCACAAAATTTCTGTTATATGTTTCAATCATATGTATGTCTTAGACTCAAACAGAAAAAGTCAAAAGATAAAGAGAACACCCATTCTGCTTTTCCTTTTGCTAATTTAATTTTAACACATCCAGAGTGAAGGGGTACACGTCCAGATAGTTATCCAACTTGTTCACCTGATATGACAAAGATAGGTATTTCTTTCTGTATCCATATTCAACCTGTTTCACTTTGTGATCTAAGTTAAACACAAAATGATCTAAGTTAAACACAATAGTTAAACCACTATTATGGCCTAAGTGTAAACACAGTCAAAATTTACTCCTTATCCTACCGTAGGGGGAAAATATGTGTTCTTGTTTTTGACCAGGGAATTGCTCTAAAATAGAGACAATCTATGAGAATGAAAATTTGGAAAAAATATGTAAATTTCTTATAAAAATTCAATCTAATTTTAAATATATTTTATTAATATGTCTGTATTAAGTTGTCCTATTATTTTTTTTAAGTTTATTAATGCAAGCAGGGGAGGGGCTGAAAGAGAATCCCAAGCAGGCTCTGCACTGTCAGCCCAGAGCCCAACACGGGGCTCGAACTAATGAACCATGAGATCATGACCTGAGCCGAAATCAAGAGTTGGATGCTTAACCAACTGAGTCACCCAGGTGATCGCTCCTAAGTTGTCCTATTTATATCAAAAGCATTGTTATCTTCCATGTTAGTGTGTATAAATTAGTATTTTCCTCTTTACCCCAAATAGTGAGGAGAGCACCATAAGGCACTAAACATTGAACATTTCTCACCACCAAAACTTGATTTAACTTTTACACTATTTCCCTCGAGATGAGCATTCTTTGAAGACTATAACTTACCTCCTCTCGATGCTCATCTCCTGACCGCTGGATATACCACTTAATAGATGCTTGTTGGGATTTAGGTATACATTCCAGAAAGGTTGAATTAAATTCAATGCCAAAAATCACCTTTTCATCAGCAGTTTCGTGACTAATGCCTGGAAAGCAAACATGGAATAGGAGATTAACCTTGACCTGATTTTAAAAGCAATGGGAAAATAGACTGATTTAGAACAGATGCTATGAGGAAAAGATTCATACACATTATTAAAGAGAGAGGAAATTCATGTTATAATATTGTTACCGAAGAGTCAAATATTATCTAATAGATTGATTTTTAAAACTCTATCCCTGCATTACAATTTTTATCCTTTCATCAATATATTAACTATTTGCAACCAATTTTTTAAAGTAAGAACTCATAAGATCTAACTCTAACCACTGAGTCTTTTTATTCGAGCTGAACTGAATACAACTTTAGTGTCTTTTAATGATTCACCCCTTCTAACTTGTGTAAAATATAACCCATTTTGTAGATAGTTCCAGAGGAGCAATTTACTTCATCTTTAAAGAGCAATTCTATCACGATTTGATCCACAGAGCTGACCACATAACATTAAGAAATTTTAATGTCAAAAAAGTAAGTACAGTGGTCTGTACTTGATAAAATTCTGTACTGATGATATTGAGCTAGATGCTCTAATACTCAGAATCTGGACTTATACATATTATCTACCAAAAAATGTTCTCTTTTATTCAAAGAGGGATTCTTAAGCCCACTGTGCATTTGCTATAAGATAGTTAATGGGCTGCTAAGGGAGCATTGTTTCAGACACCCTATTCTCGTAAATCAACTGCACCATCTGAAATACATTCCATCCAGAGTAGCCAAAGGCTGTGTCCCATGTGTGATCTAAGATCTGTAGCTCAAATTTGATCAAATAAAAAATGACAGCTGCTCAGCCTGGCCCAAACATGCACTTTTTCATCATATATTCAGATGTCTCAATTCTGCAGATGGGCCTACTTAGCATTTTAGGCATAAACCAAGAGTAAGGCTTAAGGGACCTCTGTGAATCCTACATGTAAGCACACAAAATTATCAGCAAATGGCATGAATGCACATATATCCAATAGTTGGGCTTGCCTTTGAAGAAACTTCTTTTGAACTTGTTTGTGTTTTACCAGCAATGATTAAGTCAGGCGTGCTGACACCATCATGAATTAACCTCATCTAACCTTCAAAATGTGTGGATTCCATTTGAAACTTGTAATATATCCACCATCCCTGCCAATTCAACAGAGTATATCTGTGATTTTCACAGTTAATAAATTCCTAATGCACAGAAAGATCCCCAGTGCCAATCATGGAAGAGAAAGGCATGTATCATTTCAAAGTAACAGATGCCATTTTCCTGAGCAAAAGGAGTTCAGGAACAGAGCAGGGAGGTTTCAGGCTGATTGTTAGGTGATGAGGCAAGAGTGGGGGAGAAACTCAATTAGACTGATTCGGCCAAAGAATCGGTCAAGTTAGTAAAAGATACATTAGTGAAAATGAAATAGTTGATCGTATGAAATACTTTTTCAAGTCAGGAAAAACAGTGACTCTTTGACATGAAGTCATCACTATGTCCGTTTGACAGGAAATGAATTTATTGTTAGCAATAATCTTTGTTTCATTTTTGAGTTTTAAATTTCCTACTTTTAGCAATCTTATTTACAACTGCATCAAAAAGAATGAGTACCTAGGAATAACTTTAATAACTTTAATAACTTTACAGAATTTAACTACGGACATGAAACACCCACACATTGCAAACTATAAGGCATTAATGACAGAAATTGAATAAGGCACAAGTAAATGGAAAGATACTTCATGCTCATGGATTAAAAGAATTAATATTGACAAAAATGTCCATACTACTAAAAGCAACTTTTGGATTCAATGCAATCCCTATTAAAATACCAATCACATTTTTCACGGAGAAAGAAATAATTCTAAAAATTTGTACAGAACCATAAAAGACTCCGAAGAGCCAAAGCCAGCTTTAAGAAAAAAAGAACAAAGCTGGAGGCTTTGTGGGTGCTGCTCTGATGGGATCCCTTACGCTCCCTGGTTTTAAACCATAGTAACAAAACTATAGTAATTAAAACAGTATGGTACTGGCATAAAAACAGACACAGATCAGTGGAACAGAACAGAGAGCCCAGAAATAAACCCACACATAGATAGTCAATTATTTTTGCAATAAAAGAGCCCAGAATATACAACAGGAAAAGGACAGTCTTTTAAACAAATGGTGTTAGGAAAACTGGACAGTCACATGCAAAAAAAAAAAAAAAAAAAAAAAAAAAAAAAAGGAAAAAGAAAAAAGAAAAAGGACCACTACCTTATACCATACATAAAAATTAACCCCGAATGGATGGAAGTGTTAAATGTAAGACTTGAAACCATAAAACCCCTAGAAGAAAACTCAGGCAGTAAGCTCCTTGATGTATTTTATTGATGATTCTTTTAATTTGATGCCAGAACACAAACAACACAAGCAAAAATAAATAAGAAGGACGACATCAAACTAAAAGCTTCTGCACAGCAAAGACCATCGTCAACAAAATGAAATGTCTTCCTACCAAATGGGAGAAAATGTTTGCAAATAATATATATGATAAGGCCTTAATATCAAAAATGTATAAACAACTCATACAACTCAATAGCAAAAGCCCCCAAATAATCCAATTGCAAATGAGCAGAGAAACTGAACTTTTTTTTTTTTTTTCAAAGAGAACGTAACAGACGGCCATCAGGTACATGAAAAGATGCTCAGCATCACTGATCATCAGGGAAATGCAAATCAAAACCACAATGAGCTATCGTCTCATATCTGTCAGAATGGCTACGGTCTGAAAGATAAGAAATAACAAGTGTTGGCAAGGATGTGGAGAAAAGGAAACACTTGTGCACTGTTCATGGGAATGTAAATTAGTGCCAGGGAAAACAGTACAGAGGTTCCTCAAATAATTATAAATGTAACTAATATAGGATCTAGAGAGTCCACTTCTGGGTATCTACCTGAAACAAAACAAAACAAAACAAAACAAAACAAAACAAAACAAAACAAAACAAGACCCTAACTTGGAAAGATATATTCCACCTCCCACCCCCCCCGCCCTGCCCACATTTACTGCAGCATATTTTGTAACTATGGTGACGGATGCAACTTAGACCTATTGTGATTGTTTCACAATGTATGCAAGTATTGAAACGTTGTTGTGTACTTGAAACTAGTATAATGTTACCTGTCAATTATAACTTAATAAATTCCTTAAGATTGCAAATACATAGTTTTTAAATACCCTTATTATCTCTACTTTAATGCCCACAGTTGATTTTCTGTCTCTGGCTTTCCAAATAGGTTTTCCAAATTTATATATATAAATATATAAATATAAATATAAATAAATAAATATATATATATATATATATATATATATATTTAAATGACAGTTCCTGGAAACATGAGATAACTTCTTATAGTCTACAGGGTAAACATAAATTCCATAGAATTCCATAGGAGCTGTCACAAACCTAGCCCAACCTCTGTGAGGTCTTTCTGATTGTAATTATTGTGACTTCATCTACGGTAAAATTTGCCTTTGCTCTTTTAGCGAAGCTCAGATGCTATCCAGCTAAGTATCCTCTCCTTTACCCATGCATTACGCAAACATTCTTTTGTGCCTAGGATACAATTTACATCCCAGTGATAGGGACAAGGTCATCAAGTGAATAAATTAAAGAACATAGTATTTGGCAGTGTTATGCACTACAAATAAAAAAGCAGATCAGGGAATCAGAGGTAGAACACGGAGAAAGTATCTCAGGATGGTCAGAAAAGGTGTCTCTGAGACAATAACATTTAATTAATTTTTTTACACTTATTTATTTTTGAGAGAGAGACAGAGAGAGAGAGAGAGAGAGAGAGAGAGAGAGAGAGGGCAAGCACAAGAGTGGCAGAGAGAGGCATAGAGTCTGAATCAAGCTCCAGACTCCTAGCTGTCAGCACAGAGCCCGATGTAGGGCTCGAACCCACAAACCTTGAGATCACGACCTGAGGCGAAGTCAGACGCATAACCGACTGAGCTACCCAGGTGCCCCTGAGACAATATTTTAAGCATAAAATTACATGGTGTGGGGGCACCTGGGTAGCTCAGTCGGTTAAAAGTCTGACTTCGCCTCAGGTCATGATCTCACGGTTTGTGGGTTCGAGCCCCGCATCGGGCTCTGTGCTGACAGTTCAGAGCCTGGAGCCTGCTTCAGATTCTGTGTCTCCCTCTCTCTCTGCCCCTCCTCTGCTCACACTCCATTTCTCTCTCAAAACTAAATAATCATTAAAAAAATTAAAAAAAAATTAAGTGGTGTGACACCTGAATATAAGAGTTCTTTAGGTAGGTACGGAGGAAATAAATACAAACCTAGCTGAGGCAGGAACAAGACTGGGGCTTTTGAAAAAGAGAAACCAGTGAGCGAGCCATGCAACAGTGAAACGAGAGGATCCAAGCAAGTATCAGGAACTAGATCAAGCAGACTCTAGAGGGCATGGTAAACGCTATGGATTTTTCACCAATTGTTCTAAGAAGCTAGTGAAAGATTTTGAGTAAGAGAAGCTGTTATCTGACTGTAGTTTCTGAAAGGTTACTCTGGCTACTAAGTGGGATGGAGACTGACCAGGGGAAAAAACGGAAGCAGGAGGACCAGATAAACGGCTCCGGGACAGGTGTGGTGGCTTTGGGTAAGTGGGCACATCGGGAGGTGATGAAGAGTAGGAGCAGTGGTGGCCACAGAGCCAAAAGGACTTATTGTGAGGTTGGTACTAGGCTGTGGAAGAAAGAGAAAAAGAAAAAGATGATGCCTAACTGCTTTTGTTTTGCTAAGCAGTTGGGTGAATGGAGGTGCTATTTATTAATATGGGTAAGTCTTCACTGCAGAACAATGAAGTTTAGGAAAAGACACCACTAATTCTTTCTCATAGATCATTTGGGACGCTTATTAGGCATCTAAGATGAGCTCTTGGGTAGGCATACAAGTCGTCTGGCACACAAGACAGAGTTTAGAACCGGACTAAGAATCTGGGAGCAAATTGCCTCTGAGAGTATTGAAATTGATGGTGTTAGGCAGTGAACAGGCAAAGATTTTATGTTTAGATGGTGGGATGCAAAGGAGAGTTAAGAACACTCAGAAGGAGCAGCCTGTAAAGTGAGAGGAAAATCATAAGGATGTGGTGGGGGGGCATGAAGCCCAAGAATGCTGAGACACCATGTCTTTGGAAAAGCCAAACCAAACCAAAACAAAACAAATCAAAAAACCCTGATTTGTAGTGCTTGTTCTTTTTTGTGTAAAAACTCTCACTCTGGCTGAACCAAGCTACTAAGAGTTTAAAACCAGCTTATGCAATTCCTAAATAATAAGCCATCAGCTCTCATGGGACCATTAAGAACTGGCCCTAGCACATCACTGCACGGAAGTCAAATGAAGAATGTGTTTCAAGAAGGAGGGAGTTAGACATTAAGTAGAAATGACAACTGAAAATTGGCCATTGGACTTGGCAAGGAAGGAACTGCTGGAGACCTTGACAAAAAAATGGATTGGGGCAGTGATGGTGATGATTGGCAGAGACTGTGTGTGGTTGGTCACAGCAGGAACAGGATATGGTGAGTCACTATCTCCCCCATCAGCAGGAACTGTGTTTTGAATCACTCTCTTTACAACACTTCTCGCTATCTGACATTGCATCTATTTTACTTCTTTTTAAGTTTACCGTCTGTTCCCTCCCCTGACACAACTTGAACAGAAGTTCCATGGATGCACAGACTGTTTTCTTTTTCATTCACGGGTATATCCTCAATACTTGTAACTGTTCTGGAAACATCTCGCGGGTGCGTATAAAACACCATGTAGGTTGCACATGGTAACGCCTGCTAAATAAAACACTGGACACGACAGGCAGTCACCCATGCAGTAGAACAAGGTCAAACATACTCTTCTGGACCAGAGCTTATTTTTCAGAATCATGAAATTATAAATTATAAATTATAAATAATTGTTTTGTGTTTAAATTACAAAGCTGCTGGGTCACTGGTTGTGAAATTTGGGTTGTTTATTGAACGTGGGGGTGGTTACTAACAATGTGATGAAGGGAAGGCAGTTTCCTTTCTCCAGTTGAGTGCGTGTATGCGTGTGCCTGAGCATGTGTGTGAGCATATATCCTCTGAAGGTAGAGCTTGAGAGTGGAAAGTAACCAAAGCTATGGAATATATTCTTATACATTTTTTTGGGAATATACTCATGGATTTTGAGGGGAATTTTTCATATAGGTATTTTGCAATATACTCTTATAGATTTTCTTTCCCTCTGTTATCAGACTCACTCCTTTTTATTCTCCACTTTGTCCCAGTCATACTCAGGCTCTCAAGATCTTCCATGAAATTTTCTCTGAACAAGACAGCTTCTGGTGATGTCTCTCTTTGCTAAACTCCCATATCACTAATTGTACCTTATGACATCTCCCCAAAGAATTATAAGCTCTCGAAGGAGTTTCTTTGTCTCAACATGTACCCAGGACAACTATATGCACCTGGAAGTCACTTAATAAACATTTACTGATTGAATGAAAACATGAATTAATACACAAATTCACATAATGCATACTCTACCTAAAACTTTCTAACAAGTGCTACACTCTCATCAGACCTTTCTGGAAGGGTCTCTCTGAGTTTACTCTGAATGTCCATATGTTTTGGACTATATCCTATTTTATCTTTATTAGCAGTTTTCAAACTTTATGAGGATGGGTAAGGCAGTAAAAAATACAAAAAAAAAGGGATAGGAATTTTAAAAGACATATGATACAAATAATGATATAACAAAGGATTATTCACTTAGGCATGTAGACAGGGGGTTGATTGATAAAATCTCCTGTTGCTTTTCCAGAACATAAGCATTATATAAAATGAGAGCTTCCCATATAATAGATATTTTAAGTCATATAATAAAAAGACACACAAAAACTAGGCTTAACATTTTAAATGGGAGAAAAGCATATTAAACTTATACTTACTGTCTTCTATGTCCCAGCACTGGGTGATTGGGTCTCCATACTTTACATCTTGGCGTCTGGCTCGCCTATGGAAAAAGGATTAAACTGTTTAGAACATTGAGCACGATATCTGGAACAGATAAAGTCGGCATTTAACACTAATAACAGTGGCAAGAGCAGAACTATGCTTGTCTTACTGCTGAACTCAAACGCAGGGCACTATTCCCATCTAACGTTAATCCAAATACTACTAGCAACAGAGTCCTAACAGAATGCATCCTGTTTTGGAAATAAGATGATATGAATTTTATTGAACTCTTCTGACTTTTGACAAATTGTTCAAAAGAACAGGTTGACTATAAATATAGCCCAGGTTTCAGATACATCCAATGGGGGGGGGGGGGCAAACCATCCTTACCCTCTTTTTTCAATCATCCATGGGAAAGTAACAAGATGTACAAGAGCTTTAATTCGTGGGTAGGAAAGTAACCACAAATCTAGAACTTGTTACCCTATGGAGATTCGCTATTACATAGATTTGATTAAGCAACAGGTTAAACACTGTCCTCTCAAATAGAAGTACCAGTTTGGTAGAGCATGAGTGGCTAATCCTATCTGCTGATATGCTGTTCACATTGTTTTTTCTGATAGTAGAGACAAGGATAATAATAAATAATGGTGTTGTGCATTATTGTCACATATTTTCCTTAAGAGAAAACAGTAGCTATTGCATTAGAAAAGAGAAAGCTGCTACCCTGAATTAAAGAAGTCTTAAACTCTTACAGTCTATTTTCATTTGCGTTGGCTATTTTATGTTGCCACTTCAGCAATCGTAAAAGTCACAGTAAAATCTGCAATATCTAGGGTGTTGCTTAAGGGCAGTACTGACCAGGTGACGAGCCTGTATGAGATTCATCTAGCACGTACATTTATTTGGCTCCCGTGGACATTTATGTTAAGGTAAGGGAAACTATCGCAGAGGCATGTGTGCAAGATCAGAGATAGAGTCTTGGGAAATATAAGAAGAAAAATTATGATTGTGTAAGGTACATAAGGTCAAGAATGTTTTTAAATCGTGGCTTCTTAAGAAACAGGGTCAATTCATCAAACTGAA
Source organism: Neofelis nebulosa (assembly GCF_028018385.1). Lineage (NCBI taxonomy): Eukaryota > Metazoa > Chordata > Mammalia > Carnivora > Felidae > Neofelis > Neofelis nebulosa. The sequence goes on along the minus strand of NC_080785.1, from coordinate 80,728,315 downwards.
GGTCCATTACGAGCTAATGAGCACTCTTTGATTTTTAGTTTCTAGAAAAGAAAAATATTCCCCAAGGGCTCACTATGAAAAGTATATTCTTAGCCAAAAACTATAACAGAATATTGGTGTTTTTTACTTTGAACTGGTAATAGCGGTATCTCCCCACCCACAGCGAATCCAGAAATTTCAGGGAATCTAAACTGTCTCCTAATTATAAGCCGTATCTGCTGTTGTACTATGCATTCAATCTGTGAATCCTCGAATTTGAAATTTGACACGTGAGTCAAATTTCAAGAAGAAACAAGTGTGTACGTACTAGTGGGACTAACATGCACTCACTTGTCATCATAGTTAATACAGACCTAAAGATTAAAAAAAAAAAATACCATATACAAATTGCTGACCTTTTACCTAGAGGAAAAATATACCTTGAACAATACTGCAGAAAAAGGGTGTTACCATAATGCACATTTAACAATTTATGATCATAACATATTTAGCTAGCATCAGTCATCCTGATGACAATTCAGGTTGTTTCCAATAATTTTGCTACTGAAAACAGTGCTGAAATGGACATCCTTGGATGATTTTGTGGTGCTTTTGCCCGTGTGTATAGAGGATACATTTCTAACTGGGTTTTGTTGGCTCAAAATAGTTTCATTTTTAAGAGCACATAAAGCAACGAACAGTAAACAGCAGGACAGCATTTTGATGTTTATGTACATCTGAGTGACAGAAGTTGACCAAGTTAGACTTATTACAGTAAAAATAAAATTGTACCAAGTCACTGAGACGTGCTGTGGGTTGTTTATAACCTACGCTTTTACAAACACGTATATGTATGCATTATTTGCAAAACAGAAAGGGTAAACATAGACCATGTAAAAATAAGGGAAGAAGGGAGGAATGGAGGAAGGGCAAAGTAGTCGAGAAAAACCAACTTTTAATGGTATTTAACAGAGATGAAGGAAAAGCATGTAAACAATTTTTCAGAATTTTTTCAAGTTCCACATTTCGGCACTTCAGAACCCTCTATTTTATCCTCCTTCAACGTTTAGTTTTAGGCAAAATTTAATTTTAATATTCTTACCAGAGACCATGTTTTCTACAATTAAATCGTCTTTAATTTAAACTAGAAGACAAGGTATTCCGGTGAGATAGTCGCTGGGTAGAAAAGAAGGCTTCACCTTCGCTCCATGTGCCTCTTACCGTTTTGAAGTGGGCGCATATCGAGAGCATGCATTTCCATCCCAGGCACAGTAGGGGTCTCTGGCCAGGCAACAGTCCGCACAAGCTTTCCCATAAGTGTCGCATCTGTTCAAGGAGAGCTGAACCAATCCATCCCGGGAACCGACGTACAATTGTTGCTACAAATCAGGCAAAACAAATGAATTAGAAGCATCTTTCAGACCAGTCTTAAGAACTTCCCTTTCCTGAATACCACATCACAGATCTAAATCTGTCTCCTCGGGTGCCCTTGTACAGAAAATAAGCAGTTGTACAGAAACATAACAAAGAGTAAGATGAGTCAATCCCTTCTACTCCTGGCAGCATGGCGGTTTGAAGATGTTGATACCGAAATGGACAGCATTCTAGAGAGCTAGGATAACCTTGGCAGTAATTTAAGAAGGTCAAAACCCAGCTGCTAGACTGAGGAATTAAGACGTCAAATTCTTTCTCAATGGTTGAAAATGCGCTTTGGTAGATTATATCAAGCACAGATGTGATGGGCAACACTGATGGTCTTCCGCTGCTGTGGCTTCTTGCGTGAGAGACGGCTGAAAAGAGATTTATGAAACTTTCTTGTGGTTTGAACCATTTCATTTGCTAATGAAATACCTCTTGATCCCTGAAGGAAAATGGGTTATAAGCTGGAGAGAAAATACTTGGTATCACTGTGAAGAAAGTATTAAGGAGGCTCGAAAGATGCCATATCACCAATGAAAGGCTGCAGGATACTAAACAACTCAGCAAATAAAGGTGCATTTTGGAAATATGTTCTGAAAACAATGCACTGATCTTTATGAGCATTCGCTGAGCGTACGTGGTGGAAGACGTAGGGAGAGGGATGATACGAATAACTAAGCCAGAGTCTGTGCCTTCAGTGAACTCATGGTCAACGACAGCGGACCATATCAGACTTTACACAAAGGGGAAAAACCTGAGAAATAAATGTTGACATAAATAAATACATGTACTCAATCTACAGACATCTATCTTCTACCTGCCCTGCCTATTAAAATGTCAGTTAAGACCTCCTAGCTGCTAAATGCAATGCACCCAGTTCAGTATTTGCTTTACTTCAATTCTCCAAAGTGTTTAACACCAAGAATCATGCCTTCCTTGACCTTCAACTTTTTCTTGTTCTCTGTCTTTATTTCTGCCTAAGATTTCTGTCTCCTTTGAGGATTCCCTTCTTTGCATTAAATGTGAGGTGCCCCCTCTTTTCTATCCTCATTTCTTTGCCTTGTATTGTATAAAGCGCATTGTATAAAGCCTCGCATTGTATAAAGCATCAGGTGCATCTTGAAAACAACGTCAAGGTTGACATACTGGATTGCCCTAAATCTAGCCCTGCTACCCTAGTGTTGTCACCCAGGACACAAAGCTGGGAGTTGTCTCTGAATCCCCTTTATCTCTTAGTCAGCCACCGTATCTTTTCCATTCTCTTACACAGAACTCTCTATCTCCTCCTCTCCCTCTCCACTGCCAACACTTTTGTCTGTCTTTATTGTTTCTTCCCTGGATTACTTATAAGTGTTCTAATATTTCCACTGGCTTCAGCCTCGTGTTCCGACAACCCCCACCTCTACCCCAGGACTCGATCCATCTTCCGCTCTGCCACACCAGACTGACCTTCCTAAAAGGAAAAGCTTATCACAACACATTCCTGCTGAAGATCTTTAAAGGTTTTCGTTGTCCTCAGATAAAACTGTTAAACTTCTTAGGAAGACATATAAGGATGTACCTAATCTTGCTCTGTTTTATGTCCCAGAATCATTTCTAGCCTCCTTGCCCCTTGCACACACATATGTCCTTTGCTCTAATTGTTCACAAACTTATTAGAATAAGCTATGATTTCTCACTGTTTACACCTTTCCAAATGTTCTCCTTTTTTCCTTGGCGTAGGCTTCCTCTTCCCATCCCCTTTTTAATTTAACCAATTAACTGCAACATCCTTCATAGTTCAGGTTACATGTCTCTTCTTTTTTGTTAATGTATATTTACTTATTTTGAGGGGGGGAGGGGCAAAGAGAAAAGGAGAGAGAGAGAATTCCAAGCAGCCTCCACGCTGTGAGTGCAGAGACTGATGCAGGGCTTGATCTCATGAACCTGTGAGAGCATGACCTGAGCCGAAACCAAGAGTCAGATGCTTAATCGACTGAGCCACCCACACCCCACATGTCTGTTCTTTTCACTTCCTTCCTCTGCTCTACCTGGCTTCCTCTTAGACCAGTTCCTCCCCTGTGTTTTCCCTGTACAGGCTTCCATTATTGTTTTGCATTGGTAGTGTGTTCTTTCTATGTCTCCCAGCTCCACTGTGAGCTTCTAAGTGAAGGACTATGCCATTCATTCATTTCTATACCCTCCAAGGGTAGTAGTAGGCCTTTAAGAACTAAACATTCAGTGAAAAAAATTAATGGAAAAGATCAAATAAGAAATCTATTTAGATCTTTTCCCTAATAGTTTCTGTGTCATTACTAGCCACACAGATGAAGACAATGTTAGGGGGGAAAGGGGAAAATGGGTGATGGGCATTGAGGAGGACACTTGTTGGGATGAACAGTGGGTGTTGTATGTAAGCTATGAATCACGGGAATCTACCCCAAAAACCAAGAGCACACTGTATACACTTTATGTTAGCCAACTTGACAATAAATTATATTAAAAAAATTAAGCATATTATCCCATAATTTTTTTATCCTGGGGGTACATATACAAATGCTAATACAAGCCTGAACCTCTTGAATTAATTGGGATTTGGAGTATCATATTGAGAACTTATGATCTATTAAATATTATTATTGTCATTGTCATCAGATACCATTTACTTCACACTTACGATGTGCCAACTCTCTGTCTCAAATTTTGTGTGCAGCATCCTATTTATTAGGTGGTGTATTTTATTTCCCTAATTTCGCTGTTAAGGAAATTGATTCCCAGAGTCAGATATAAGTGGAAGGCCGGCAGTTGACTCTTGGGCTCTTTGCCACCATCGTCCATAGTGTAATTTCTAGACTCCCTGATTAAAAACCATTTTTCGTGATTATGGTTAGTATTCTACATGAACTTCTTATGGCCTTGACAGAGACACATCCTCATGAAACAAAGAAAGTGAGCTCAGTTTTCAAGAGCCAAGGGAAGGGGAATATCTATCATTCAAGTAATGATATTTGGTTCTACTTCTCCTAAGGCAAGCCTACAACTATGGCCTCTAATTGGTTATAAAAGAAACACATAATTTAAAGCTTTTTACATTATTTATAATTTAACTTCCAATATCAGTAGAGTTTCCCTAAAATGAATTCAAGCAGCCTGTTGCTTTTGTGGCTAATTTTTACAGAAAAATTAGAAAGTACCTGCTTCAGAGACAACTCCATGTTCAAGATGATTGATGAGTGCTGAAAATAAAAATCAAATGTTAATAAAGATAATCATTAAGAGTCTTTTATAGCAGCCAATATGTTCTCTTGTCATGTACCAAAGATCACTGAAGAAAACTTCAAGGGTCTGTTATATAGGGGGGGAAAGGATCTTAACGTTTGCTCTTTCCTTCTAATTCTACCTTAATAGAAAGAATCAAAATAGTTCCTTTAAAGTATCTTATTACAGAAAAACTATCTAAATGTATGAGGAAACACTGTGCATTGGAAATGGCTCCCAGTTACCCACAAGGTTTCTCCTTCTAAATCTGCTTATCTTAACTGCTTCCATATAATTCAAACTAGTGTTGACAAGAACATCTCCATAATTATTTATTACCTAGTTCTGCTCTTACTTAGATCGGTAGTTGAAAAACTTGTTCAAGTAGCAGAGTTCTGAAAAGCTATAGTGTTCTTTGTGGATGAGCATATTCTTTACGGAACGTGGCAAGCTATTGATGCACAAGATTCCGTGATATGAACTAGGACTTGCTTTACTTGTTGAAACTATGGCTTTATGCATGCAATATAAAACTAGAAACATGAACACAGAAGCTACCAAACTAAAAAGGATGGAATCTTTAAGAATTTTTCATCTACTTATCATCTATTTACTGTCCATTCGTTTCTCACCAGCCAGTATTTACAAACCGATAAACAGTAGCAGATACCAAAAATTTAAGAAAATACATGAAAAAAAAATGAAAGAAAAATGTTAAAATGAGAACGTGCTATCCCAAAACTTTTTTTTTTTTTTTTTTAAATGAAGGACACAGGTTCATTATTTAATCTTTACAATGGAATCCAAATAATTCCTCTTGACCACTAACCACCATTAAGTAAAACTTATTTTAATGCACCTTATATATTGTGGGAGCTTCATTTTTGGCTTCTGGGTTCACACTTAGATTTGACATCAGTTTTTCCCTCAGGAACCACCCAAGACTTTGTTTTTGGTAGATGCCAGATAGCAGATCTTGTTCTTGTTAACTCCTTGACCACTATTATCATCACAATGTAAACAGGATCCTGTGGAACTCAGCATGTTAATTACCTTGAGTTCCTCACAGTGGGGGGCTCTACTTGATTTTTTTTTTTTTTAAGGCAATAGATGTTCACAGGGAAACAGCCCATTTTAATGAACTATCTCAACAAAAATGTTATAAAAGACACAACATATTTTTCAAGGCTCCTGTCAGAAATACACTTTTATTTCTAATGTTACTTTCAGAAAATAATTTTGAACTAAATGTCACTGAGCATCTACAGAGAATACCACAACTCAAATGTATTGTTAAAAGTCAAAGACATTCCCCAAATCTAGAAAATTATTATTTTAGATCTAACTCTCTAGGGGGACGTAGCATACATCAAGGCTTTACTATCATGCAACCTTGTTTAAAAAAGATTCCTTACGGAAAAGCAGGGACATGTGATTTACACACTCTTCCAGTTTTCTCAAATTCAATGGAGGAAAAATTGAAAAGTCAACCGTTTAAAGTAGAAAAGCATCTGGGTAGTCAGAGACCCCAGACCCCAGGCTTTCATCCACTGTGGCGATTTGTCTGACCATATGCTTAGAGAATAAAGTAATGAGCGGCAATCCCAGGAGCCCTGATTTTAGTGGTATTCTACGGGGAAAGAGGAGTCCTGTTCTCAGTTGCTTGAAAAACTTTTTTCCGTTGCTTAAGGAAAAGGAAAATAAAGGAGCTAATTGCACAGACTTCTCTAGGAAAAGTGACGATGTATCAAAACACACTGTCCTATATCAAGGACTACTAAGTTTCCCCATCTCTTCTAGAACTCTGGACTGTCTTACCTTGAATATCTGCAACTCTTCCAGTACCACTTCTTCCATATTCCACTTTTCCTTTGAAATGCTGACAACTTTTAGGACTGTTCCAATGTCTGAAAAAATACATGACCTATAATCCTGCTGTTTCTCCTTTAAGTATATGCCTAGCAACCTTCACAACTGTTCCCTCCTTTTTCTTTCAAAGCCTTGGAAAAGTCAGATTAAACAAGGCACACAAGAAGTGAAGCTTAATGGATATGATTCCCTCCTTCCGAAACATGATAGTTTTTAACTCATAAAACACATATTTATAAGGAAGACATTAAAAGACATGCACTCAAAGATCTTTCGAGCAAAAGGAGTATGTATGTCTCATTCAAATAATGGCTGAAATTATAACTAAAGTGGAATGATATTTTTGTAACTGAATTTAAAAGGTTAAGATATATTAAAACATTTTTTTCTCTCTCTCTCAATGTAAGAAATATTTATTCAGTGCTTATCACATCTAAGTTACGGTGAAAGGTAAGATATATACATTGTTAAATAATGTTAACAAAGGGAAGAGAAACCACTGAAGCCATCTACATGGGGGGAATTTTAGCTCACTCACCAACATATTTTATTTACAGAAACTTTATTAATAGGCTGGAAACTGAAGTTTTGTTTAAAATTATTTTGGTTTAATTTAAAAGAGTAACCAAAATTTAAAAGACTATAAACCAAAAATTGACATTTAGTAAAGATGCCTTAAATACAGGATCTTCTATTGCAGTTTACAAGGTGACATGCTATTTATTACAGAAAGACAATCAAAAGAACATTTTAGAAGGAGAAAAAAATCTCATTTGGAAATTAATTTATACAATATAGATGCTTTTAAGCTTCTGGCACTGTGGTTGAAGAATTTTAATATGGATAGTAATGATCCTATTTGCCCAAAATAGTCTGAAATATTTAATTCGGTTTTTAAAGGACTCTAGGATCTTTGAAAAAATATAAAATATACATTTTCCAAATGTCATAATTGAAAATCAATCCATCTATCTTAGTTACCTTATAATTTTCTCAGTAAAAGTTAGGTAGTACCACCTAGTGGCCGAATGGCATTTATGACAGCGAAGTGTTGACCTAGGAACGCTTTGGGCGGACAGCGCAAATTCAGTAGCAAACTCCTTAGAATTAGTGACAGACTAATTAAAGTAAAACCTTGGTTTGTGAGCATAAGTCATTCCAGAAACAGGCTTGTAATCCAAAGCACTCATATATCTAAGCAAATTTTAAGAACCATTGGCTCAGTTGTGATCACGCGGCATTTGGTATCAGGTACTAACTCGTATTGGGAGAAATCAGTTGTTTATCCAGTTAAAGTTTACTAGAAATGTTTGCTGTCTTGCAGAACACTCGCAGAACAAGTTACTCTCAATCCAAGGTTTTACTGTACTTACTTGGTCCGCTTCCCTAGTAATCTCTATAGTCTTGAGAACATCACTTACTTTCCTATGTCTTGTTATTGCCATCTGCAGCATAATCAGGCTTGACAACAGGTATTCTGAAAACCCTCTAAGTCTGTCACATGCACGTTCCCTAATAAACTCTACTTTTTTTTCAATGTATTTATTAAAAAAAATTTTTTAATGTTTATTTGTTTTTGAGAGACAGAGACAGAACGTGAGCAGGGGAGGCGCAGAAAGAGAAGGAGACACAGAATCTGAAGAAGTCTCCAGGCTCTGAGCCTTCTTCTTTTTCTTCTTTTTTTTTCTTTTTGCAAAAACAGTATGTTTTTTAAAAATAAAACTGTTCTGTAGTTCTGAAAACCTATTTCAATAAAAAAAATGTCCATTTCTTGAAAACACATTAATTTCGATTTCTTTACTCAATGCCTGATTCATTAAATCACATAACATTATCTAGGATGAAGTGCTTTTATCTCCATGATGCATGTTACCTTTACAGCCATTAGAATGCATGTATCATAAGATAATATTTTCTATTTCCTTTTTCTTTCTTTTTTTAAGACATGCTAAATAAGCAATATTTCTTTTTCTGGAAAATAGTTTTTAATCATTTTATAATGACTGAGTTGACAAAAAAATAAATAAAATAGTCTCTAATAATGAAAGTGATACTTAATCCACAAAATTCAAAGACAGGAAAAATAATCTCCAGGAAGTTTCTACTTAAAGATCTTTACAAAGTATTGCTTAATTTTTTGAAAAGCCATTTTAAGTCAACTCAGTCAATGATTCTCAAAATTGAGTGAAGGGATCTTTTGCGGGGCTGGGGGCGGGGGGCAGGGAATCAAATATCTCCTTAGAAAAAAATGTGAAGTCTGAAAATAAACATTGCTTAGCTGTACTTGTTTAATTTTAGTCCATAGTCATTCAACAAATATGTATTGAGCACCTAATCTAAGCAGGCATGTTATAGTCATAACATACAAATATATTTTGAAATCTCAAATACCACTAAAGGAGGCTGGGAGATATTTATAACTGTCAATTAAAAGCATGTGTTATGCAATGTTAAGAAATACTGACTAGATATCAGCTAATAATTACTCATTTTGATTTCGACCAATAATCTTTTTCAAGTCTTTGCTTCCTTTGTCTAATAGTGAAAAATTCCTTTGAAAGAAAGTATCATCTGGGTCTAGCATACCTGTTCCAAGGAACATTACGTCGTATTGTCCATCTTCCGCAACAACGTGATCCACCACGATCTGGGTCAATCTGTAATCCACATTGATTCGCTTGAATGTTGGTCCTCCCGCAACTGGGTACACCGATTTAAACATCACAGGGTGCCGCTTTATGAAACTGATGACATCATCCGGAAAATCTCGGGTGGATTTAATCAGTGGATCATAGGTTTTGCTTGGACACTGAAAAGAAATGAGAAGAGAAGTAAAGACATTGTTCATACAGCCGAGGAACTTATATTTACTTATAATAAAGTTTTTAAGGCTTATTATTGACAATATGAAAGGAATGGTGAACAGGATCAATATGGAATCACATATGCTTGTCAATAAACATAGTTTACCTTGAATATATTTAAATCCAGTTTTCTCTCCCGAAGTTATTTTAATGATTACAGGGGAATATTATTCATCAAAAAAAAAAAAAAAAAAGAATGGAATTTTGTCATTTGAGACAACAGGGATGCACCATGAGCACATTATGCTAAAATAAGTCAGACAGAGAAAGGCAAATACCATATGACCTCACTTATATGTGGAATCTTAAAAACAAAAACACCAAACTCACAGATACAAAGAACGGATCAGTGGTTGGTTGCCAGAGACAAGGAGTGGGAGGGTTGTCACAATGGGTGAAGGGGGTCAAAGGGTACAGATTTCCAGTTATAAAAAAAATTAAGTCACGGGAAATAGTGGGTAGCATGATGAGTATTGTTAATAACACTGTACTGTGTATTTGAAAGTTGCTAAGAGAATACATCTTTAAAGTTCTCATTACAAGGAAAATGATTTTGTAACTATGTATGGTGATGTATGTTAACTAGACTTACTATATATTTTTCAAGATATTCAAACATCAAATCATCACTTTGCATACCTGAAACTAATATGTCAACTATACCTCAAAAATTTGTCTATATTTTAAGTCCTTTATCTCTGCCCAGTTGGGCTTCTGCTTTTGAAATACTCTTTTCAGCTGCACTGGCACAAGTGAAAATTTGTAATTTCAATCCCAAGACAATTGTCCTTTCTTCCAAAAATTCTGGCCTCAGAAAGCTGAATATAAAACCCCTATGCTAGATATTTCTGTTGCCTTTTGAACTGTTATCCTCCTGAATTAACTTCAGATCTCAAAAAGCAACTGTCTTTACTTGTTGGCAGGAGAAATGGCTAATGGTCACCAAAGGGAACCTAGCGAAACAGATTATCCTTGCGTATTCAACCTTCTCAAAGTTTCTCAAAAAAAAATTGTAAATTATATCTAATTTTCTGTGTTTTCAAAAGTTTCCGCAGTGAATTTGTTTCCTATGAAGCTACATGAAATTTGAGTTGAAATAATTATGAAGAAAGTGATTTATGAACATGGGAATATATGAGAAACCATTATTTTCAATTTCTTTTAATTCATTTAAGATTGCAGTTTTAAATTAAACCCATGATTATTAAAATTAAATGGAAGAAATCACCACGTCATAAAAATTACTTGTAAAAGAGCTTTAATAGTTTTACATCATAATTAGTTTTGTTTTTTTTTTTTTTATAACTGGTGTGAAAATTACACTGTGAACAATTCAACAGCTCTTTCCCTAAAGGATCTGTGAAGAAACCATTCAGGGAATTTTTCACTTCTGTCTAAAATTGTCTCTTCTTTGCCTTTTAGTGTTCACTAATTCAATAGTTAGCATACCCTGCCCCCTGGTGGTAAGACACAAATGTTCAAACTAGTACAAGTTGAATGAATGGGATGTGCCTTTATCCAAAGAATATAAAGAATTACTTTATAATTTGATTTTTTCAGGCAAATATTTAACTTTCCACATATCAAATTTATTTTATGATTTCTATATACTGTAATTCAAAAAGCTAACTCAGAACAATGCTGCTATTACATTTGAATTCTTCATGGGCTAACATTCCTTTGGAATGGCAAACTTTGGCTCTATGTTGCAGACATACAGAAGAAAGTCTTAAAGAAAGTGCTACTTTTCCCTGTTTTAATTTTTACACAAGGTGGAAACACAATCTCTACAAAACTGAGCCATTTACACCAGGCGCTAATTAGAATCTTGTCAAGGCTTCAAACTGTGCTTCCCAAATCCTGAACCTCCAGAGGATCACTCTCAGGGAATTAAAGATACTGAAGTTAGCCACAACATATGACCCTGACCTCCAATTTTATAGGAATAAAATCATAATGGGGCATTAAATTGGAAGAAATATCAAAGAAGTTGTACTAAAAGATTTTGTTAATGATTTTCCATTAGTAATGTAAGAATATTTCTATCTTTTACAGAATTCTTGCATGTCTGATCTTTAACATCTTATTTATTTTTGAGACAGGGAGAGACAGAGCATGAACAGGGGAGGGTCAGAGAGAGGGAGACACAGAATCTGAAACAGGCTCCAGGCTCTGAGCTGTCAGCACAGAGCCTGACACGGGGCTCGAACTCACGGACCGAGAGATGATGACCTGAGCCGAAGTTGGCCACTTAACCGACTGAGCCACCCAGGCGCCCCTTGCATGTCTGATCTTAAAAAAATTAATCTTTCCCTGAAATCTCTTTATTTTTCCCAGGTCTGCACCAAAGAGGTGCAGAATATTAGCTATTTGGCAATTACTTAGCTTATTCTTAACTGGATGTTGGTCTAAAGAGCTGAATGTCTTCAGTCATTGTTTCTAGCACTTAGCCTTCAGACAAGTGGAATCTCTCAAGTCGATAATGGAAGGAACCCTATATTAAATAGATTAAGCTGCAAGTCAAAATGGATGTGGAGCTGAAACGATACAAAGCTCTTGCCCAATTACAGGCTGCATGTTGGAGGCCCCGCCAAAGGAGACTATAGTGGGCTTATAGCTTATACTGCCTGCGGTAAAATCTGGTTGGCCTATCATTAAAATCAGAGCAAAAACATGATTTTGCTTGCATCACATTTTTGAAACAGCCCTCCAGCTTAAGATTTTCTTTGCCTTTGCCTTTGCAACTATAGTTATGCAAGTAGCCAAATTTTCAAAAGAAATATCATGACATTCAAGCCAGTTTTTGATATCAAATTTTCAAATAATTAGAAATTTTAATATGAGAAAAGTATGGATGAATGAAATGGGAACAATTTAGCCAAGAAGCAAACGTGAGGCTTTTCCTCTTTGCTCACCTCTGACGGAAAGGTTTAAGTGTAATAAAATCAAAGAAAAAAGATGAGAAGGAAAACCTGGTTTCTGTTGACTATTATAAAATGACCTTTGGAAATGTATTTTTCCCCCCCTATGGCAGCTTTTCCTTCTGGCATGCTGCCAGTGTTTGGATAAGATCTTTATCCGTTATGTTGCTGTGTGTGATCTCCGAGGTCTGTGTCTCCACATTGCTTTCACAAATGAAAGTGATTTGGTAGAGTTACTCCCTGAGGTTGAAGAGAGTACCATTTGAACCAAATATTGTTATTTTAGCACATTAAAAACAGTGAGATTTCCCCTTTGATATCATATAGCTGTGAGGCACACAGATCTAAAAACAACTAGAGATGCCAAGCAACCGGAGCAGGTAGGAGAGTAAAGTAGGAAAGAAAAATCCTATAAAGGAAAGAGAGAAAATGTGGGGAAATGGTGCATCTGAAGTAAATGATCATATCAATCCGTTTCCTCCCCAAACCCTAGAGAATGTTCCTCTTGAAGCTAGGTATCTAGCTACATCTCAGGTATTAAAAATCTAGCGAATTTTTCTCCGTATGTATGTCCTTTTAATTTCTACATATTAACACAGCCCCTCTGACTATACGGTAGAGGACCATTTATTTCTGCCTCCAGCTTTCTAACATTTGCCTGATTTCCACTACCCCAGGGCCTATAGGAAATAAGTTAGGGAACTTATCTGTTTCTCTACCTGTCATGTTGAAAAAGTCTTAAGATAGTTTAAAATTTCGGAAAGAAAAAAGAGAGAGAGAGAGAGAGAGAGAGAGAGCTGTTACCAAAATTTTAGAATGTGAGTATCTTGCTGGAAACAATACCAGCACAAGGGTATTTCAGAAGAGACCTGCCCAGGCACGCCGTGAAAGGAAAGGGTGACCCAACAGCAGCAATCTCAGGACCGGCTGCACAGCTGGCTAGGTGTGACCGTGTTGTGCTTGGCACATCTATGTGTTTGTATAGGGCCTTTAGTAGTGTAGTGGGAAGCGACGGATGAGAGGAGAAAAATGGTTTTTATCCAACGTGAGAGCTTTGCCCCTTGGCGAGGCACCAGACAGCTGTTCAAAGTTTTCTCCTCCTGCTGCTTCAGGCTGTTTTCTACAGGTTGCACTGTCCTTTTAAACAAATCATGGGACTGACTAATGTGAGGGAAGACAGGGCACAAGGAAAGACTGAACCAGGCTTCCATTTTTAGCAAACTGGGAAAAATAACCTAAATACAAAAAGGAAGTTTTTTTATTTATAAAGTAAAAAAATACATGCAATTTCTTTTAGTAACTATTCTTTTTTAATTTATTTGTTTATTTTGAGAGCGGGAGCGGGCAGGGGAGGGACAGACAGAGAGGGAAAGAGAATCCTGTGTAGGCTCTGCACCATCTGAGCAGAACCTGATGCAGGGCTCGAACTCATAATCAGTGAGATCATAACCTGAGCCAAAACCAAGAGTTGGAGGCTTAACCGACTGAGCCACCCAGGGGCCCCGAAAAATCATTGTAATTTCACAGATGCCATTCTATCCCCCTGCCTATTCAGCTGTGAGTCAGTTTCTAAATGTGGATGAGGAAAGACTCTGTCTTCAGTATCAGAACTAGAAAGGCCAGGGGTACAAATATGGGGGTACATTTGTCTCTTTCTTCTTTTTCTTTTTTTGCAACTAAAACCCAGCTTTATTCTTGTTATATCTGAATCTTGAATATTCTGCTATGCTTAAAAGGTAAAACAACAACAACTCAAGTTTCCTCTTTATTGTTCAGTGTCTAATATAGCGATATGTCTTCTAGCATTTGAAGAAATGCATGTACCAGTTGCAAATATCCATTCAAAATTTTATTTACAATTGGCAAATGAACTTTAACCTCTGAACTTAAAAAATGTCATAGTATGCTTCCCTGCTTGTACAAAGGTTGGATTCTGTCTACTATAACTGGGTAACACTTTAAAGACAACAATTAAACCAACAATTTTTGATCATTTACTTTCAAAATTAAATTGTTTAAGCTAAACTTAATTGTGCTGGACATTTAACAAAACATATAGCTGTAGCTCTGTCTTTTTTAAGGTTTCCTTTTTTTTAATGTTTATTTATTTTTGAGAGACAGAGAGACAGAGCATGGGCGGGGGACAGGCAGATGGCGGGGAGGGAGGGACACAGAATTTGAAGCAGGCTCCAGGCTCTGAGATGTCAGCACAGAGCCCGAAGCAGGGCTCAAACCCATGAACCACTAGATCATGACCTAAGCAGAAGTCAGATGCTCAACCAACTGAGCCACCCAGGCGCCCCAAGGTTTCCTTTCCTTTAGAGGAGTTCTATATGAGAAAAAGGAAAAGCTCATTGAACATAGTAAGTTGCTTGGCATAAAGAGAATATTGGCCCCATGGAAAAGAAAGCCCTTACCTTTGATTTACTCTAGAGAAAAAGCTGTATGAGTTGTACACGGTGGGGCTTCTTGTTAGGCAAAGATTTGAAATGTTATAGAAAGAGAGAATTAATTATTTTACATTTGGTGGTGGTAGCTGAAAAATCACTTAACATTAAAACAATGTTAATGTTTTGTAGCAGGTCCGTTAAATTAAATGGCTGGTTGATATATGGATAAAAAGAAAAAGATATTTTAAATTTTTCTGAAGATCTAAATTCCTAAAATAGAATTGGTAAGGAGAGATGTTTATTCAGGGATTCTTTGAGATTTAAGAATTTTAGTCAAGTTTTTACAGGATATGAGGGGCAATAAATGGGTACAAGGAGGTTAGTTTAGTAGATGTGATATTGCATGTGACTTCAGTGTACCTGTAGTAATGGAATTAGAAGAGGGCCTATAACCACTTCATTTTGCTCCTCACCATAAAATGGAAACTTAGTTGGGAAATTCATGTGTAGGTTTCAACCTTTGAAAGTAAAGCTAAAACATTTAACAGCAAAAGCAGTATTTCGGGGAAAATGGAATCTAAAAATGAATTTTTTTCATCATTAGAGGTTTAGAAATAGCCAAAAACTGCACCAAAATGATTTGAGAATAGTGAAACAGACATTTCTTAAATATTTGAACTTCAAAAACAAGTCTTTCCACATTTTGGCTATGGTGATAGGGCTGCAATGAACATGGGAGTGCTAATCTCTTTTCAAGATCCTGATTTCAATTCTTTTGGATAAATACCCAGAAGTGAGATCATATGCTAGTTCTATTATTTATATTGTAGGTGGAAACAGTCTAGATGTCCATCACCTGATGAATGGGTAAAAAAAAAAAAAAGAAAAAGAAAAAGAAAAAAGTGATATATGCACACAATGGAATACTATTCAGTCTTAAAAAAAAAAAAAAAAAAAGGAAATCCTTCAACAGGTGCCCATGTAGATGAACAAAGAAGACATTACGCTAGGTGAAGTAAGTTAGTCACAGAAGGTCAAAACTACATGGGGACCCTGAGTGGTTCAGTCGGTTAGGCATCCATCTTCAGCTCAGATCATGATCTCTCAGTCCGTAAGTTTGAGCCCCGCACTGGGCTTTGTGCTGAAAGCTCAGAGCCTGAAGCCTCTTCAGATTCTGTGTCTCCCTCTCTCTCTGTCCCTGCCCCACTTGTGCTCTGTCTCTGTCTCTCAAAAATGAATAAACTTTGAAAAAAATTAAAAAAAAAAACTACATACTTCCATTTATATACATATTCAAACTCATGAAAGCCAAAGATAAAACTGTGGTTACCAGGGGCTAAGGGGAGTGGAATGTAAGAAGTCAGTAATTAATGGTATACAATTTCAGGTATTCAACGTGAAGAAGTTCTAGAGATCTTTTGCACAACATTATCTACAGGCAATACTGTATTCATAAACTTAGAATTATGTTAAAGGCATAGATCTCACCTTAAGTGTTCTTACCACAAGAAGCAATTTTTAAGGCACCTTCTCACCTTTTTGATAAGAGAATGGTTTAAAAACTGAAACTCCCTGTCAAGTAAACATTTATCAACATTTGACACTTAGGCATACATCATAAAATTTCCTTATCAACACAGAATAAAACTACCAAGTAAATCTTTTAATAATAAGTCAAATATCAAAAATGAAATCTGCCTTTAAAAATCTTCTTCCGACTCTGAGGTTTCGAGCAGCCTGCTACCGTTGGCCTGACCTCAGTTTGGTTTCCATTTTTGACCCCTACTACCTGCTATATTGTGGATTCTGCCATATTTTATTTCATTTGCAACTTCTTATTCTCAAGGCCTAAGGTTCAATAACGGTTGAAAAAGTCCACCTGAACAAAATACAGTTTGTTCAGAGATTCAGTTTGGACACCAGAGGGCAGGAGAATCCCTTGAAGTGAAGGGATTCTGTGACTGTGTCCTTGTCATTCACGAGTTTCCAGGCTTATTGACATTGTAGAGAGTAATGATATCGTAGTAAGGCCAGGAGTTTAGGTTTGACTTTTTGTCACAGGAAGCACAGGATTCTGTCAAAAACTAGAAAATTAAAGTCACTATGGCACCCTGAGAGTCTTCGTGTTTATTTCTCTCAGTGATAATGTCAGCAGAAGGCCCTGCTGGGAGCACAACTTTAGAAGCAATCTGGATAACAACATGAGGAAACGTAAACGCAAAGGAGGTTTTTCAAATAATCTATTTTAAAAGGTTTAAGCGTAAAGTGGCTTTTAGGAAAGATTCTGACGTTTCGTAGCCAGCAAATTATTCAGCAGTGCTTTTATTAAAGTCAAAGATGTGTCCCCAGAATTACAAGAAAAGAAATGACAAGCGCAGTAAGGTTGCAAAACGGCATTATTATTTGTGCAGGGAGCAGATCAGTCCTGGGGGAAACAGTGTGGGGTTCAGTTTGGTTATTCGCTTTGATCTCATTGAAGGTAGAGTGCTGTGGAGGTTAACGGCATTTGATTTGGAGTCAAGTAGAGCTAAGTTTGATCCCAGTCTTACCCACTTCAGACCAAGGAGAAAGAAACCCAGTTGTAACCAAAAGTGTAACGCAAAATAAACAGCTTCTCCCAATAATTATGAGAGTTGCTTTTTTTTGTTTAATGTTTATTTATTTTTGAGAGAGAGACAGAGCGCAAGTGGGGGAAGGGGAGAGAGAGAGGGAGACACAGAATCTGCAGCAGGCTCCGCGCTTTGAGCTGTCAGCACAGAGCCCCATGTGGGCTCGAACTCACTGCCTGTGAGATCATGACCTGAACTGAAGTTGGAAGCTTAACCAACTAAGCCACCCAGGCACCCCAACGATAGTCGTTTTTGCATCTCTAAATTCTATAACAAGGAGATAAACTTCCTGATCAATGAGAATGTTGTTCTGCTGGAGTCTTTCTGGAGCCTCTTTCCATCTCCTTTACCAATACTGGCCCAATTTCGGGCCGTGAGTGAGTTTATAGATCTTCCTCGACTTACAATGGGATTGTGCCCCCATAAACCCATTGTAAGTTGAAAATATCATAAGGCAAAAGTGCATTTATTACACCTAACCTACTCAACATCATACCTTAACCTAGCTGAACTTCAATGTGCTAAGAACACTTGAATTCGTCTACGGTTGGGCAAACTCCTCTAACATAACACAAAGCCTATTTTATAAAGAAGCATTGAGTATCTCATGTACTTTATTCAAAACTGTACTAAAGTGAAAAACAGATGATTTCAAGTGTATTTTTGTCTACCCTTTTGATGATGTGGCCTACCAGAAGCTGTGACTTTTTGCCAGGCTCAGCTTCACGAGCCCCTCGTACTGCATCTGGCAAGCCCAGGAAAAGGTCAAAATTCAAAATTCTAAGTATAGTTTCTACTGAATGTGGATCCTTTTCTCACCATCAGAAAGTCAAAAAAATCAGAAGTCAAAACTACTTAAGTTGGGGACTGTCTGTAGTTACAAGGTGTAATTCTCAAAGCTTTGCTACAGATGTCAATATGTTCACATATTTTAAAAAGCATAGGAATTTCCTGAGGAACACTGACGTTGAGTAAGCATAAAGGAATAACTCAGTTAAATGGCACTTTCTTATGCCTGCTACTATTTTTCCTTTTCTATTGTTAAAAAGAGGGACACCCGCGTGGCTCAGCTGGTTAAGAGTCCAACTCTTGATCTCAGTTCAGGTAATGACCTCACGTTTTGTGAGACTGAGCTCCACATCAGGCTCTGAGTTGGCCATGGAACCTGCTTAAGATTCTCTCTCCTTCTTCCTCTGCCCCTCCCTCGAGCGCATGTCTGCTCTCTCTCTCTCTCTCAATAAACAAACAAACAAACTCATGTAGAAACGGCTGAGAATGGGATCGTTCATGATACTTAACCCCATCATCCTAGGATGGTAGAATTTCCCCAGCTAGAAATCCCCTCTGAATTTTAACTGTCCTCCTCACAAAAGGCCCCAAATATATATAACAGCAGTTGAAATTCTACATAGATTCATTACATATATATCCACTACATATATACTTAATAAATGTAGTCTATCATAAACATATTATTATATGTTCAGTATATACATATATACTATATATATGCAGTAAAAGATATTCTACAGAAGAAGAAAATAAATATAATTTGAGACAAAAAATTTTTTTAATATAGTATCATAGTACAAATTCTAAGAGCCTGGACTCTGCTGCCAGAGTGTCTGAATTTAAAACTCAGGTGCACTACTCAGTCGCTTTTGTGACCTTGGGCAAGTTACTGCACCTCTGTGTGCCTGATGCTGAGTAGCATAAAATGAGTGGCTGTAAAATGGCATTAATAACAACAGCACTTGCTTCTTAGAATCCTTATGAAGTTAAGATTTGTAAAACCTTCAGAATATTATCCGCACACTGTAACTTACACCTTACCTTACTGTGAAATTAATAAGACACGTATAATTTTGATGTTCAAAGAAAATTAAAAATCTGAATCCTGGAAATCACATTATTTGCAAAATAATTTTTCCATTGAAGTGTGATAACCTTATAATCAGTCCAGAAAACATATTTGAAACATATTTCTATTGAGGAATTACGAAAGGGAAAATAGTCACAGTTCTAAAGTGTGTTTCCTAAATTTAATTAGGTTATGTAACAGGAAGATGAAAAGAGAAAGCCTGAAAAAGCCTGGTTACCAACTGTTTCCTGTTTAAGGACAAACATATGAAAAGACAAAATTCAGTAGAATTGGTTGGATTAAGTCAATACTTTTTCTCAGAGATTTTGAGGAATACTTTAGAGCTCCTGGTAGAAATATTCATATTGAATCTTAAGTGGAAAAAAGAGCATGTATTTCTTTATATTTTATCAATTAACCAACCTTAAAATATTTAAATAACTTAAACTGTTTTAATCACATCAACAAAACAAAAGAAAAACTTGCCATTTATAATGCAAATACAGATTTCACACTGCAAAGTCTTTTTTTTTTAACAGATGCAACATAATAAAGAAGTACATGAACTATTGGAATTGATGTTGTCTTTTAAAGTAGAAACAAGGACCCAAAGACTCTACCTATATACAGAGCTGTAAGTGGGAAATAAATATTTACTTGGCATTTTCATTTAACTTGGAATATTTGTCATTCTACATATTGAATCATTTTGATGATTCTGTAGACTTATTGAGGATAGGCACTATATTTTCAGCATAGCCTGATCCTTATGATATAATCATTGTTTCCTGTAGTATCTAAAGCTCTTACTCAAAAGGGGAAAAAAAAAAAAAAAAGTTAAGTTCCAATGAAGGATGGAAATGCTAATGTATGACTGTAAATAAATAATAGGTATTTTCCAAAGCACAGCACATGTTGCTGTGGTGAATGAGCATAGTTTATTATAATAGAATTGGAAAGAGGATATGGGCTTATAAAAATAATTTGATTTTTAAGTTGGATACATACAGTGCCAGGTCGGGGATAAGGAATTCTTCCATCGTACTGCACCCAACGATGGTCTGCGCTTTCCTTATGAGCATATGGACCATTAAAAACTGCTCTGATGTCAGCCATGTTGTACACACAAACAGCGGAGCCTTTGAAGATGGAGCTGAAAAAAAGCAGAATGGTCCAATCATTCATTGTACATCACTCAATGCACATTTATTGAGCACATATTATAACCAGGTGTGTGGACAAAGTAATGCGGCACATTCCATTTGATAGGTGCTGCAGACAAAATGTGTGTATATGCCCTTAAGGAGCTTATAAGCAAGCAAGCCTGAAAAAAGTGTGACAGCAGTTACCTTACAGATGATTGTAGTAAGCTAAGCAAACATGCAATGGAACTCCAACACAAGGCTGTCTGGTGAGTTTTCAGAGTAGATGGCGCCTACACTGACACTTGACAGATACATAGGAGTTCCCTAGGAAAACTGGAGGATAGAAGGAAATATGCAGAAAAGAGTATCATATTTATAGACATGCTTTTGAATTTCATTTGAAGTTTTTACGGCCTGATGCCTCCCAAAGAACTTCCAAAATAAAAAGTTACATCACCTACTTTTTTAAAGAGGAGCATTTTAGATACATAAATAATAAATATCTCATTTGTGTTTTCTTTTTTTTTTTTCAATGCTTATTTTATTTTGAGAGAGAGACAGAGCGTGAGCAGGGAGGGGCAGAGAGAGAGGGAGACACAGAATCCGAACCCCAACACAGCTCTTGAACCCATGAACATGTGAGATCATGACAAAGATCACGCCCAACCAACTGAGTCACCCAGGTGCCCTTCTATTTAAGTGTTCTTACAGTGGGCAAATGGCCGTAAATATTGACTATTAAGAATTTCCTCATACAATTTTTATTAATTTAAAAAATGTTGAAACTCTCTTTTGCTTCTTCCCTAATCTCTGTATTTTTTCTTGAATTTATGTATGTACCTTATCTGACCCTTAAAATTTATCTTAATTACACAGGACTGGAGCACACATAATTAAGAAGCAGAAAAGCTCCACGAGGATTCCACAATTTTTTGCAAATCAATGGTGAAAATTGTTAACACTGTCATCAGATGTTTCATTTTTGTTTTATTTCTGGAAAATAAAAGACGTTTTCTCTGCATCTAAAACTTTCGGTGATTCCTATTCATAAAAACGAGATCACCCCCTAGGAGCTAAGAGACATATCATCTCAGCACTATACAAATGAGCCAAAGATTCTCTAGCTCGACCATTAATATTCTTGGAATGACATTAATGGGAAACATCCGGAGCTGATGGCAAACAGGCAGCTGGAAGAAAACTAGCTGCTAAGAAAGAAGGTGACGCCCCCATAAAATCACATCATCCGCCTAGGATATTCTAAAGGAATGATGGTGCATCGCGCTTTGTGGTATTGCTATTGTTGCAGATTCACTACATCTGCTGATTGGATAAAAGATGTGCCATGCATCCCAACGTTACCTCAGTCCTCAGGGCGCCATTCAAAATAGAATAATTAAGTACGCCAAGAACAAAGAGTGGACTTGTAACTTCGCACTCTGGGTGGGCAGAAACTTGGTAGGAGAAAAAAGATAACTATCTCGGAGCTGTATGTCCCTGGCACATATCGATGCCTTGTGTGTGGAAAACACAGTGACTTCAAAGACAGTTCTGCGAATGGAAAGATGCCAAGAGAACCAGGGCTGAGATACTTAACTTGAGTGGCTCCAGACACTTACTTGCTCTTCCTGAATCTTTTTAGTCCAGATACAAATGAGCAGAAAAATGGGAGTCCGAATGGCAGCTTGTTAGGGTATCTTCTTTATTTTCATTTGAAATATTCACATTCTATATCTCACAATTAGCCAAAGAGCATTTTGTGTTCTGACATATGATGAACACTATTGGTATAAGGCAAACTAAGTGAAGGCAATTTTCACAGAAAAGAAATGATAATGTGCCTACAAACTATTTTAATAATTTTTTCAAAAGGAGGCAGTAGGCCCATTTCTCTATTACCAACACCACCAACGCTTCCAATACTAATATCTATATAAATATTCATAGCAGAGCTGTGGAAAAAGTAAAAAGTAGTTCAAAGAAGGTATTGCCGTCAGCAATATGTAACAGGAATATCGTAAAAGGCGTACCAGGGTCAAAGGTAAGTTGCTGAATTAAACAAAATTAAATTCAAATAAAATTATGTAAGGTCCTTATATTTTTTGAGAAAGATTCATAGGTGCTAGGGCAACTTTTAAGGAAGGAAGTCACAGAGTCTCAGAGACAGGTGCAGGACAGTATTATATAGAAAGAAGACAAAAACACAGGGGTGGAAATTAAGAAAACACCTTCAGTTCTAGTGCCACCTTTACTACTAACTGGCTCGTCTTCTTTGGGCAAGTCATACGAACTTCCTTTGTTTAAGCTAGTAGAGCAATAATGATATGGTGATAACAGCCAAACTCCCAGCTTTGTAGGGTGATGGCGAAGCGCACGTAAGATAGTATGGGAGGACATTTCAGAAGTCCCGTCTCGTGATTTCAGCCAAACCAATGACTAAGACATGTATTTCTTTAATACTACTTCTATGTCACCCAGCTTGACCTATTTACTATGGTTAGTATATGCACGCACCTTTGCACCCAGTAACTTTCGTCTGGGAATTTAGCTCCCAGATATACTTGCTCATACAGAGAACAACATGTATACAAGCTTAGTCAGTGAAGCATTACGCGTACCACCAAAGCACTAGAAATAATGGAAATGTCTATGTATAGCAGACAGGCTAAATAAATTGTGGTGGTTGATACAGGAATACTCTGCTGGAAGAAAAAGAACCAAGAGGCATTTTATGTATTGACATTAAGAGATTTCTAAGAAACACTAAGTGAAAAAATAAAATGAAAAATGGGGTATTTTTTCTCACACAAAAGGGACAAAAAAATCATACAACTGTGTTTTCTTACATATACATAACAATTCTATAGAATTACAAGCATTTTTTGAACTTACCTGGTTGTGGTAAAGACTCCATATACTACAGGATTTCTTTCATCTCTTGTGGGGAGTAAGTAAATATCCTCTATTAATGGGAAGAAATAATGATTCATTATATTTTTATATTTCAGTATTACATGTTTGCTTTTTCTTTCAGCATACAGTATTCCTGAGACTCTGCAGTATATAAAATACTGTAAAATAACAGTGAAAGTCATTACATTATGATAAGAAATCAAAGGTTAAAGACTGGTTTTCTCACTAGCTATGCGACACTGAACTGGATATCTAACCTCTTAGATGTTTACTTCAATCACCCATAAATGGGATGATTTGCTTGATAATCTCCATGACTATTTCCAATCAGAAGTATGTGATTTCATACAGAATAAAAATTAAAAACCTAGGTTATTTTTACCCTCCAATGTAAAAAAAAAAAAAAATCTTGTCCTGTAACTGTGTCAACTTACTAGTGATTTAATTATCTATTTGCTAACAATATAAAAATGGCTACACAAGTTAATTACTTGTGCAACATTACTTATGTAACAACTTGCTCAGCATTTTCTAATCACTTGCACAGTATTGATACCAAAATATGTGTAAATAATATCCTTCAAAAGATTTTTTAGGATGTGAGCACACTTATATACAACATGAAATATCAGCCATGAATATTCAAACAACAACAACAAATATATATATATATATATATATATATATATATATATATATATACTTTATATGTTGTATGATAAAATCATTCAATGATAAAATCATTTTTACACTGCATGGCAAAAACAAGTTTAAAAGATAAGATTTGATGATGCTAACTTTATATATAACTGAAAACATCCCTTCTAGAATTAGCTTTGAGGCGAGTAAAGAAGGGAAATGAAAGAGAATAATCCGTCTAACACTTTTCTCAGTATTCTTTTTCTTAACAAGTGAGCGGGAGCGAGTTCTCCCCATCTCCTGTGCTCTCCAGCAGAGGGCACCAGCAGAATAAAGAACCCAAGTTCTTGCTACCTATAGACTGCTGCTCCTTCCAAAGTAAAACGCCACATGGAGAATGGATGGATTCTATAGAACCATTGCTAGTAGCTTTGTGTCTCTTGCTGCGGCTTTGTTTCCTTCATAACTTTGAGAACGCTTACGAAAAGAGGAATTGCTTCATTACAATATGCTCTGAGACCTAGAACACCTCCATGTTCTTTGTGTGTATGAATTTGGTAATAACACTCCTGCCAGCTGTCCTGGGCTGAAGTAAAATAAATGCTGAATTTATTAGGCAGTAAGACATTTTCAAGAAAAAAAGGAGGATGTGACTTACGTAGCTCATCAAAATGAGTATCAGCCCCATCATTTCCAGGAATTGAGCAAATCAATCTGGCTTTAAGAAAAGTTGTCCATTTGTTTATCAGGCTGCGCTGTCCGCCAACATCATTCTGGAAAAAAAAGAAAAGGAAAATAATAGAGATACAGATTTAGTTAATGTCTTTGTTCACAAAGACAAGGAGCCTACATATTTAGGGCTTTGAACTTTGAAACAAGGGAAAAGGCAGTTTTGTCTCTTAGTATTACATGTTCTTCTCATGGTTCAATGAATATAATTCAGCTCTCCTAGATGGGTAGAGGCTGGCAAGGCAATCTAGTAAATAAGTGAGACCTGGAATCAAATCTCACCTCTGTCAACGGTTGCCCCATGGCCTACAAAAGGCTATGTAATTCTCCAAGTCTCCACTGAACAAATACCATTAATGCCTTGAAATTGGTTACTCTGATGATTAAATGGAAAAATTTGTGTACAATGCTTAGTAAAGGGCCAGACAACTTGTGTTCAATAAATACTAGAACTGACTTGTATACTACACATATGAGTAAGATCATTATGATCTTTAGAAATATGCCTTGGTGTAGACTTTCAAAAGTCTTTTGGTGCCCTACTAATTAAACAGTAAGGCAACACAAACATACATATAAAACCAATCTTGTTTTAAATGCTAACTGATGTATTTCCATACTTTTTTTTTTTAACTCTGAAGTATTTCATTAAAAATGTTCTTTAGACACTTACTAAACATAAGCATTTAAATCAATTCAATAAAATAAATAGGGCAATGCAATTCAATAATTCACCATTAAAACATCTATTTCTTATTTTTAATTTAATATGTCCCTAAATATGAATACAAAATTAATACAATTGTTATTTGAATAGATCTGCTAAGTTTACAATAAGTAAGATGAGACTGTTTCATGAAATAAATATATTAAGTACTTAAACTCAACTTTCAAAAATTACTTTCACAGCCATGATTTCCATTAATGCATTTACATTTAAATGTAAATTATATAAACATTCTTATCCTGCATGCAATCTATGTCTTACAAATTTAATACAAAGTTCACTGTCAAATACTAACTCTGAATATTTAGGAACTGTATTCCCTCTGCTTCGTTATCTCTGAAAATTAAATGCAATTATAAAAAAGTATCTTAATGACTACTCCAAACAGGAGAATTCAAAGTCACAGAAATAGTTGCTATTCTTGAAGAAAGGGGGAAGAAGAAAGGAAAGGGGAAGGAAGACAGAGATCCCTTTGAGTGCTAACTTGGGTGATGGGGAAATCCAAATTCCATGTGATATAATCTTAGTAACAGAGCAAATCTCAGAAATCTACAGAACTGTGGGAGAGCTGAGAAGGCAATGAGGTCCCTGAGACCACAGACCGTAACTATCCTTATAGCCTCAGCACCTAACACCAGAGGCACACCGGGACACCCAGAGTGAATGAATCCCACTTTATAACCC
Organism: Neofelis nebulosa; assembly: GCF_028018385.1. Lineage (NCBI taxonomy): Eukaryota > Metazoa > Chordata > Mammalia > Carnivora > Felidae > Neofelis > Neofelis nebulosa. Next base: position 80,702,329 of record NC_080785.1, on the reverse strand, counting down.
TCTCTGCTACACAACTGAATACTTTTCAGAAATAGCTCTGTATAAATGAGTAATAATTTTTACTTCCTTGATTTGTTCTTTAGGCTTACAACGATGTAAAAAAAAATTGAAATTTAAAGACACTGAAATTCAAGAAAATATTTCATATACAAACTAAAATTTTGCACTTGAACAAAAATTGCACCTCACAGTTTGCCCTATGTCTCGCTGTTTTAAATTTTAAATGATCCAAATCAATGTGCACTTAGTCTTGGAACGCATGTGTAACTGAGTTCGCGTGTGTGCTGACAGATACATTATATAAACTCAGTGATAACTACGGTGATTGTTTGGAAACTGGACCAACAAAAGACCTTCCTGGCAGTTGTATTTTGACACTGATACTGTTTAGAATTGCTGACACATGGTGATAATACAAAGCAAAAGAACATTAAGTTGATTTTCTCATAATTTTTCATTCTTTCCAGAAAACGCACTCCCTATTCCTTTCATCCTACATCACTGCACATATGTCACTAATATCCTGCTTATCAGGTGTTTAATAAGAGCATGTTCAATTATTAGTGAGAAACAAAAAATACTAGATAAAATTGATGCCCTTAGAAAGTGCCCTTAGAAAGTATAGATAAATGCCATAGAATTTAAGTCTCCTCTGAAAGGTCTCTGTAGTAAAAAAAAAAAAAAAAATGAGTACAGGCCTCACTGAAGAGTTAAATTCAATATTGTTCTTAAAATGATAAGTGGGATCAGAGATTGGTTCAGGAAATATTCTTGGTGCTAGAAAAGAGGGGGAAAGGACAACAGGTGGGAGACTTTAGAACATGCATGGATCAGAGCGACTGGGTGGCTCAGTCAGTTGAGCGTCCAACTTCGGCTCAGGTCATGAATTCATGGCTCCTGAGTTCAAGCCCCACGTCGGGCTCTGTGCTGACAGCTCAGAGCCTGGCGCCTGCTTCGGATTCTGTGTCTCCCTCTCCTTCTGACCCTACCCCCCCCCCCCCCCCCCCCGCTCACACTCTGTCTCTTTCTCTCTCTGTCTCTCAAGAATAAGTAAACATTAAAAAAAAAAAAAAAAGGCACACATAGGGAGAACCAGGACAAATTTGGTATAGGCAAATACTGGGATAAATTCAAATAGTGGAAGAGAATGTTATACAAGGATATTGGAGTACATTCAAGGAAAGCTTTAATACCAGGCCAAAGTATTTATGTCATTTAGTAATATGTTATTTAGTATCGAGAGTTACTACAAGGAAGTGAAAGAAAATTAATACCTAATATATTTTATATAATAACCATCTAGATACAAACATGTCTATAATTGCTTTTGAATTTATGTTTTGTATATGGTGCTTCTATTGTTGCAGTATCACTGTGCAAGAACAAACATAACCAATATTTCAGCTGGCTATTGGATGATTAACGATGGCTACAGATGTGAAGGCAGATTTATCTAGACACGGCCTTTATTTTTACCGCTAATATCCTCAGATCATTTCATAAATATAAATCCAGATGTTAATATGAATAGGAAAAACCCCTGGTGCTTCCTTTTAGTAAGGATGAATTCTTTGTTAACGTTTCATAGGATCTCAGCGAGAAATGCTACCTGGAATTATTTGGGAAGAAAGAGATTTTATAAAAAATTTAAAAATAGGGGTGCCTGGGTGGCTCAGTTCGTCGAGCGTCTGACTTTGACTCAGGTCATGATCTCACGGTTTCTGAGTTCCGGCCCCAGATCTCACAATAGGCTTTGCACCCACAGCGCGGAGCCTGCTTCGGACTATCTTCCTCTCTCTGTGCCCCTCCCCTGTCAGTACAAACACACACACTCTCTCTCTCTCAAAAATAAATATTAGAATACATTTTTAAAAATTAAAAATAAAAAGTAAGATATCTCATCTTTCTCATCAACCTTGATTTATATATTTTTACATTCACATATGTGTTCTGTCTTCATATAGTCTTATTGTAGCAGACTCCTCCTTGTACTAAGCTCTAAGTGAAAATCTTTCCATTTTAATGTATTCTTCTTACATATTTATAATTTGTAAAATTTTTCATTGCCTATATTTGCAATTTTGAGTCAGCTATAAATACTAAAAACAGTGCTGATTCAAAATATTAGTTATCATGAATTGAATGCTAAGGACTCTGGTTTATTGCTTTCCCCTGGCATAGCATAGTTGCTCAAATTATTTTGTTAAATGAATAAACAGATATATCAAATATTTGCTCCACAACATTCCTTTAACAGGTGTATACATCACTACTTCATCATAAAAATCAGCAATCACATTCCCTTTTAAGCATTTTATTAGATAAAAATAGCAATAAATGCCTATTTGCAAAGTGTCCCCCTCTCTCTCCTTGCAATTATCACCCATGTTTAAGACAAACCATGAAAAAATTCTAATTATTCTACTAGGCTCAAATTTGTTAGACAGGAAAGGAACTTACACTGTGGCCTGCATATCTATTTTTTTTAACCTGACAAATGGAAATTGCAATCCTTTGAACAAAAGAATCTTTAAATGTGCTTGCCTATCCGTCTAGCAGCCTTTCCATGCTCCCTCAAGGAATAAAAAGATAAAACAAACAAACAAACAAAAAAAATCCAGGTCAAAGATGAAAGCCACCTGCTGTCAGCAGGGAAACAAGTATAATTTCTGGGATAATAGTTCTCAGGAATGGATCATAAGCATTTAATGACTGAATAGTAACTCTTACAGACATCCAGAAGCATGACCTGGGATGGCAAAGTTCAATTCACGAGGGGTTGTATTTCTCCTGTAGGGAAGTGTCAATTGACTGACTGTTGACCAGCTCTCAGTGCCTGGATTTGTTTGCAAATCCACCAAATCCCCCCCTGAGAACCTTAAGCACAGAAGAGGGCTGAAAAGGAGGTAACCACTTTTGTACTAAATTGTCACCTCCTTGCTTATTTCTGTGAAGTTCTAAAGAACGCAGCCATCTCACTAACACAATAGATTTATTATTGAGATGTCAGAATCAGCAGCTTTTAGTCACCAGTCACTTCTGTGTCTCCACTCTATCACAGCTTCTTTGTAGTCAGATTGCCAAAAGCCTTGACATTCTCTACACAAAGATGCGATGAAAGTAACAAAGAAATTAAATGTAAACAAGCCAGACCACATGGTGGTGAATGCAGAGGGTGCCTATTTTCTTATTCTCTGTGGCTTCTTGTATGTTTGCGATATTTCTTAAGTGTAAAGGGATTAATGAAAACAGAAAAGACAGAAGATGAAACAAAACACAATTTACAATCTTTCAGCGGCTATAAAATAAACTATCTCTGAGTCGGGTGATGGCTGCATATTATGAAATACCATGATCTTCTAATCATAGGCTGCTAATGGGTAGATCAGTCAGAAGGCAGGTTAATGGTGACTCCATTCTGCGTCTACTGTCCCAGCAGACTCCAGTCCTTATAAATCTTGCATAGACATGTGGAGTAGCTACAAACTGTCACACATGAACTTTTATTGAGTGTGTCTTTTGACCTTTGGGTCACTATGCTGGCTTCATGTGCTAAACACGATTTTATCTGTATACATCATCCTCTTTGAGGATCTCTTCACACTTTATAAATATGGTCATTCCCACCTATATCTTGGGAAACAGAAGCTAAGAATCGGTTTTCGGCTCCTATGCTCTCGAATCTTAAAGATTTTAGTAATCAATGAAATCTCCAAGATATTTGGGAACGTGTTGTATTCTGTTAAAATATGGATTAGCATTCAGAAATTTGTAACCATGTTAATGAATTCAAGTTGAAAGTCACTAGCTTTTTCAAATCAACAAACACTGAAGAATAACAACTCTTAATCACTTAAAGAAGAAAAAGAGGGCGCCTGGGTGGCGCAGTCGGTTAAGCGTCCGACTTCAGCCAGGTCATGATCTCGCGGTCCGTGAGTTCGCGCCCCGCGTCAGGCTCTGGGCTGATGGCTCGGAGCCTGGAGCCTGTTTCCGATTCTGTGTCTCCCTCTCTCTCTACCCCTCCCCCGTTCATGCTCTGTCTCTCTCTGTCCCAAAAATAAATAAAAAATGTTGAGAAAAAAAAAATTTTAAAAGAAGAAAAAGAAAAAATCAAGGGTTTGGTGCTGGAGTCGGAGTTCATAAATTCTTCTTTGCTTAAAATTAGTTCTTTTGCTTAATGCTCTTCTGCACCTTTGTGCCAGCAGAGGATGCAAATTCCTGAAACACTTGCAAAGCTATCATCCATGCATCTTTTGTGCACACTTCTCCCCAGTTCTAGCCATTAATGACATTTAGTCTCAGACATTTAAGCTTCAGTTAATACTACCTCTTTTCTTTTGAAGTGTAATCTAAATACCACAATATTGTGAATCCATAAACATGTTTTTCCATAACTGAAACTGCCACACTGAGGTCAACACACAGGCTTGCAATTGACCCTTTTTACACATTCAAGAAGATAAGGGCAAGTTAATACTTTCATGTTTTCAATGTAATGCCTGTTGTATTTCAATGCATCATTCATATTCTTTATCTGATATGTCATTTATGATAACAGCTGTCCCTTGCAGGTCTCAAACAGCCTTGTGTTGAGATATGCCTCCGAATCGCCTGAAGACCCATCACCCCAGGAAGTCCTGGAGATAGGACCACAGCAACTGACATTTCAGAGCAATTGTCCAATGTACTTTGCCCTGTGCTGCCTCAGTCTTCACACAGTTATTTCTAGGGACGAGCTTTATTTGTAAACTTAATACAGATGGTCTGTATGGGGCTGTGTAAGTAAATAATAATGATAAGGTCATTCCAAACACAGAATGGCCCATTTAGAAGCTGGAAACTATGATCGTGACAAAAAGTGAAACCTGGAATAAGAGCCCAGGAGCCTCTCAAGGAAAGCATGTCATATATACTAAAATACAATATTATACTGAGAGCAAGAGTTTAAATGAGGACATTATACGATAAGTAAACTAATGGAAGATGGTGAAGTTATGCAGACCAAATCAAATGAGAGAACTGTGCCGTTTTGCTTTCCTTTTCAGCCCTCATCTTCTTTTGCAATGTCTTATAACTACATTTCGTGCAACTGTTTTGTTGAGATGCAAAAAAATAATAGTAATACATTTATGACCACGAAGAAAAAAAGGCAAAATAAGAAAATAAGGAAACTTTGGGGCACCTGGGTGGCTCAGCCAGTTGAACATCTGACTTTGGCTCAGGGCATGATCTCATGGTTCATGAGTTCGAGCCCTGTGTTGGGCTGTCTGCTGTCAGCACTGAGCCTGCTTCAGATCCTGTCTTCCTCCACTCTCTGCCTCTCCCCTGCTCTCTCTCTCTCAAAAATAAATAGACATAAAAAAAAAAGAAGGAGTATTTTAGTTCATCTACAAATAATCTTGAAATCCCTTAGTAGTAAAAGAAACAAAACTGTAGAAACTCAAACATCTCAGACAAAGGGGAGAGGAGAAGAAAAAAGAAACAAAAAAACTTGTATGGCAGGTATTAAGCACAGTGATTTTTAAGAGATCCATTCTGAAGAGGCTTTCAAGGCACCAATACTTTCTTTTTTTCTAAAAAGGATTCTAGTGTTTAAAGATGACTGTTTCTGATTTGCCATTGGAGAATCAAAATGGAGAACATGTTTTTCTAACTACTTCAAAAATTTGTAAACATTATTAGAAATGCATGACTTGGGTAAGACACTATGCTAAAAAATTCAGTTTCTAAGATTTAACAGGTTAAAATTAGGTAAATCAACGCATGGTAAGCAGTTCCCTCCCTCCCCCCAGGTAAGATCAGAGCTCATTAAATTTAAAAAAAAAAAAAAAAGCTACAAGGCAACAGTATAAATCCTTGCCTAGGAATTCCTGACAGGAAAACAGATGGAAGTGAAGCAAAAGCACATCTGTAACTCGTGGCTCTAAATCTCTCATTCAGGTTGTAAGTGACACGTTGAAAGTAAGCAAAAAAAACCCACAACTCGGTGGAGATCAATAAATATGGAAAGTGTCATCGGCCTCAAAACACAAATCTTCAAAGGCAGTAATTGTCCAAATAGGACCATATATCAAGGTAGACAATGCAAGTGGAATCGAAGCAAAGGGCTATTAATTAGACCCCCAGGCAAGTTATGTGAAAGGACCATCCAAACTGAATTCCTGGCAAGGACAAAAGGAAATACTGCAGAACAAAAAATGAGAACGGGCCTAACCTAGAGCTGGAATCCAGAGTGGGCTAGCTAATGGACAATGCTTCCAAAAAATGAACAGAATTCAAAAATAATGTGAAACAGGCTTGAGGCGAAAAGCTGCAAGCCAGACTCACTGAAGTGACGGGTATTTCCACACTGTAGCTTATAGGGTGGGTCTTGAAGGGACACACACACATGTGCATGGTAATAAACATACAGACATAAATAATAGTATCTGAAAGGACTATTCAGAGGGTTTACTGCATGATGTTTCACCTGTTCTTTCGGTCAGCGTTTATAACCTCCCCATGAAGATCTGTGTAATTTACCATTTATGAGAGCAGCCTGGGGTGTAAGGTGCACCATTTGGTGCTTGAACATATTGACTGTACAACAAAATCAAAGAACTATAGAGTCTGGCGAGGCTTTAGAAATCATCTAGACTAAGCACCGTATTTTAAATACGAGAAAGTGCAGTAGGTAGGGATATCCCACTGAAAAATAATTCATTACTAAATGTGTTCTGCCATGTAAACTGATAACATACACAACAGACTGAGTTGGAAAGATATTCTTTAGAGGAAGGTACTTATTCTCCTGAGGCTCTCATTGATCCACACTGTCCTACGAAATGATACTTTAATTCAGCTTCTTCACTATTTAGTGTCTCTCCCTTTTCGCACCTCTTGTCTAAAATTTGCATTGGTCAGGGGCGCCTGGGTGGCTCAGTCAGTTAAGCGTCCGACTTTGGCTCAGGTCGTGATCTCGCGGTCCATGAGTTCAGGCCCCGCGTCAGGCTCTGTGCTGACTGCTCAGAGCCTGGAGCCTGTTTCGGATTCTGTGTCTCCCTCTCTCTCTGACCCTCCCCCATTCATGCTCTGTCTCTCTCTGTCTCAAAAATAAATAAACGTTAAAAAAAAAAATTTAAAAAATAATAAAATTTGCATTGGTCATACTGCTCACACACAAAAAAACTGTTCACAAAATTATCACCAGGCATGTCTCCAAATTCTTTTGACTATATCCGGAAATAAGATCCACCTTCCAAGTACAAATATTGCTAAAAAAGAAGGCAAAATAGTAACGGGGATTTCAAACATCAAAACTAATAAAATATCATCTCTTCCTATTAATCTTCAGTAACCTGCCTCTAACCACCACCTGGACCTACTACACACACACTGCCACTACCACTCTTCCACTCCCAATGACAGTTAGTTGATCTGGCTCCAAACGTGAGACTGTGTATGCATGATGTGTGCATGTGTGTATATGTGATTTTTGACACTTAACCCGCTGTAGTATGACAAGGAACTTACTTTATTCATATGTCAATCTTTTATGTTGTTGACGGCTCGAAAATAGAGATGTATCCAAGTCCCTCTTGTTTTCCAGTTCCTTCCTCAGTATCTGCCTCATCCAAATTCATATGATTTCATCTAAGTCTTTCATTTGCTTGGTAACATAGTCACGGAAGAGATGGGGGCCCTGATTTTCTCCGTTAAGAAGCTGAGCTCGGAAGAAGTAGAGCGGAAATGGAAGCCTAGATCTGCTTTCATAGAGAATATCCGTATCATTTGAGCAAAAGTTATTGATGATATCCTGATGCCAAACGTAATACCTGATTTTCAATTGCAATGTTACCTGACCTCCTTTTGGTGTGTGACATCACTGACAACTGCTTTCTTCTTGAGACAGCTTTCGTGTCTGATTTGTGACACCATTACCATCCAGCTCTCGACCCAACTATCAAGCTATTTCTTCTCAATTGTCTTTGTGGTCATTTTCCTCTGCTTTTTCTTAAATATCATTGTTCCTTGGGATTCTATCCTTGCTCTTTGATCTTTTACTACATATTTTCTTGGGCAATTTTACATACTTCCATGACTTCAAGAACCAATAAACATTGGTGATTTCCAAATTCATGATTCCAGACACTACTGAGCCTCAGGTTCATATTTTCAACTGGCTGCTGTGGCAGCATATCCCAGAGCCAGGTCAAGTTCAACATGTCCAACTATAAAATCTATGCCCTTAACACCATTTTTGGTGTTTTTTTTTTTTTTTTTTTTTTTTTTGTATCAAAAATCAGAAGACACTCTTCATGAATTTTCCTAATCTCTGCCTTACCTTCTGGAAATCACGATTACTAAGAATATAGGAGTCCCTGTCTATGGGCAAGTATCAAAGTCTCTGGGACAGGAGTAAGGAAGAATTAAAGCGTATCCAGTGACGGACTCTTGATTTTCCCTCAGGTCAAAACCTTGCAGTTTGTGAGTTCTTTGAGCCCCATATCGGCTCTGCAGTAACGGTGCAGAGCCTGCTTGGGATTGTCTCTCTCTCGCTCTCTCTCTCTGTGTCTCTCACTCAAAATAAATAAATCGACTTAAAAAACAAAAACAAAAACAAAAAAACAAAGGCATCGAGGATCCAATAGGACGGGAGCTTGTCGCGACCTTTCATGTACATCATGGGGTCAGTATTTGTAGTCTCAGTCAGTCCTAACCACAAACAGGGAAGATAAGACTTCTCCAGACTATGCAAATTTCAAGTGTGTTCTAAAGGAAAAAGAATCACTAGTCTGTTAATTTGCCATTTACTCGTTATGCTCCCGTCACAGCAGAGCTCTCTCGATTGCTTAAATGTTATTTTCCCACCTCTGAGATTTCACAAGTGTTTTCCTTCTGCCTGGCGCATTCTTCCCTAGCCCTGTCATCTCTGCCCTGGAGCGTCCTCATCATTTTCAATACCCTGGATCAAAAGTTACTTTCTCAGAGGAACATTCCATAGCCAATCGAAAACCCACCCTTGTTTCTTAACCACACCCTGTGATTTTTTTTCCCCCAGTTTGGCAGCTACCACATTTGCCAATTCTATATATTAATCTGTGTATTTTCTTATTTAATGCATATATCATTACTATTACCATTACCCGGTTGAAAGCTCAGCGAATACAAATACCAATCTCTTTTCTTTTTATTCTCTATAAAACTACTATTGATTTAGCACAATGTTGTGTAAAATGTGTTAAGTAAATGAATACTTTGATGGTCCCACATCACTAAAAAGTTTTATAAACTCAGTAAAGTGCACAGTTCACTCTTAATTCTATCTAACATGATCTCTGCCTTCTTGGATCTTTGCTTATATCTATTGAAGTCAATTTTGTTCCACAGCATAGACATACATTTGTGATCATTTCTTGAAAATTGAATGACAATATCACAATAACCCCATGGGGGTAAAAAAAAAAATGAACTGACAGAGAGGAATAATATGTTCTGAAAAATGTCAGAGGAACATTTTTATGTGAAAATTATACGTAACAGTAACAGTGATGATGCTGAACAGGTTTTTAAATTAAACTTATCATAGTTTTTGCTACTATTTTGACATAACACATTTTTAAAAAAAGATTTCAGGTCATTTTTAATCTTGTCAGTGAAATCTCCACTTAGAAGTGCTCACTGTTTGATACACGTTAATCCTAAATTATTAAGTAAAGTTAAAAACATAGCAGGGCGTGCTGAACTTAGAAATTTTAAAGGTGCATGTAGAACCAAATATTGTGAACATTTGACTAATAGATCATACGTGTCGTGGGAAATTCTGAAGATGAAACTAACTAGAAATAATGATTGAGTAAACAGATAGACTAATGTAAGAAGGACTTTCATTACATCTTTTTTTTTTCTTTAAAGTAAATTCATCCATCACATGTCCTTATTTGATCTCACAATTTGTTAGCTTTTTATCCAAACACAATGGCATGACAAAATCTTGCTGTGTGGCCTTAGAGTTTTTTCTGGTGGGAAGATTCCTGCGCTACAATTCTCTCTGCCTTTTCACTTCTTTAGGAGTTTGTTCATAATTAAAACTAAATATCCCTGGGCCAAAACTTCACTTTTACATCACATTTTTAATATAAAAATTTATAAGTGGGGCAACTAAATTTTCCCCCTCTAATGTAACTTTCAACAATACTAGGGTGAAAAGAGTACTTTGTAAAGAATTAATTGCTATCGAATGGATTAGACCTATTAAGAAATAAGTATTGAACTCGCCCACAAAACATTCACTTGTTATATGCGTTCATCAGAAACTAACTTGTAAATCTTTTATGACATATTTAATGTAGCCATTTATATAAATGATGTCAATCCACAGTACAGCTTTTCAGAGTTGGGAGACTGTTGTTTTAAAGCATGCCTCAGTACATTAACACACTACGACTACTCCAAGCAATGGCTATTCATCTCTAGGCAAGAGGCTTCAAGAGAAATTACTGTGAATTCTTGGACTCGGAAAGAATGAGGATGCTTTTTAGAGAACTCTGTCCCCTGGGGGTGAAGGGATCAGTGGGAGACAGCATCCCTGGCCAGGACACTAGGTAAAGAATGATGTGTGCTCATGAGCTGGCCTCATTCAAAAGCCATGTTTTCATTAGCACTTTAAGTGCAGTGATGGTTTGTATTTCTGTCCCTGGACGTGCTCAAAAGCCCGAGGGTACAGATTGGGACAAAAAAGGGATAGGCTCACATGGAAGAAAATGAAAAGTTTGGACAAGACCAAAAAAACCTTCCTACTGAGAGTATTTATTAACTTAACAGCTCTTCTTCTTAATAACAGAGTTTACACTGAAGGTGTCTGGCTATGAAAGAAAAGTTATTTCAGTGAAGACAAATCCAACAACAAAATAATATATTGAAGTCAAAAGTGTGATTCCAGCAGCATTATTATTCTATAAAGATTGTATTCACTCAAAAGAGAACCTTAAAGGAACAAAATGTAAGCATGTCATAGAATCCTGTTTTCCTATAAATTACATAAAATGGCAATCTTAAAAACTAACCGCAGTATTCTTCAAAACAAATGTTTTGCATTTCGGTTTATTTGTCCCCGTCGCCCCACCCCCCGTATCCCATGTATTCTCAAAACCTAATCTAGATGAATGCTCCAGAAAATATTTACTATATATTACTAACCATAGTTTCAACTTATTTGATCCTTAGAAAGATGCATAATTTTACATGTGTGATGTGCTTTCATAAAAAATACCAGATCTGATTCTGTTAGTGTTCCAGTTACTCCAGTGATTATGTTACTTTCAATTTCAAAATCAAATTTAATGTATAAAAGCATCTTAATTTCCCTGGGTCAGGACAATGCGTGATCTTGCTGGGAACAGTGAAAACTGGTGAAGGGGTAACCTGTCAATATAAGGAGCAAACTGCCAAGTATCTAACTCAAACCTGGATAACAGTTCACACTGGACAAAAACAAAACCAACAATGAAACAGAGCTCTAATATTGGAAAAAATGTAATCTCTTTTTTTTCCCTTTTTCCTTTTGGATGTTAAAAATTATATATGTAAGGGGAGCCTGGGTGGCTCAGACAGTTAAGTGTCTGACTCGTGATTTCAGCTCAGGTAACGATCTTGGTCAGTCATGGGTTGAAGCCCTGTGTCGGGCTCCCCCTGGGCGTGGTAGCTGCTTAAGATTCTCTCTCTCTCTCTCTCTCTCTCTCTCTGCCCCTACCGTGCTCGTGTTCTCTCTCTCTCTCACTCACTCTCTTTCTGTCTCTCTCTCAAAAAAATATTATACCAGTGTGATAGTCTGAATTTATCCTACTACTTACAAATGATGGACATTAAAATACTCTTACTTCAACATTACATGATTAATTGTTCATACATATACATACATGCCTTAAGTAAGATAAATATATCTTGCCTTACAAACTCTTCCAACTCGAGAAAGGATGGTTTTATCAGAAGTAGTGCCTTCTTGCGATGATTCACGAAAGAAGAAATATATTTTATCATCATCTGGATTATAGGTGTCTGGGATAGGGAAAGTTCCAATAAATTTTGCTCCTGTTTGAAAGAAAAGAAGCTACAAATTAAAATACTGAGATAATTCAGCCAAGATAATATTGGTGTCTTTGAATGTGAAACAATTAGCAGAATAAAAAAAAATGAACCGTGACTGGCATGTGGGAAACAAGACGTCCACACAAATAAACATGACACAATATAGAAACATGTATTAGCATGCAGAGGTCTCGAGCAAGTTCTCTAGGAACTCCAGAGACCTGGTGAGAACAGACTGGCTGATATTCACCATTGTTGCAACTCAACTAAATTACTTAGAAAGTCCTTTCAAACTTTACATTTTCCTTTTATTTGATGAAGTCACTGCTTTTAAAATCACAATGTACATGGGGCACCTGGGTGGTTTGGTCAGTTGAGCATCCAACTTTGGCTCAGGTCATGATGTCACATTTTGTGGGTTCGAGCCCCACATTGGGCTCTGTGTTGACAGCTCAGAGTCTGGAGCCTGCTTCAGATTCTGTGTCTCCCTCTCTCTCTCTCTGTCCCTCCCCTGGTCGCACTCTTTCTCTCAACAATAAATAAATGTTAAAAAAAATTTTTTTAATCACAATGTACATAATGAAGAGCTCAGGGAAAACTATAAACACACCCCAAATTTGCTAAATTATGATGTTATTTGCTGCATTTTGTGTAATTGCTAAAGGGAAAAAAGAAATTAAAGCAACTAATTAATAGTGCTTGCGTTAACTCCAGTGTAGGCTCTGGAGACAGTCTTTCCAGGTTTATATTCTGTTTCTCCCACTTACTGGAAGGGTGACCTTAAGAAAATTTTTGTCTTCTCTATGTCTCAGTTTTCTCATGCCTAATATGAGGCTACCAATCATCTACGTAGTAGGATAACCGCTATGATAACCAAGTGAATTAATATATGTAAAATACTTGCTATCTGGTCATGCCTGACAATAAGGGTTCAATAAATGTTATTTATTAAGATGATGTTCAGGATAATAATCGTTATTATGACCACAAAGAAGAGAATGATAGAAAATGTAGCACATCCCAATATTTGTTACAGTAATATCTAGCTGATAAAAGCAAAGTACACAGTTCTAAATGCACCAAAATGGAAATATGTCCATAAAACAAGTCGAGTGAAAAAACATATTAGCAACTCAACCATTTCTGTGCTGCACCAGTGATAAGTCAATTGGGGTTACTAACTCCTTTATTACAAAGTGTTGGGCATTTTTAAGTCTTGGTTTTGTAGAACTGTGAATTAACCAGATAACAGATCTGTAATGAGGTGATATTAATTCAGAAATGGTTCTTTTGATGAAGGCAAAGTAGAGAAAGAGAATACTTATTGAGTAAGGAAGGAAGGACTTCAATTAAGTAGAAGACATGAGATGGCTGAAAGGAAGCAAAGAGCACTCGTTAGGAAGGAGAAGCAGGAAACAAGACATGACAAATCGTTTCCAACCACAACTACCACACCACCACAAAAACAAAACAAAGAATACGTGGTAGGTAAAAAAGATCAACACTGCCGTATTGTCAAGTACCCCAGGAGTACTGAGAATCATCCGCCTGCTAATGTAGAGCAATAGGTCAACAGCCCCACAAACAAGACTTCATAATAGCCTTCTTCAATAAACAAAAGTTAATGTTTGATTCCAAACAATGGGTAGTTCAGTCTTTATTGTCCCAGTCCAGCTGGGTCAACTGGGGTCTCTTATCCAGTGTCTTCTCTGCTTAAATGGGAAACCTTAAGAGGAAAAGTGAGAGGGAATTTTGTGTATTAACTTTCTTCCCTTTGTTCTTTATTATTTCCCTGTTCTTTCCCTGAAGTTTAGAACCCCAGTGGATTCTTATGCTCTTGATAATCTCATCTGGATACAGCCCTAGGTTAAGTAAAAAAATAAATTTTAGAAAACCATGTAGGGTTTTAAATTTTTAGTTTTCTAATTAACCTTAAAATAGCAAGTTTCATTAACAATCTCACTCACGATGTTTTAATTTTTCTCTCTCCAGCCCCTCTTTTAAATTGTTGATAAATTACAAACATTTGGTTTTGAACCCCTAAGCAAAGTAAAAATTCTTTTGTAGTCACAAATTAACATTTCTAGGTGAGTGTGATGGCTCAGTGTGGATGGCTCAGCACCTGACTCTTGATTTCGGCTCAGGTCATGATCCGAGGGTTCTGGGATCAAACCCTGCTTTGGGCTCCATGCTAAGCCTGGAGCCTGCTTAAGATTCTCTCTCTCTCTCTCTCTCTCTCTCTCTCTCTCTCTCTCTCTCTCTCTCTCTTTCTTCTTCTCTTCCTTCTTCTTCTTCTTCTTCTTCTTCTTCTTCTTCTTCTTCTCCTTCTTCTTCTTTTTCTTCTTCTTCTTCTCTTTCCCCCCTCATCCTGCTCTCTCTCTCTCTCTCTCAAAAAAAAAGTCTAATTTTTATTTAAATATATTATGTTTCCTAAAAAAAAACTGTGGACACAGATTTTCTTACCAATGCAGTATTAGGAGTTCAGCACATTGGTGAAAATGAGGAACATACTTAATTACTACTATACAATATTCAAGGTATTTAGATCAAGAAAAACCACTACAATCACAGAATACAAAAATGAATAAAAACTGACTCTTCAAACCAATTACAAATCAGATTAGGGAAGTATTAACATATGGCTAAGATATGACCAAGGAGAAGGCCCAAGTCTTGATGTTTTCAATGATTTCCAAGGAGAATGTGACAATGAGCATAGAACTATGGGCTCCCACTGACATAGACAAAGGCATTAATAATAATCTATGGAAATCTGTTGGATTTACAGAAGCCTAAATGTTACCTGCCTGGATGTAAAATCTCCAAGTGTCCTGCCATGTGTATTTTAAAAACAAAGAAATATAAAAATAGGAGTACTTGGGTAGCTCAGTGGGTTAAGAGTCTGACTCTGGACTTCGGCTCAGGTCATGACCTCATGGTTTGTGAGCTCAAGCTCCATGTAGGGCTCTGTGCTGTCAGCATGGAGCCTGCTTGGAATTCTCTCTCTCCATTTCTCTCTGCGTCTCCCCCACTTGTGCTTGCTCTCTCTCTCTCAAAATGAATAAATAAACTTTAAAAAAAAAAGAAATACATTGGGGTGCCTAGGTGGCTCAGTTGGTTAAGCATCCTGCTCATGATATCAGCTCAGGTCCTGCTCTCATGGGCCGTGAGATCAAGCCCCACATGCAGGCTCTTTCACTCCCAGTGTGGAGCCTGCTTGGGATTCTCTCTCTCTGTATATATATCTCTGTCTCTCCCTAGCTCTCTGTCCCTTTCAAAAATAAATAAACATTAAATTAAAAAAGAAATACAAAAATAAATAAAACATAATAGGTGATTCTTATAAGCATCTAAATTTAAGAGTCACTGAACCTAGACTACTATTTTGCATGTGGGAAAAAGGATATAGATAGCACTCATTAACCAAAGGTCAATAATGCAGACACATGCATGGACAAGGGGAGAGAAGACCAGTGATAAATACAAATTCTTTAGTGATTATGGCACAAAGGGGATAAAACTGAAAATATACATAAATTATAGGAATATGATTAGCTTGTATTATCATAACAAATATTTGAACTTAAAATGGGAATTCACACTATGAATGGGGACTCATAGTCCTATAACAATTTCTAGGAATATGATTAGCTTGTTTTATCTTGAAATAGATGAATGAACTTCAAAATGGGGATAAAGCAGAATTTATCATCGCCCTTAAGTATAATCTACGTAAAAGTTCTACATGAAGTATGTCACCCTTGTAACATTAATTAATATCCTCTCCCTATTTCATGATTGAGTTGAACTTATAATGTAAAAAATACCATGGTAGTACAAAATTTACCTAATCTTCTCTCTCTAGAGAGGAAATGAGAATTCAGTGATGTGAAACAGAAAATCATTACAGGTAAAAGGAATTCCAGTGTGACAGAGAGAGCTGCTCAGATACTCAGAAGGGACAAGAAGTTACAGGAGCAAATTGTCAGCTCTTCACTTGTTTATGGAGTTCAGCCAAAAAAAAAAAAAAAATCAATCCTACAACAAAGCATAATGTAGCGCGTCTAAAAGGAGCACAAACATGGCAGGCAATTCATATTCTCTTACTGCAGAAATACACAGAAAAGCCTACTTTAGATACTGAAAAGCTTATTCAAGTGTTGCCAGGTGGTAGCGTTTGAAATGGTCAAAGGCAGAATGTGACATTGGTCTACATTCCAGGAATTTTATTTATGACATCAGTGCGGGCAAGCAGAGTAGCTATTTTTCCAGTTTATGTTACTTTCACCTTTCAACTAATATAGAACATAAATGATCACTAGATCCTAGGTGGTCATAGATGAACAGTTACTTTATTCAGTGACAGCTGATTTTATTGGATTCTCTTTTAAATGCAGACTCTAAGTACTCTAAGACTATCATTTAGAGTACTGTAAGAAAATTGAATGATGGAGGTTTTTATTACATGAGGAAATCTAATTATGAAAGAAGAGTTTGTATCAAATAGGATTCTATTGTGTGATATAAATAATAAGCATACTCATGAGTTAAAAATATACGTTTCAAGGGGTGCCTGGGGGCGCACTCAGTTGAGCGTCCGACTTCGGCTAAGGTCATGATCTTACAGTTCACGGGCTCGAGCCCCGCATTGGGCTCTGTGCTGACAGCATGGAGCCTGGAGCCTGCTTCAGATTCTGTGTCACCCTTTCACTGACCCTCCTCTGCTCTGTCTCTCAAAAATGAATAAATGGTAAAAAAAAATTGTTAAATATATATATATATATATATATGTTTCAAGAGCACAGAATTTCTTTCTTGCAGATTCAGTTGAGGTCCTGTCTTAGAACTCAGATGCTAGTACTTTGAGGAAGAAACTCCTTCCTGAGTTGAGGCCAAGTTTAAGTAAAAATAGCTATCATTTAATCAGTGTGTGACATGCACAGTTGTTGAATGAAATAATTTAAAATCATACCAACAGACACCTGGGCTTTATTATAATAGCACATTTTTCCCCTCTGGCATTTAAAAGACATGCTCTAATAGGGATAGAGTTTGAAATCATGCATTTTCACAAATGGACTATTAGCATGACACTGAGAGACACTGCCAAATGAAAATGGCATCAACCCAGCTTGCAATACACATCTCTTTCATTTCTCCCTAGGAAGCTCTTTGCACACAGATGAGCACACACCATGATTTAACAAGTAGTGAGTTCCTTATTTTCCTTTCCTTCTTCTTGTAATATCTTCTTCCTACCACTTTTTAAAAATGTTATCCTTTTCAGTGGAAAGAGAATTTGTAGACAACAGAACTCTCCAAGAGAAACTTCAAATGAAAACTGCCTCCACATGTTAAAAATAAAAAAAATAAAACAAAAGTTCTCCTCTACTCCAGGAAAGAAAACAAAAACATATGTATCTGAGGCATCATTGTTTGTTTTCATTTTCCCAATGGTCATACTTCTAAGCTTTATCCTAAGATTCTCACAAAAACTCAACTGTGTTTGAGGAACCACTCTGGCTTGTATCTATATTCCTATTTCCTGATAGGTTCTAAGAATAAGCTGATAAAGAAAAGTGAAAAAAAAAAGAAGTGTGAAACCATCTAAGACTTCATCTAGAACTGCCCGTAATATTTCACCTTTGTAATTTTTCCTCCTCCTGGAGAGGTATTTATTCAATGGATGGATTAGTCTCTCAAAGAAGCAATCAGGATACATACTTCTTAAAGCTATTGAAACTGGATTAGGCAAAGTCCTAGAGAAATTCTGACAAGGATCCTGGGACTGGTAAGTGAAGAGGTTAGCTGATCTTGCTCTGGTTAATCCCACGCAGGACAAAGAACAAAATATGGCATTCACACAAGCATCAAGGATTTTATGGACTTCTAAAAGATTCACGTCTAAAAGACTCATATTTTTTAATGGTTAATTATCTAAACAGACACTCAACTGCAAATTTCATTTAACCTTCCTATTTCCCCTAATCCAAATGTAATATCAACGTACACTTACAAGAGCGTAATCACAAACATGTAAAGAGTAGGATTTTAAACTAAAAGTGAAACTATAGAGAGCAAAATTGAATGGGAAAAAACTCTCAAACTGTCTAACCAGAAATAAATAACACACTGATGTAATAATCCATAGAAGAAACTGATTGGGCATTGACACTGACTCCATCATTTGAAATATCAAATATCTGTCAGTTCTTTCAACCTGGCAACAAATTTATGAAACCAAGCAGTGAGTTCCACATCTACATGCTATGTGAATAGCACAGAAAATTTACACTGGTGTTGCATTATTTGATTGTGGGCTAGTGCACGTAATACATAAGTATAATTTAGACCAGCACTGTCTAATAGAAAATTCTGTGATGATGGAAATGTTTTAAATCTGTGCTGTCCAAAATGATAGCCCCTAGCCCATGTGGCTAGTGAGCATGTGAAATGTGCCTGGTATGACTAAGGAACCAAATTTTCAATGTGTTTAATTAATTTAAGTTTACATGTGGCTGGTGTCTACTATATTAGATAGTGCAGCTTTATGTCAAGGAGTCTGTATCAGTAACTGATAGGTCAGATCCAGTGTTAAGGCAGAAACAACCTTTATTCCCACAACTGCCACCAAAATGGCAGACTTGCGGTTCAGGAGATATGATACACTATTCCTTTCAGAAGTTTGGTATTGGGATGGAAGGATGGTCTGGGGGACTAAGAGACCTGGATTCACATTCTTCAAGCTGTCTTAACTTATGGAATATGAGGTTGAATAAGATCATGTGAATGACAACATTATTCCTAATAATCTTCAGAGTTCCTCTATCACTGTTTTTTGTTCCCCACACTCCGGATGATTCACTGACCTCTGTCTTTGGACCCCATGTTGACAACAACCCAGAAAATGCATGCTTCTCAGAAGGGAGAAATGCTCCTTACACAACCCAATCTTTTGCCTTAGTCTGTAAAGTACTTCCCCATTACAAGAATCTCACATAGTTTCTGTAATTTCTCCCCTACTGCATCCTAGTTTCCATGGACTGAGAAGCTCCTTGGCTGAAGGGGTCTCCTGAAGCGTCGTGCTCTTCTAATTGTGACCTGACATCTGATCTGATGCTTGCACTCACCGTGACTTCACAGATTCTGCTGAGGTCTTCCACATCACTTACCTGACCACATTTTCTCTATCTTCTCTAGTGCCTACAACCAAACCCACATTCTCAGTTTGCTATTGCATAACATGACATGCAAACATGAACCCCGTCTGTAAATGAGGCTCCAAGAGCACAGGACGTGCAGTCAAAAGAGCAGAATTTGGTTGGATCACATAATGCATTATAAAATATATATTTAGAAAATGTGTCTAGAGCAAGAGAGACATCCCTGAGTTTTAATCTCATATCTACTAGGTATCTATGAACAATATATCTGACTTCTAATCTATCCTCAAATATAAAATGGGAATAGTAATTCTCTCAAGATTATACCACTAGATAAAATAATACTTCAAAAGTGCCTAAAATAGTGACCAGCATGGATACTATATAAAATAAATTTGAAACAGAAGAGAAGGAAATGAATTAACAAACAATAAAATAGTGTCAAGAACCCAGGGATAAGGTGATAAAGACCTATAGAAAGATGGTGGTCATGAAAAGAACAAGGTCGATAGATATTTTAAAGGAAGTAAAGGCCTCTAGTGATAGATAAGATAAAGGGGACCGGGAAGAGGAAGAAATCAAAGATAACTTCAAGGTAATAGGGTAGACAATGTTTAGAAAGTTAAGACAGAAATCAGGAAACTGGTATTGAAGGGCAGATTAGAAAGGGAAAACAAGATAATTTTAAATTAGATTCACAGGATTTTGGTTTTTAGATCCAATTAGTCTTTTATATATCTGTATCTGTATCTGCATATTTTTAAAGAAACTCAAGCAAAGGATCACAACTTTTAACAACTTGTTAAAAAAAAATCAAAGTACATTAGTGGCACTAATATACTTTATTAGGCTTAAATATCTTTATTCCCATATAAAACAATCAGTTTCTTTCTTTTAAACTGGGATGAAAATGTAAGGTACCCCCCCAAAAAATTCTTAAGGGCTCTGAGTTGCAGAAAAAGGTTTGGAAATACAGTTTTAGGAAGAAGTGGAACACAGGAAGCAGTTGAAGTTCTGAGAATGGATGAGCTCACAGAATTACCATGTAGACAGAGAGAAGGAAAGGTGGTCAATAGAAATGCTAAATAGATGTCAGTGAATCACAGAGGATTCAGCGTTTTAGTCCAACCTCCTGCCTTTCTCACCTTCAAGAACAATAATAATGATGGCGATGACAATATTGACACTGAACTGCTCTTAAAATTGTCTTCCATCAGATTTCCCAATATGATCTTCCCTTTATGATCTAATTTAATCCTTAGACCACACTGTGAATAACTATTATTATGCCAAATTTTTGACTAAGAATTTAGATGCACAGAAAGGTTTGACCAAGGTCACAAAGTGATATTTAGGCTTTAAGCCGAGGTAAGTATATTCTACAGAAACACAGCTGTGATTCTCATCTAGAGTAGGACACTTTTGAGAGTTACAGAACATTAGAGGCAGACTGGAAATGTCTGGGGCAAACCAGGTTATATGGTCCCCTGGGCCATTAACCGCTAAGCGATCTGCCTTGAATGTCCTAGAACCATAAATGTTAGTTCTCCTAACTCTTAGTCATTTTCCTGCATTCAATCCATTGAGAATTCTCTACTGTGTATCCTTTCTCCTTTCTTCCTTTCTGCTGACTTCTCTCACTGCAAAGTTTTCTCAGTATCCAAAATCTCTTGAATTCGACCTCATATTCTTGGCTTCTTCTATTCCCAAACAAACATCTTCTATTTCAAATATTTGTTGCTGTATATTCTCACATCCGTGTCCACAGTCAATACTTATGTTCCTGTCCCACCTTTTTCCTGTTTGCTTACAATGGCTTCTTTCTCTACCCCCATTCTCCTTTAATTTTCCCTTCATGCTACTGTCAGTCACCTTTATAAAAAACAAACAAACAAACAAACAAAAACAAAGATCCATTTCCCTGATTAAGTTCAGGGTATGGGTGAAGGGGGTCAAAAGGCACAAACTTCCAGCTAGAAAATAAGTAAGTCATGGGGATGTAATGTACAGCATGGTGATTATAGTTAATACACATACTGCATATTTGAAAGTTGCTAAGAGAGTAGATCTTAGAAGTTCTCACACACAAAAATATTTTCAACTCTGTATGGTGATGGATGTTAACTAGACTTACTGTGGTGATCATTTTGCAATATATACAAATATCAAATCGTTATGTTGTACACTTGAAACTAATATAGTGTTATATATCAATTATATCTAAAGAGAAAGAAAGGAAGAAAGAAAGAAAGAAAGAAAGAAAGAAAGAAAGAAAGAAAGAGAAAAGAAAGGAAGAGAAAAGAAAAGAAGAGAAAAGGAAAGAAAAGAAAAGAAAAGAAAAGAAAAGAAAAGAAAAGAAAGAAAAAGAGCTTAACCACAGCTAACTTCCCCATGATTTCAGGATATTTACAGTTTTCTAGCCCCATCTCCCACTCTCTTCTGATGCTTCGGGCAGTCATCATCAATGAGGTCAGTAACCCTCCCATGTAATCTTTGCATGCCCAGGAGCAGAACAGCATTCAGTATGCCAAGGGTCCTCAAATGTTGTTTATTAAATGCTAAACCAACTCAAGGCTTCCTAATTTGTAATAGTCTTCACACAGCACTCAGCACAGCATGCTAGTCAAATAAGAGTTGAATAAAGATTCTCTACATTTATTAATTCAGCAGTGCTGCAGACCTCTTTATGAACATGCCATTGTTAAGGAATACATAGAATAATCTCTGAAAAGAGTGGCAATATGGTTTTTGCCATCCCGAGACTGAGAAAGAAAATCTATACTTCATTTTGGGCCGTAAGTATATCTTGTTACCTAAACAGATAGGTACGTTTTTCTATTGGGTAAAATCTATGAAGTCCGTCTCAAACCAACTATTTTCACAAAAACCTCACAAAGCTCAAGAAGATAGTCTTGCCTTGTACAAGTGTAAAGAAATTAATGAGTAATCGCATAGCTGGAGATATTCTATATTTGTTTTCCCCACTAATAGGGTTCTCTTTTGGCCAAGGGAGATCCTATTGTTGGGTAAACAAATGGTTCAGGAGGTTTTGACTAAAGAAATGTTTTAAAGTGTTTTCCCTTTTGTTTATGTTGTCACTGCTCAAATGATACTGAGAGATAGAGAGATAGCCCCTAGGAAATGTCTACCCAGGCCTCCCCCACTAAAACCCAATATTTATGGTGGGAATGAGAAATGCTATCTGCCTGCTTAGACAGTAATGTTATGTTATTGTGCCCCACTGTGCAATAAAGTTCTATGATAATTAGAAAACATTGGACTATCATGCCAAAAATTGACCTCCTGTACAGCAGGAGAGAATAAACAAAGAAGTAACAAACATAAATTAATTAATTAGTCAATTAATTCATTAGTGGATTTTTTTTATCTCAGAGTTCTGTGTGACCTATAAACAAAAAAGTCATCAGAAAAAACAATGTCAATATTAATATGCTTTAAATTCTGAAGGGACATGTCAACCCAAATCAATTATCTTTAAACAAAAGAAGTCAACATTATCACCTAACCTGTTTTCATGAGGCTCATAGACAGTATTTGGCTTAGTCATTAAAAACCAGGCTGCAGGAGGGGCATCTGGGTGGCTCTGTTGGTTAAGTCTCCCACTTTGTCTCAGATCAGGTTCTCACAGTTTGTGAGTTCGAGCCCCACATCCAGCTCTGTACTAACAGCTCAGAGCCTGGAGCCTACTTCAATTCTGTCTCTCCCTCTCTCTCTGCCCCTCCCCCACTCACACTCTGTCTCTGTCTCTCAAAAAAAGAAAGAAAGAAAGAAACATTTAAAAAAAATTTTAAAAACAAAAACAAAACAAAACAACAACAAACAACAGGCTGCAGGGGAAAGACTGCCAACTCGAACCCCGGGCACCATAACTGACAAGTTATAAGAACTTGACCAAATCACTCTACCTCAGTTTGTTCATCTTTAAAAAGCACATAATAATAATGTATACCTCATATGTCATTGTGGACATTTAAAAAATCAATTAGAGCATGGAACAGCGTCAAGGACAACAGCACACTGTCAGTACATGTCAGCTATTATTATTATATACACAACAGGGTCTGGAGAGCTGTCTAACTTAGTGGGGAATTATATCAAATGCATTTTATTGTGTTAAGCTAAACCACGTATCCCAAAACACATTTGAGTGAATAATAATGAGCTTCTTATCTACCCAAAAGCAAAGGCAAAAAAAAAAAAAAAAGAAAAGTCAGAAAATCACTAACCATTGAGCCAGTAGTGCTCTGAAATGTCAGTTCTGATGTAATGGTGGTCGTGAGTAGGCCCAAGGGACCGCGTGAATGCGGTATCTTTGCCAAGGAAATCAGAAGCTGTTCCAGAGTAGAGGTACTCATCTGAGAGGGAGAAGAGAATACATAGGACTATTAAGCGTACAGCAGCAGATACTGTTTGCAATATACTACATTCAGTGCATGAACAGGAGACATTTACTGCTTAACAGGAGAAGATACACTGTGTCATAAGTATCATGTTCAAATTCTGAAAAATTTGCATGGTCATAGAAAATATAACTCCATGAACATTGCAAGCTGACGCTAGGCTCCTGAATATAAAAATGGCCAAAGATTTCCAAATTAATCATTGCAAGTGCATGCGCTTCACTTATGAATAAGCTCTTCCTTCTTTTCCCTCTCCCCCCAAATAGTTCAAGGATACGTCATAATTAGGAGTTTGTAGCAACACATGCAAAAAATATTAAAAAGCAAATGCCATAATGAGGAATGGATTGTGTAATTAGTATTTACTTAACCGGCACAACCCCAATGACCACAACTTTTCTGTGCCTAACCTCTGCTGAAAGGGAGCTTTCAGCACTGAAGTCATTCTTTGTAATTATAACATGTTGCATTCCTTGGAGCTAATCACATCTCTAACGGCTCTGATAAACAGGAATCCCTGAGAAGGCAAAGATGTGGCTATTACGGCATACCGAACTTCTTTGTCCTGTTATTTATGTAAAATGCATATCCATGTTTTACCGGAGACTGAGAAGTGGGGGGTGGGGAGGCAGAGGAGAAAGGAGAGGAGAGAAGAAAGAGGTCTGGGGAGGAAGAAGGGAAGGAGAAAGATGGGAAGGAGGGGAGGGAGAAAGAACAGAAAGCAGAGATGGGGGAAAAGGGGGAACAGCAAGGATTGGGGCAGAGAAGCGGAGGGGGTAGGGGTTAGTGTTCCCTAATGCCAGTCAGCATTTGGAGGGGGAGAGAGAAGAATGCTGTCCCTACAGCACAAAATCCTGCCTCTTTGACAGCTAAGCCTCTATTCGAGAAACCTTTGTAGTCAACAATGTTCAGTACACCTAACAGACCAAAAAAAAAAAAAAAAAAAAAAAAAAAAAAAAGCTAATCTCTACAGAGGATTTAGATTTTTAAACGATTAAATATAAGAAGAACTAAAGACGTTTTATCACTAAAATCCAATTTTCCACAGAAACATTATCTTTAAAATTCTGGCTTCCTATAAGTGGTCGACAGAGTTCCTAAATCCTCTGATTATATCCATCTAAATTGTCTCCCAATGAGCTATTTGAGTCAACCAATCTAATAATGACAAGCGTCAATTTCGAAAGGGAACAATGTAAAACCAAACAGAACACAAAAGAGAAATCCAGTTAGGTAAAGTAAATGTAGATACGATACTACTTTCATCTCTTAAAGCATTCCCCTAAAATACACGGTAAATAACACTATTTCATTGTGGGACACGTTTTTAAAAATGGAAGAGCAGACATACCAACATCAACAAAGACATTACCTGGTAAGAGTAAAGGAAACAAACCATTCATTTCAAACATATAACACTGTGGATATCTGAACATTTTGTCAGGAAAAAAAATGGTATGTTTCAACCTAAAAATTTTATCTGTCTATCCAGGCTTTAAAACTGTCTTCTTTGTATTTAAATCACTTAGGGATTTGTAAGGGAGGGGGCGGTCACCAATGCCTACAATCCATTGTTTTTATTAAGGATCTGTCAGCCCCACTTGACAGATCAGAATCCCAAATCATCTATCTCCCTTTCTGAGGATAATGACTGAACATTAGTCATACAATTTTCAAAACACACAAAAACACACACGCTTTCACTTCAAAGGAAGATCACTAGTTCTCACTAGGTGAAAATTAAAATGCCATGGTGCTTCACTCTTATCGTCTATTCAAACATTTGATAGACAAGTTAAATAAAAAGAGAGCAAAGTCATGAACGAAACCAAGACAAAAGGAGTCCTTATAATGGTTGAAATTCAGAGGTCGTGCCGACATTCCTCTGAACAGACTTCAGACCACACGGTACTGCGTGCTTTAAACAGGATAGTCACCTCTCAAGTTGAATTTATGATGTAGACAAAGCAAGAGAAGATTGAATATGTTCGCAAACATTTTGCATTTCCATGAATACAATCAAGTTAGGGTGAAATTGGAAGAAAAAGTCTTACAACATTCTATCATCTGTATTCTATACTATCTGTATTCTACCATTTGTTTTATTAATTTATCCACTATATCTTACTATTAATTCTTCCACTCAATTCTTCAACATATTTTGTATTTTATCATCTTTAAAGAATTGCTAAATTTAACTTCCAAAGTAAGCCAAACAGGACATAGTGTAGTATAAGAAAATCTGCCATCTAAATACAGAATTATAGAACAAGTAAGTACGTGTCATTTGCATTAAAAAGAATTCAACCAGAAGTTCATTTAAAAACTGTGCAGAGGGGTGTCTGGGAGGCTCAACTGGTTAAGCGTCTAACTCTTGACTTTGGCTCAGGTCATGATCTCACGGTTCATCTCATGGTTTGTGGGTTCCCAAGCGCAGCCCTACTTGGGATTCTCTCACATGCTCTCTTTGTCTCTCTCTCAAAATAAATAAATACACATTTAAAAAAATAATGAAAGTAAATAAAAACTGTGTTGAAATGAAAGATTGCTGGGGCCTCACCTAAGGATCAGGATGCTAAATATAGAGACTTGGCACTAAAATACTGTAACCAAATAGCCAGTGAAAGAGTAATCCAAAATAATCTTTAACACAGCAAGAAACTGTGGTTTAATCTACACATACCTTTTCAGAAAATCACCTAAAAGCAAGAACAGCCTGCCGTTGCTCTTACCTGTCATTACCGAAGCAAAAGGCTGCTGAGGATCAAAAGGACATTTCAGTCTGCCAGACTCCAAATTATGTGTGTCTAGTTTGAATATAACTTCCTGTTATGAGAAATATTAACACAAGTGAGATTTTTTAAAACAGCAGAATCAGCAAGAAGATAGGAGATAAGAACTAAACTCTAACTCATTAATTCAACAAAAACTGATTGAATATAGCATGTGCATCAGGCTGTGCTCCTTAACTCTTTAGCAAATATTATTTCTGGCATGGCTCAATTCCCATGGCTTGGTCTGTGTTTGCCCAAAGTAGTAATGATAATACTGAATTAATTTTTCAATCGGAAGTGGTAATGTAATCAATTCACTAAGTCTGGACCGCTCTCATTATCAAAATCACCATCAAGCATACATATTTCTTAAGCCTCAAAACAAATTCACTGAGGCTAATAAGCTAATTTCCTCATTTAAGAAATGAATTTATGGGGAGCCTGCCTGGCTCAGTCAGTGAAGCATGCAACTCTTGATCTCGGGATCATGAGTTCAAGCCCCACGTTGGGTGTATAGAGATTACTTTAAAAAAGAAAAAAAAAAAAAAGGAAGAAATTAATTTACTATAATAATTATACTTTCATTACTATTGCAGTTTGTTTACTCAAGCATCTGCAACTATACCAACATAAGCTTGTGACATTTTGTGATTTTAGAGACATAAAAGCATTCTAAGACAGGGAGTACATTTACAGAGCTGTTGATACATGTGGGCCAAAAAAAAAAAAAAAAACCCTGTTGTAGTATTTTCACTATTATGAAAACACTGTACACATTAAAACCACATAGTTATTTTGGCTGAAATATCTATTTTTATAATAGTGGCCACAGACAGAATGACATTGGCAGACTTTTAATATTCAGGAAAAAACAACATCTTAAGTTGAACTTTCCAAGAAAAATATGAATGTATAATGAATATGGCCCCATGAGTTTGAGTGTTTCATAACAATGACAACACTACCATCCAGCAGAAAGGCTGACTCACCCCACATATGCACTAGTTAGAGAATCTCAGCATTTCAGACATTTTCTCTACATGGTGTATCTACCAAGTTATATCAGAACACACATGTAATAAGAAAGGAATATTTAAAACTACTTATCTAGAAAGTAAGCAAGGAAGCAAAAAGGATAGAGGAAATTGGATTATTTGTTGTGTGATGCCGTCATTTCAGATTTGTGTATTTCTTCTGAACGGAACCAATGGTAATTACCACCTAATTAAAAAATAGTGGTAGCAATTTAAATAGCATGATTGTCAAATGCTATTTCATCGTTTTAAGTAAATGCACTTTAATGAGAACAGGAAAAGTCCCTGCTGTTAATAGGTATTAACCATGGGCCAGGAAATTTATGTACATTATCTCACTGAATCCTCACCATAAGCCGAAGGACATAGCTACTTTAAGAGTTCCAGCTTTACCAGTGGAATACTGAGGCTAGAAGGGGTTAAGTATCTTGTTCTGTATCATATAGCTAGTAAGAGGCAAAGAACTCTCAAGGTTGTCCCCAAAATTCATGCTGTTAACTAATTTCATCTAAGAATTTCAAACCCGTGAATTTAAAAACGTGTTGAAATCAACTTGTAGACCCACCATGACCGTGTAATATGGTCAAATCCAAGTATGTTTGGTTAGAACAGGCCAGCTAATGACAACCTGTGATAGTGTAGCCTAAGCACGAAAAAAGTCCAGTGAGAACACATTTAGGGCATGCTTCCCAACTGGGAATGGGGCTAGAGATATGTCAGGGGGAAAAAAAAACAAAAACAAAAACAAAAAAACAAAAAGACACCTGCAGACAGTGGCTCTTATGTATGTTTAAATATCATTAAGAGCACATTATTTTCCATAGGTCAAACAGAACTGTAGACCCTAAAGCCTATAATGGGATATTGTAATGGGACAGGAAGTAAACTGAATCCTGGTGTGCCAGAAGATTATAGTAAAAAGCTAAGAAAGAAAAACCAAGAAAACCAGAGAGTGGCACAGTTAATCAAAAGTACTGGATAAACGCTCATAATTGTACAGACTTCTGTTTTTAAGATGTTTCACTTTATTCAATTCTCAAGATAAGTCCATAAAATTGGTATCCGTGAAGGCTTAGTTCAAGGTCTCTCTTATAATCGCCTGAGGAAAGAAAATATCAGGAAAGCAAGTTTCCTTAAGCCAGAGTCAAGGACACCAATAAGAATATCATGTAAAAAAATCATGGTTGATTAAACTTGCCTTTCCAAGATAAATGGACTAAATTACATGACGCTAACTTTTGAGACAGCTTCAGTTTTATAAGACTTGTCCTATTAAATTCCCTAAGCCTAATTAATTAAGCAAAATGTACCTATCTAAGCTGTGCACAAACATATGTTGTTGAAGTAGAGAGATAAGCATGATAGGAAACATTTAATCAACATAGCAACGAGGCAAAGTTATTATTAATACCACCCACAATTAAAGAGATATGCAGCAGCATAGGGGAGATCCCAGAGCAAAGAGCACACTTACAATGTAATTACTCAACAACTATCAGGTATTCTCAGTGTCACGGAATATATATATATATATATATATATATATATATACACACATATACACACATACACACACACACAGAATAATATATATATTGAATGTGTGTGTATACACACACTATACATACACATACATGCATAAATATATTGCAGACATTATTTTCACATGAAGTTTAAACATACACTTTTAAAATCCTTGCCTTTTTGCCTTTCTGTGTTCCTACTGCCTAACATGACTGAGTACTAAGTTACTGGAAGGAAGCAAGTACTTGGCCAAAAGCATTTTCTCATTTTCTCCTCAAAATAACTCTGTGAGATAGTTTCTATTATTATCATTATCTTTTTCCTAAATAAACAGAAGCTTGGAAATTTTATGCAGGGTGGATAAGACTATGGAGCTGGTACATGGCTGAAGCCATAATTCAAACCCTGGCTCCCCATGCGCTAACTATTAGCTGTTAACAACTGCCCTGACTTCTGTCCTGAAATCCGGATCCAAATGCCCAGTTGGTATGACCTGCATTTGTCAGATGCAGAATGTACAAAACCAACTTACCATTTCCCTCCCAAACTTATTACTATTCTCACCTCAATAAGTAATACCACTCTCCGATTCACTGCCAAAGACAGAAATCTGGCATTCATTTGAGGTTTTTTTTTTTTCCTCTTTCTTCTCACTGCCCCAGCCACACTGCACAGTAGTAGTCCTCAGAAAGGGACTTCCCATACTTCTCTCCTCCATCCCTTCTATATATTGCTGGTTCCTCTTTCCAGCCACTTTAGGAGCAACTTTATCTAATAATCTAAGAGCCTTCTAAATTCGTTCTGGAAGGACAAGGAATTCCTGGGACTCACAATTCATTTAAAAAGTTAACCATCTTCAAGCAGCATCGCCGTGCAATTACCTGTACTCCTGACCAATGGAAAACACACAAGATTCCATATCCCTGCTCACTCATAATTCTCGCGTTCACAGAACTTATAAATCTGACTGCCCCGGGGCTGCTTGACAGTCCCAAGCTAAGTAATTAGCTCCATCTAAATTCCCTTTCAGCACTTGTGACTTTTAGGAGTTAAAGAACACTATTTGCACCCCTCAGCAAGTTGTGAGTTTGGCCTTTAGCCTCAGGCCTCAAAACACATCCAAGCTGTGGGGCTATCTCATATAATTACACCCTATGCTATGAGCTACTGTTATATATTACCCTTCATCAAAGCTAGGCAAGAGAACATTACACCAGCAACAAAGAATGATGGATTCAAGTTGCCAAGTCTCCTAGTGGTTCAGAGATTTAACTATGAAAGTTGCTTTATTTTCAAACGGTTGAGAATGGGCTGGTTAGACAAGTTGGTTAGAGAGGAAAATTAATCCAGCCACAGCTGTGGGTTTGATCTCTGCATGAATCAGTTAAATCAATGTAAAGAAACTTGTTCCGTACGCCTAGACTTTGCTTTCAAACACACAGCCGATTATCCTGCAAATATGCGTGGTTATTCACAAGTAGTATATACATAAACATAAGGATGACAGTACAACCCATCAAACCCATACAAAGAAGCAATTTAGAGTATGTATTCTGAATCTCAGGTGGGCATGCTTGCTTTGGAGACAGACTGCTTTGGTCCAATTCCTTGCCAGACCACTTATTAGCTGGGAGATTTCAGGCGTGTTATTTAATTCCACTGAGACTCCATTTTTACTAACTTGTAAGTTGGGAGTTACAAAGGTATTAACTTCAATTAAGAGTGTCGTGAAATTTCAAAGAAACCATCCATGTACGGTGCCTGGCACAGTCCATGACCCAAAGAAGGTGCTTTAATGTATTAGTTATTAATTAACTTACTGAAATCTGCATGCTTCTCATTTATTAAAATGCTCACTGATAGCTGGAATATATTATTCCTAACTTAGTACAACCTTTATTTCTACTATGTCAATTTGATCTGGCAGAAATCATGAGTTCAGTGTGCTAATGACTACTTATACGATTTTAAGACAATAATTAAAATCCTCTGTGCTTAGTGTGCACCATTGTAACCATACGTAACAGGTCCAAATTTGCCAAATGGGGAAAATGAAATTATTTATAAGATACAATTCCACTGCAAGGCCTTATGGGATGTGGATTTTTACTAACAGCAACATACTATATAGATCTAATTATAATGGAAACTCAAGAGAAAATAACGACATACATAGAGCCCACAGAAAACAAGCACTTTCAACATTATGCCCTTTTAATTTTAATCTTCTCATTAAAAAAAACTTCTAATAAAAATGTTATTAGGTAGATAAAGTGTATAATCAAAATGGCAATCCATCAGATGGTTGGGAACGTGAGTTCTTATAAACTGTATGCTTCAAATTTTATATTCAAATCTGACTGTTTCATGTCAAAGACATTAAGTAACATTATGACAACTAACTGTTTTCATTCTATTTCATTATATTACCTCCTTGTAGACTCCAAGATCAATATAACCACATATTGGATGAAATGCTCCAGTTCCACACACATAAATGTGAGTTTTGTTGTAGGGCTGAAGTACACGGATGAAATTTGCACATTCTGTCTATTGGACACACAAAAAAATAAAAGCATTAGCACACAGTTCACATTTTTGAAAGATTATGATTCATACCACCTGCTTCCCAAGTAGATAAATTATCAAGAATAGCAGGAAAAATGAAAAAAAAAAGATTTATGAGAAGTCTTTAAACATCTGTTTTAGCAAAGGAGGCAAAACATATTAGAAACTGCCTTAAACGAGCGACTGAACCTGTCTGAAGTTTTACAGGTTTTGAACTAATCAGGGTCTTAGAACATACATCTCTATAGGTATTCAAGGGGCCCAGAGAATGTATATAAACAGAATGAGATATCCATACATTGCTTCATGAATCACCTAGAGAACAAAACCTGTCACATTCTGATGTTCCCACATTGTCTACTGCTTACAACATCAACTGTCTCAGCTCCACTGAGCAAAACACTGAACACAGACGTGTATTCCCATATATGTATTCCATTCTTATTGGGTGGAATGCCCTATTACTTTATTTCCACTTATTTTCAATGTTACAGAGCCTTTAAGACTCAAATTAACTCCTGCCTGTGCTAAGAATCTTTTGCTTTTCCCATACGTATTTTTACACGGGCTCAAAGTTTTGAAGAGATTTATAGATTCCTGCTTGTTTTGCATATGCTTAGTCTTAGAAATATTTCTTTGCATTATTATTATAACTTAATTATTATCTTAGTTACTTATAAATAGTGACTCAATATTTCAGAGTAGTCATTTCTGTTATCATACATTACTTTTCTATTTACCTCTGATAAATAATTCCTTATCTTTACATAATTATTGGGAATGATCTTAACTACGGCTTCATGGTTCCCAGACGCCAAAACCCTTGAGAAAACACGGGCTGGAGTATACTTTTATTCTAGATTGATTCTATCTAGGAGATGAGTGAGTGTTCACTAAGGAAGGAAGAAACCTAATGAAGCCACTGGGATTCATAGAAAAAGTCTAGTTCTTTCCTACCTGAATGTCCACGATTTCCTCACCAGTCAGACCTTGACCTAGTGGTCACTCTTATTGGGTTGTTAAGAAGGAATGTATTACCAAAAACCCCAACACCAAAAAACAGTGACCTAGTGGCTTTTAAAATTACATAAAATTTTCAAAAGCAGACAACTTAACTGACAAGATTCTTATGTGAATTGTTAAATGATGTAACATTAATAATTATTATTTACCCTGATTTTTTAAAATTATGTTTTTATTTTATTTTTGAGAGAGACAGAGCATGAGTGGGAGAGGGGCAGAGAGAGAGGGAGACACAGAATCCGAAGCAGGCTCCAGCCTCCAAGCTGTCAGCACAGAGCCTGACGCGGGGCTCCAACTCATGAGCCGTGAGATCATGACCTGGGCCGAAGTCGGACGCTTAACAGACTCAGCCACCCAGGCACCCAACCCTGATTTTGATCTAAATAAAATATCACTATCCCAGTGGCTACCCAGATTTGAGAGTGAAAAGCTATGGTACAGAGTTCCTCGTCCTTAGTACTTCCTTCAGCCAGCTCGCCTTGCAGTTTGATGTCTTGAGATTTCATAGATGCCAGTTAATAAAAGATGTACATTCTAGCGTATAAGAATGTCACAATGAACTCATGGGGCTTTCTGTTCTCTGCTTTGCTATAACCAAAGCAGTTGCTTAAGACTATATGAAAAGACAATATCACTATCAGTCCCTCGGGCACCTACACAAGAAAAGGATGTTTTTTTATCAAGCGGGCAGACTTCGCACTCTCTAATGGGGCCACTGCATATGGTTACTTAGGTTGTATGCTGAAAAACAAAAACAAACAAACAAAAAGGCACATCTAAATGTGCAAATCACACTATCGACATCTTTATCATTTTGAATATTTTCATATGTTTTGTATATGTTCTCATATATTTACTATATGCAAACTCTTAATAAAAAGGAAATTATTTACTTATCTATCATTTATTTTATTTTATTAAAAAATTTTTTTTACATTTACTTATTTTTGAGAGACAGAGAGAGACAGCATGAGCAGGGGAGGGGCAGAGAGAGAGGGAGAGATAGAATCAGAAGCAGGGTCCAGGCTCCAAGCTGTCAGCACAGAGCCTGATGTGGGGCTCAAACCCACGAACCGTGAGATCGTGACCTGAGCCGAAGTCGGACGCTTAACCGACTGAGCCACCCAGGCGCCCCTCTAATATTTATTTTAGACAGAGACAGTGTGTGAGTGCGAAGAGGGACAGAAGGAGAATGAATCTTAAGCAGGCTCCATCTCAGTGCAGAGCCTGACGTGGGGCTCGGGCCCACGACTCTGGGATCACGACCTGAGCTGAAATCAAGAGTGTAATGCTCAACCCATGGAGCCACCCAGGCACCCCTAAGAAAGGAAAAATTTAAATTCACTAAGATAGTTTTCTAGCAAATAGCCTTGCTTAACAAAATCCTATTGTGTCAGTTTTCCACCTTTCTATCAATGTGTCTGATGGAGAGAACTTATTTTCTATGTGCACAAAGGCACCATAGGGGACTCGCTTCGTGTTCTTTAATATCATGTTAGGCAATCTCAAATGCAAATCTAATTCCAACAGTACATATGCCACACTAATGATTTTGAACAAATAACAGAGATGAGAACAGCCAAGACAAAAAGTGGAAAAAATGTCTGTGATCACCAGATAAGGTGTACGATGGCTTCCTCACTAGGATGTCAGGTTTTAGTATTCTCCGGCCTTTATTTGGCTCACTCATGCTCACCGAAGGGACTTTTATTTCTTGATCTTTCCCCCACAAAGAGATTTATGCAAGGTAAGATCTATACAAGGAACAGTCCACAGGAAAGGGAAGAACAGAATTACACTGCTGGAGTGAGGAGAGATGGATTCACTGCCATTATTTCATCATTTTTTAAAAAGCTCAGTTTTACGAACAGTCATAGAATTTAGAGGGTAATTGTGAACTGAGTATTTGTGTCCTCCAAAACTCATTGGTTGAAACCCTAAGCCCCTCAATGAGATGGTAATAGGAGGTGGGGTCTTTGGAGGTAATTAGCTTTTGGAGAGTAGGATCATCATGGTGGGATTAGTGAGTGCCCTTATGAGAAGGAACAGGAAGAACTCTCTTCTCTCTCTCTCCCTCTCCCCCCTCCCCTCTCTCTCTTTGCCATGTGAAGATATGATGGATCATGGCCATCTGCAAGCCAGGAAGAGAATTTTCATCAGGGACCAAGTCTGCCTGCACTTTGATCTTGAACTTAACAACGTCCAGAACTGTGAGAAATAAATGTCTATTGTTTAAACCACCTAGTTTACGATATTTTGTCATAGTAGCCCACGCTGACCAAGACAGTAATTTTACAAGATTCTGACATACATATTTGTATAAAAAATAAATTAACTCCCTTTCCAGATTATAAATTATAGAGTCAGAAAGATTGGGGACTATGAGAGACATAGCAATTGTTTCAAAAAGGCTAATAAGCCAGGGTGAAGTTTAATACAGAGGAGACAGAATCACACCTGAAATATTTCACATCCTTGAACTTGTGTAGGAGTACTTTATTAAAATGCAGCCAGTCCTAGAAAGTAACTTACTATGTTAGTATCTGACCTGGTGAGATATTAGCAGTGATTTACTTATGAAATCCCTCCCGCATCCCAGATTGGGCTGACATAGAATAGAACAATTTATGGATGAGTCCTGAATTGTCTGACACTTTATGAAAAAGTCAGTTCTGCTCAAAGTGTTCAGTAGTGAAGTTGATAGAAGGTAGTTCCTGAAGGCAATGAAAAGGGTTGGGTTGCTTGAGGGAAAAGAAACCTGGGAACAAAGATCCTACAAGATCAAGTTTTGCTTAAATAGCAGGAGCAATGATTAACTTGATTTAATTCACTTAGCAACCTGCACGGCTATTAATGGTAGCGTAATTCTGTGAGGCATGAAGAAAGATAACTTTGAGAAGCAGCTTTTTTAACTTCCCCTGAAATCTGGCTAATTTGTCAGCTATTCCCCACAACTGCAAGGGTGGTCACATGGGAACAAACAATTCAATTAAGTGAGTAATATACTCAACTTTGGAAAAATATTGAATTTCTCCTTCCTTCCTTATTCTTCCCACCTACTCTCCTTCCCTCCAACCAACACTGCCATTGGAAGAAAAAGAGAAACAGAAAATTTAAAACTAGTATCAACTTTCTAATTCTCTCAAATAACATTTCAATATTTTACCTCACATATACATTTATTCGTATATATGTAATTAAATAAGTAAGACAAATATAATACTGAATTAATACTCAGAAGAAAAAGCTAATATATATTAGTATTACATGTCAGCACTTGGAATTTGAGTTTCTCCCTAGACACCTGAAAAAAAAAAAAAAAAGAAAACAGAAATCCAGTAACTATAATTCTCTAGACTTATATATAGTCCAATTAAATCTAATATAGCTTTATATATGTTTCTGATAACTAACTTATAATTGCCAATTTTAACTTATTTAGGTTACATATGGAAAGACACTCATGACTTAGGAATCTGGTTTGTTTTCACTTTTAGTATATTTTGCAGAATAATAGTGATCATCAAATATTTTGGTCATCAGTATAGTCTTTTCACATGCTACAGGTCAGGTTTGTCTAAAAGACCTCAGAATAGAACCCAGTCTACACAGGTAACTGTTTAGGTCTTACAGTGCTGAAAATATTTTCATTAGTTGTTGAAACCTCAAAATAAATACATGAAAATACAAATATCACATTTCTCTCTTAAAAATGGAAGATCCAAAGTAGAAATTTCTACAGAGCAAAAACTAGCTGTAGTGCCAGGACAAAATAAAATACTTTAAAGAAAGAGAGAGAGAGAGAGATGCCTATTTAAACATTTAAAATTTAGTAGCTATAGCTCAATGGTAAATATTTAAAATTCAAAAGTCTACAGACCAAATAGGATAACTGGAAAAGAATATTTTCTATGTAAGGGGATCACAAAGTAATAATAAACTGTATATATATTTTTTTCTGGAAAATATGTATAATAATATGATACAACAATATATATATCTTAAAAATCTATAAATAACCAGTAAGGAAAAGGCAAAGACTAAAACTTAAAAATGAACAAATTATAGGGATATGATATCCTACCAAACATAAAATATTTAGTACTTCTAGTAATGGAAGAATTTCAGGCAAAAATAACAAAAATAACTGTCTTTTTGTTGGCCAAGATGAAATACATTTATTTTATTCATTTACGTATTAGCATTAAATATTAACCACACGTTGTACCCACTATTAGCAAGAGTAGGGTAAAATAATATCCTCTCACCAGCACACATTGCTGGTTAAGGCACAAAGGCATCAACTTTCTGGAGGGTAATTTTGTGATGGGCATAAAAACTTTTATATCCTAAAAAAAAATTATGTCCTTTGACCACTAATTCTACTCAGTAATCAAAGATGTTCACAATATTTATGTATAAGATTTTTCACGTGAAGCATCACTTACAAAAGTTAAAAACTGGATATATACCAAACTTCTAACAATAGAGGATTGATGAAATAATATATAAAGGAATGCAGTGTAGCTATTAAAAGTAGTGTTATAAAAAGGAATTTAATGACATGGGAAAATGCTCATGGCAGTTTGCGAAGCAAAAAAAAATGTTGTAAGGGACTATGTATACAATGATTTCATTCTGAAAAATAGTAAATAGATAAGATACAAGAATAAACATCAAAACGTCACCAGCTATCTCTGGGTAATGTTCATGGGGGAGGAGATATTTACAGATGACGTCCATGTAATTTGCAAACTTTCTACAATGAGCACTTTGTTTCACTTTTAGATGTTCTTTCACAAAAAGAAGAAAGAATGTAATCATAGGACGTTACCCATGGAAGATCCTTGAATTCTACGTAATGTCTCTGTTGACCAGGTTGTGTGCCTCTAGGGTTAAGATGACAAACAGAACCCAGGCTGCCCACATCCTGTGTGTTCTTTTGCCTGGATTGAGCTGTTTACTCCACTCTTTATAGTCAGGACCAAAGACACTTTTTTCGTGACTTTCTTTTGAAAAATATTCTAAGCAGAAACAAAATGCTATCAAATAGCTTCCTGCCACTATTTCCTTTCTTTGGACTAAACTGGAGACTGGTCAAGAAAGGGGAATAGTTCTCTTTTGTATCCACATCTTCCATTCCATCCCCACCCCAATTAGCTAACTTTCATTATGGTAAATAATTCACTATTTTTCAGTTATATAGTACCTTTGTGTAAAGGGACAGTCTTTCCAAACACTTGTTAATCCTAAAAGCACTCTTGGGAAGTAGGTAAAAATTACTAGAGAGAAGGGAGGAGAGAGGGTAATGCCAAAGGCAGTAAAAGAGGTCAATAAAACCACACACTTGCCTCAGTTTTCTGTTGGCTGAAATCTATGCAATGCTGTAAATCGAGGCTCTATTACGGGATATTGAAGGGGAAGTGATTTGAGGGGTACAGTTTGAGGGGTAAGGTTTTTAGACCTTATATGTAGAATTCAGACGTGTAGATCACGTCTGAATGTATAAGTGTTGTATAAGTAAGAACACGGACTATGGGGCAAGACTTCTAGATTCAATTCACGGTTTCACTATTTATTAGATGTGATATTGGGCAACCCATTTACTTTTTCTGGGTTCAGTCTTTTCATGTAGAAAACAGTAAAACCTTGCATTTAGTATGATTAAAAGGATTAAGGGGGCTTATAAAGCATTGAAAGCAGTTCCCAGAGCATAGTAAGTGCTATAAAAGTGTTAGCTATTCTTAGTAATTCTAAAATATATTATTTTACAGTGACAGATTAAAAAGAAGGAGGCAAAGACTTGTATTATCCCCACATGATTCAACATCAAACTTTACAGATTTCAGTACAAAGGGAAAAGCTTCCCATATCTCTAATCTCGGGGTAGCAGTAGGTGTGCTTCAAGGTTAGAGGTGATTACTAGCTCCCAAATACAACTCAACTGCAAGGATAGGTTCCATATATTGGGTCGTATATGCTCTAGGATCCCACCTCCTGAAAAGTTTATCACCCTTTGCTTTAACTTAATAATAAGGGCAACTGAGTTACTATATAACTGGGAGTAGTGAACATAATGAAATAAGAACACTGTCACAATTGAAACCTTCACTGATTGTTTGACCTTGAGTATTTACCCCTCATCTGCTCCATGGGAATATTGACATTAGTTTATTGGAGGAAATTTAAACCACCCTTTTCCTATTGTCCCCTTTTCATGCAGTCAATACTGGGAAAATACAAAATATTTTAGTGTTCATCCTGTGTATGGCATGCTCTTATTGTTATTAAATTAATTTTGAAGCCTCTCATAAATACTGCATCTTTTTTCCCCACAAATACAAAAAAAGTATTGAGGATTTGCAGAGCTGAGCACCCGCTCAGTAGGGTAGTGAACAGGGTGAAGAGATTAGAGACATGGGAGGAAGAATATATTTTGGAATAGTTTGATCTTTTTCATTTCAAGTAAAATAAATGTGACAGCTGTTTCCTGTTGCATTTGCTGCTAACACCCCCTGATATATTTCTATTAACATAAATGTGCCTGCAAAGACCACATTTAACATTAAAGGAATACAAAGTCAGGCATAATCAAAAGTTTTCCTTCCTGTTGTTTTGATTATTTTGTTTTGCAGTGTTGTTACTGAGTATTAAAAACTCCATGATAGCAGATACTGTATCCTTTCATATATATTGTTATGGACATATTTACACTCTAATAAGTATTTGTTGAATAAACAAAATGGGTGAACAAACCAGTTGTCTCAAATTCTTAGTCTTCTAAGCTTTCTCGTAATTATATTAGGCATCATATGTCATGTTGTTTTATCACATTGATCAAGTGAGAATTTTTATACTTCATTATGCTTTCTTATATATAACACACACTATTAATTGTAATTAAATATAAAGCATTGCTCAGCAAAGCACCCCTGCATTACTGTGTTTACAGCAACATTAGAGAATACTGTAAAGGAAGCCTCAGGATATCCATGTTTCTGCTCAAGATTTCGAACCTCTTTTCACCTTGAGTTGCATTCAGGAAGCGATTTATTTTGTCAAAAACAAAAAATCAAAAAAGAAAGAAAGAAAGAAAGAAAGAAAGAAAGAAAGAAAGAAAGAAAGAGGAAGAGAAAGAAAAAGAAAGCAAGCAAGTGAGCAATTCTCCCTGTCACCACAGTATAAGAAGTCAGGGCAGAACACAGAGCATCTGTCCTGAATCAGAACCCTTTGCTGAGAAGAGGCAGAAAGAGCCCCAGCCCTCTTCTGTTACTGGTGGAGATAGAACAGGCAATGCAGTGCGGAGGAGAACGCAGAACACTGTGGACAGTGCAAAAGCAATTCGGACAGGACCTCCTGGCCACACACACAAAGCAACTAGGTTAGTCACATGTATCTAAGGGTTTTCTCTGGTCCATAAGTCAGTTTACACCAGAAGTTTGTATTAGAACTCCATTATTTATCCTTTATAGGTTACGTCATATGATTATGCTTAAGTAAAGTTTAGAGTACATTACTTCTGGTTCTTATTCCAGAATTTATGCCATTCATTTCACCCAATCTTTCTTAATATGCCAACTTTTGAAATTCTTCTAGAGGCCATAAGTTTAATTGTAACCCAAATTAAATTAAGTATCAATTGTGTGTTTATGGTGCTTCAGAACCTCATGATTTTGTGTGCATTTCCAAAATCCATGCATATAAATGACAAATGTAAAATCCTAGAAATATAATATTTTCTGACGATCTATTTTTAATGTTTTAGGTGCATTTCTGAGATTCATGTGAAGAAAATAATA
Source organism: Neofelis nebulosa (assembly GCF_028018385.1). NCBI lineage: Eukaryota > Metazoa > Chordata > Mammalia > Carnivora > Felidae > Neofelis > Neofelis nebulosa. The sequence goes on along the minus strand of NC_080785.1, from coordinate 80,661,957 downwards.
ATACTTACAATTAACACTTCAGAAAGTCCTGTATTTCTAAATTTCTAAGAATAGTGTTATTCCTTTTGGCAAGGTAGAAATATTTTATATCGGGGCGCCTGGGTGGCGCAGTCGGTTAAGCGTCCGACTTCAGCCAGGTCACGATCTCGCGGTCCGTGAGTTCGAGCCCCGCGTCAGGCTCTGGGCTGATGGCTCAGAGCCTGGAGCCTGTTTCCGATTCTGTGTCTGCCCCTCCCCCGTTCATGCTCTGTCTCTCTCTGTCCCAAAAATAAATAAAAAACGTTGAAAAAAAATTAAAAAAAAAAAAAAATATTTTATATCTTCTTAATCTTTATAGAGAATATTAATGCAGTCTTAAAAATAATACACTGATTCCAATAATTCAATAAAATCCAATAAAAATTTTACTATCATATCAGTACCAGTTCAACAAAGATAGTTTTAAAGTCTCGTACTTACATTGGCATCTTTCCCGGCTAATTTACATAATTCCACTCGTTCCTTCGCAGCGGGCCAATAAATCTGTAAGACATTTCAAAGTGTGTCAGAATCTGAATATCTAAAACACCTTACAATTCTAATTAGGAAAATGAGTGTGTGAAGCTGAAGAGTGGATGTCAAACTATGGGCATGTTATTAGATATGATGTAAGAATTTTGAGATTTAAATATTTTCCAAAGCCACCATAAAAAAATAAAATGAACTACCGAACTATGTATTTGCATATTATATCTTCTAATTTCTTTTCAAATGTATTTAATAATAGATAAGTTATGTTGAGAAGGCCATAAAATCTTATTGTGGTGTCAGCAGTTCAGGTTCGCATCTGTTTAAGTAAGAGATTTTATTTATGCTGTTTTTCTGTGCTCACTCAGAGTGGTGGTGCATTATAAACATGTGCAGCGAATGTTGGAAAACGGCACTTGGTTACAAGCAAAAGTTATCACTCCAAGTCAAAGACCAGTGTGGATTTCCTGGCAATATTTAACGCGTGCGGAGCTCATACGCATCTTTCACTTAGTTAAATATTATACATGCTTCATCTTACTGAAATCTCACAATGACCCTATGAGATGGCTGGACTTACTCTCCTCATTTTCACATCAGAAAACTTATTCACACAGCCACTAAATAACATGTCACAGGCCATGAACATAGTCACCAGCAAAGCCAAAATATGATCCAAAGTCCGTCTCCTGAAGTAGGGGGGTCTCCACCACTATATAATAATTATTATCTGGGCAAATGATTAAGGACAAGGTCAGCAAATCCCTTGGTTCGTAGCTCTTAATCATGCTTTAACTGTCTTGAATTTATTACAAAGGTTTTGTTTTTGTTTTTAACAAAGTTTAGGAATTCTGTCAAGAAGGTTTTGCAAATGAAGTTTCAAACAGTTATTTTACTCCATTAGCTTAAAGAAAGAAATGCTCCCTGTTAAGCTACAGACAAGAAGAAACAAGAAAAGCAAATTCTGAGTTACTTATTATATATATATATATATATATATATATATATATATATATATATATTCCAAGAGCTCTGATAAACTTTTATTATGTTTCTCACCAATGTTAGCTGAAAATGTTTTAATAGGCAAGGAAAAAAAGAAAATATCCTGAGGGAATGCACTGAAAAAGCCTTGTTAAGCCTGGAACTCACAAATGACTCAGGAGTCACAAACGGTTATATGGTATTATCTTCATTGTGAGATTTCAGGGTTTTATGTCTCTGAGTAAAGAAGAACAGAGAATACCACTCAAACTCGTACTAGACAAATTCAATAAAATAACTAAGAGTTTTAAATGAAGTAAATGCTGCAAATTACATGCTGCAAATTGCAAGCCTAAGGTGTACCTAGACAGGGTGGCTGACCGGGAGTAGGATCAAATGATGAGTTAAACTCGATGTGGTTCACAATAAGGACCTAAAGATGCTATTTATTCCAAACTGGTTTAATTCTCGGCAATTATACTTTCACACAATTCTGAAGAGTAGCCGTCCATAAAATATAAATAGACTACAGTAATAAAAAATAATATGGACAGATCTTAGCAATTTGCTATTAGGTAAAAAAAAGTACAGTCCCCCAAATTACAAACAGAATGATCCACTTAGAATAATGTCAAAAACAACTAAAAGAAAATAGACACTTTTGTCATATATGTAGATGCAATAAATATGTAAAAATGAAAACTAGGGGGTGATGAATACAGCATTCAGGAAAAAATGGTTGTCCCAGACTGGAAGGAAAAAGACAAATTGGTGGTAAGAAACAGATTATTTATGAGATCTTAGCTTTTGTTCTGGATGGTGCCTTTTCGGGTATTTAATGCATAGTTTAAAATAACTAAGCAATTCAAGTTAGTAAATAAATTAATCAAAACGGGCCATGCATAGGCCAAAAGACAACAGTCAATCATCCACCCAGAATCATGAGGTCTTAAATAAATAAACGAAAGAGGAGTAAAAGTATTTATGTTGAGAGGGAGGGAGGTAGAGAGAGAGAGGGAGGAAGAGAGAGTGACAGAGAGAGAGAGAGAGAGAATGGGGGAGGGGCTGTGAGAGGGAGAGAGAGAATCCCAAGCAGGCTCCACACGGTCAGCATGGAGACCCTACGAGCCCTCCATGGGTCTCCACGCTGGGCTTGAACCCAGGAACAATGAGATTATGACCTGAGCCGAAAACTCAGCCGACTGAGCCACCCAGTCTCCCTTCTTCCAGTTGTTTTTTAATTGTTTGTTTATTTGTAATCATTAGTAGCAGAAACACTGAAGCCACTGTTCTTCTCCTCTCCTTTAAAGGTGTCATCTTGAATTTATAGTAACTTTGCTTTGTATTTGGACCTATGAGCTCAATGTATCCTCTCTCAAGGTATTTTTTTCTTCGATGATTCATTTTTATTATTATCTTTAATTGTGATAAAATATCCGTAACATAAAATTTACCATCTTAGAGGTATCTGGGTGGCTCAGCCAGTTGAGCATCTGACTCTTGATTTCAGCTCAGGTCATGATCTCATGGTTCGTGGGTTTGAGCCCCATGTCAGGTTCTGTGCTGACAGTGTGGAGCCTGCTTGGGATTCTATATCCCTCTCTCTCTGCCTCTCCCTTGCTCTCTATCCTTCTCTCAAAATAAATAAATAAACATTTTTAAAAAAATTACCATCAGAGCTATTTTTACAGTTCATTCAGTATTGTCAGGTATATTCACTTTGTGCAAACAATCTCTCGCTAAACTGCAACTCTAAACATGCTGATCTAGAATATTATAGTGATTTTACAGAGTATCACTTTGTATCATTGGACTGAAAATAGAAGGTACACAGAATGCATATCCACCATCTGTCAATTGGTTTAATCTTTAGCTCATTTTATTTGGTCTCTAGTCAAGATGAATATTTCTTTGAGTCCTTTCAATATGTCAAATCCTATTCTTTTCTGTTTTTTTTTTTTATGATGGTAAAATTCACTCACATTTCAGAAATAAACTTAGAACAGATAGTTATGGATATTTGTTCTAATCTAAATATCTTATTGAGGGGGCACCTGGGTGGCTCAGTCGGTTAAGTGTCTGAATCTTGATTTCAGCTCAGGTCATGATTTCTTTCATGGATGTTTGTGAGATCGACCCCTGCATTGGGCTCTGCGCTGACAGTTGTAGAGCCTACTTGGGACTCTCTCTCCCTCTCTCTCTGCCCCTCCCTCTCTCTCAAAACAAACAAATAAACTTTAAATATCTTATTGTTATAAAGTCTATTAAAAAAGGGAAAATATAAAATTCTTCTATATTAAGTAAATAAGATATAAAGAAGAGAAAGATTATCACAGGGTTTTCGTTTGTTTGTTTGTTTTGGTTTGTTTTTTTTTTTACCTTGAACCAGTAGAGTGAGTGACTGAGTTAAAAAGTAGGTCATGACATAAATGTTTCTAAAATTGATTTTGCATATATTTGTAGGGGCTTCAAAAGTGAGTTAAAGAGTGACAAAATGTGGAAACAATCTTTATAACTTCTTTGCAATCTACATGAAAGCTCCAAAGTCAGCACAGAGTAAGTACTATTCATAAATTATTTGTTCATTACACATATAATTACAAAGGCCCTCTGTATGCTGGGCAAGGTGTGGCATTGAGTCAGGAAGATAGTTCTGTAAACAGATAAGGTAACCACATTTTCTTGGGAGATACAAAGTGAGCAGAGAGCTCAGAAGATGGAAACTGTGCTCAGGGAGCATCCAAGGGGCCCCAAGGGCAGACCAAGATACAGGTCTCTATTTTTGAACCACTGTTTTCACTTGCGCTTAATAGCTTAGTGTGGTTTAATAGTTTTGACTCTGACTTTTTTCTTAAGGATTTGACACTAGTAACTGCAGATTTATTTTCCCTCTTTGCAAAGGAATACAAATCTCTAAAAGATGTTTTCATGGTTTTTGTACATTTTCAGTTATTAACTGTAAGTCATATAATTGTAAATTGAATTGATTGTAAGTCACGCAATTGTAAATTGAAATGTGTCATCCTAGCTAATGAAGCAATAAAACTAAAATTACAAGCAGCAGAGAATCAAGTGTTTGATTAGTGGGTAAATGTTACACAAAGATACTCAAGCACTGAGAATTCGTTGGGCTCCAGAAACCAATTTTAATAAATCTTTTAATCTTTGTTTATAGAGGATATTTTTCCCCGAATGTTATCTCACTTTTCATCATTCGCCTTCAATCCCATAAAGTCTAGGCCCTGTTAAAAATAGAAATTATCCTTTAATCATTATTATTGAAGAGTAATTCTAAGATAGTATCACAAAGATAATTTTACTTTTTAAGATAACATAAGCCTTTAAAATAAAGATTCATTAAGATTATATACTGCCTTATTTTGATACAATGCTCTCAAGAATTCAGAAATCACAAAAAGAGTTATCTTAATATCAACAACCTAGGAGATATCTGATTGTCTTCCAGACTGGAAACATTTACTTAAAAGGGGGGAGAAAAGAATCATTGTAGTCGTGCCAATATTTAAAAGCTATCATTTTAATTATGATTTATGGTGGGATTTTCTTTTACTTGCCACCTAGTCATTAGAATAAAGCATTTTTTAAAATTCCTTTTAATTCCTTGTTTGTAAAGAATTTAAAGAAGCAAAATTTCACTTAATGCAACCTAAAAATATAATAAAGCAAAACAAAAAATAAAAACTACCAACAAGCCACATAGTTACATGGGGTTGGCAGAAATATGTTCAAGTAACATTTTTGTTTCTCAAAATCTTTTGAAGTGGCATAATACTGTGACATATCCATCTCTATCTGTGTCTATTTATAGAAAAACCTTCCGCCAATTCTGTATTTTTAAGGACAAACTGTGTATGCGCATGTGCATATCTGGGCGTGTGTGTGGTGTGTATGTCTGTGTGCATACGTGTGCACATGGTATATTGTGCATGTGTTTGTAGGTGGACAGAGAGGGGTAACAGAGAGAAGGGAGAGATTCACACAGATACATCTAGCGAGAGATATTAACTCTGACTATAGAACAACATATTTCATGAATATTTCCAAGTTTCAGCATGGTTTTCAAAAAAAATGAACATTTATTCATTTTTGAGAGAGAGAGAGGGAGAGAGAAAGAGGGAGACATGGAAAGAGAAAGAGCATGAGTGGAGGTGGGCAGAGAGAGAGGGAGACACAGAATCCGAGCTGTCAGCACAGAGCCCAACACAGGGCTCAAACTCATGGACCGCGAGATCATGACCTGAGCTGAAGTCAGAAACTTAACCAACTGAGCCACCCAGATGCCCCTAAGTTTAAGCACGGTTTACACAAAAGCCCAAGAAATACCTGAGATCCTGAAATTATTTCAGTTGCCCAGTCAGTACCCTTAAAATACAATGTCCACAAAATCTATAAAAGCCCTCTTGATCATTAATTAGGTAATGTGAACAGCTTTGAAGCAGTGGTTATTAACAATTTCATGACTTCTGAATTTATCAGCAATAAAATGACACATACATCTCCTTGAACTTGAGAACATGGTCCATGCGGTGTCATGCCATACTAAAAGCGGCACAAGCAGGACAAACAAAACACGTACCCCTATCCCTTAAAGCTGATGCAACTGTACTACTCCCTCAGAAAGTTACCCAAGGATATTTTTCTTTCATTTATCAGACAGAGATGTACCAAAGCAGAGATGATACTTGCGTAACTGCCATATTAATTGTTCTGAAATATTCCCACAGAGCACTCGTTCACAACTAATGGGGTATGATGTACCACAGTCAGGTTGTAAGGCTGTCACTTTGGTGGGAGTAGTCTTCGGAAGCCTGGCGCTTAGATATCAAGGATTTCAAATATGTAGAAAGCTTACCACTGGTCTCTCTACCCACATGGAGGACAGACATCAGAAAGCAAACATCTTTTCTGAAGATCCGAATAAGCCCAGTAATTTCTCTCAACATAATTATTGAGGGTATAACTACTAACTGAACTACTAAATAATTGGGGGTCGCAAATTAATTTTATTTTGAGTGCTAATCTTATAGGTCAACTTAATAACAGAAAACCACTCTGGGATACGGAAGTAAATAAATTTATAAAATTTATAAAATCTCTCCACAATTTCTTGGTTAACATTTCAAAACAAGTATGTCTGGTAAGTCAATCTCCATATTCTATAATCTACTGATTTAACCATGCTAGTATATATACGTTGTTTTCATAACATTTCACAATTGAAATCAAACATTTCCGAAGGATTCACTTTTGTAGGTTACACTTGGAAAGATCAAATATTAATGTCTAATATATATATATATATATATATATATATATATATATATATATATTAGTATCTAATATATATATAGGACTCACTTGGCAACACATTTACTAAATGGAATGATACAGATGGGGCGCCTGGGTGGCTTAGGTGGTTAAGTGTTCGACTTCAGCTCAGGTCAGGATCTCGCGGTTTGTGAGTTTGAGCCCCGCATTGGGCTCTGAGCTGTCAGCACAACTGTCTGGAGCCTGCTTCGGATTCTGTGTCTCTCTCTCTCTCTCTTTGCCCCTCCCCCACTCGTGCTCTGTCTGTCTCTCTCTATCTCAAAAATAAACATTAAAATAATTAAAAAAATAAATGGAATGATACAGAGAAGATTGGCATGGTACCTTTGCAAAGAGGACACACAAATTCATGAAGTGTTCCATGTTGTTTTTTAAAAAAAGAGTAAGAGTAAGAATATATACATGTATAAATATATTTTTTTTCTTTGAGAGTTAGAGAATGTAGATTACCAGTATACTAAGGGACCATTCTAATGAAATAAAAATTCTCTTCAGTGTCACTTTGCATATGCTCATCTGCTACCAAGTTACATTTTAAACACATTTTTAAAAGAGATTCAATATTAATTTTCTTATGAAAATATAATGGGAGCTGCATGAATTTAAAAATACACCTATGATCTAATTATCCTATATTGATTTTATTTGCTTATCTCTATCCAAAATCCAAAATGTTTTTTGTTTGTTCATTTTTTGAAGGAGTTTTACTTCACTTTGGATACAAACAGGTTGGAGAAACTCACAAGTAAATACTGCAATGTCTCTAACCATAATGGTTTCATTCATAATTCATATCATTCATTAACAGTTATCATTTAGTAAGGTGAAAATGTCAGGCAATTTATTTTTAATTATTTAATCTTAGGCAAGTTACAAAAACATTCAAATAATGATAAGGCCTAGAACATCCTAAGGAAATTCTAATTATATCTGCTCTTTGTTACATCTTTGGAGAAGCAATTTTTTTTTTTTGTTAAATTTTTTTTTTTTTCAACATTTTTTTTTTATTTTTGGGACAGAGAGAGACAGAGCATGAACGGGGGAGGGGCAGAGAGAGAGGGAGACACAGAATCGGAAACAGGCTCCAGGCTCCGAGCCATCAGCCCAGAGCCTGACGCGGGGCTCGAACTCACGGACCGCGAGATCGTGACCTGGCTGAAGTCGGACGCTTAACCGACTGCGCCACCCAGGCGCCCCAGGAGAAGCAATTTAATTGACTCAAGTTAGCAAGCGCAATGTCAGTCAAGTGGCCGTTGGCCTAATTCAGAGATGCCCAAACTGAAAGGAATACACAGAAGGGGAAGTTACAACTTGTTCAAAAAACCTAATTAAGGACAAAAATTCAGAGCCGTAAAAATGCAGACAGGCATCTCTATCAAAGAACAGGATTCAAGTTTTTGAATGGTTGTAACAAAGTTGGAAATATGTTGCTCTAAATGCCGTCTGGTAAAGGATTTGATCAACCAAGGGAGCAAAGACAGCTCTGGGTTCCAGGAACAGAAAGAGGTAAGAGATCTGGCTCATAGAGTGAAGTACTGAAAAACAAGGACAACAGCACCAAAAGTAGAGCTTCCATTATTGAAACTGGCTGGGGTAGAAACTGTTATGAATGGGAAGTTTTAACTCTCAAGTTTGGGCATGATCTGCCCATGTAGCTTCCTCCATGAAGAGTTGGGCAAGACTTGCCTCTCTCTTTGCATTTTCAGGACTCAGCGTAAAGCCTCTTTCACATTTAGCCTTCTTCCACCCGACGTCTCTGAATTTTAATACACTTGTGTTTATCATATCCATCTGCCACTTTCTTTTCGCAAGTAAATTTAGTTTGGGACCCTTTCCTGGGCATAAAGATTGATGAAATGCAATGGAATTGAAAATGTAAGTTTGAGTCCCCACTTCATGCCCATGAGCAGCTAATGTTGTGCTTTCAAATATTATCTCACTACTAACCGCAGAATGAATTTGCTGTACTTGGAATACATCTGACCTCCTCTGGATGGCTCCTTCTTATAATGTCTGCTTTACTATCACCTCCCCATTTCACCTTCTCTGAAGACCAACTAAAGTAGTTTTTTCCATCTTGCCATTTGCAGCAACATGGATGGAGCTAGAGAGCACTAAGCCAAGCACATTAAGTCAGTCAGAGAAAGACGAATAACATGATCCACTCATATGTGGAATTTACGAAACAATACAAACAAATAGGGAAAAGGAGAGAGAGAGAGAGACAGAGAGACAGAGACAGAGAAGCAAACCAAGAAATAGACTCTTAACTATAGAGAACAAATTGATGGTTACCAGAGGGGGAGGTGGATGGGGGTTGATTTACATAGGTGATGGGGATTAAGGAGTGCATTTGTCATGATGAGCACCGGGAGATGTATGGAATTGTGGAATCGGCATATTGTTCACCTGAAACTAATATTACACTGTGTGTTAAGTAACTGGAATTTAAACAAAAACTTGAAAGAGAGAAAGAGAGGAAGGGAGGAAGGAAGGAAGCAAGGGAGCAAGGGAGGGAGGGAGGGAGGGAGAGAGGAAGAAAGTTCATCAGGTTTTTTTTTTTTTTCAGGATTCTCACCACAGTATTTAAACAACACTTAATACTAATTTTCTTATTTGCTTCCTTTTTTTTCTTCTCCATCAAACCCTCCCTTTAGAAACCAGAGGCACCATGAGAACAGAGACCTCACCAGTTTTATTCTCTACTAGATTCCCAGCGTCTAGAAGAGTGCTAGCAACATAGTAGGAGCTCAATAATCATGCATTATGAAAGAGAGAGGGGTGCTATCGTATCATACTACCTAAAAGAAATTTTAAGAAATCCACAAATGGATTGGTAATTTTGAATTTGTGGTGCAGCTACATGTGAATTCGAGTGCAGTTATGCTTGTGGATAGATTTTATAATTCTGTGAGGAAAACGGACCGCAGCCTTCATTATCTTCTTAAGTAATATATGACTCAGTGGAGTTTAGGGACTACTGATCTTGAGTGACAAGAAACACTCTTCTACTTTGTACCCTTTTTAGTACCTGGCACCATATCACATACGTAGTAAGCTCGATACTTATTGAAAAGTGATCTGCAGAGTTTGCCTTAAAATTACAGAGAAAGAGTTCCTGTCAGAGTTCTGGCAGGGGTCTGAGCAGTCTGACAACATCCTGACAGTCCATTACAGTGACCAGATGGGACCTGCCCATCAGCACCCAGGCTGGGGAGCCAGCACATCCATGAACGGGGTGATTGTTTTACTTCTGTGGTTACTACACAGCATGTGCTCCACAGGCACTAGGAACAGATTAATCACCATGAAACTAAGCAGGGGGCTGTCTACCAAAAGTTAATTTATTGGGATGTCCACATGGTTTTCAAGTGTTTATAATTTCTTAATTTCAAGCATTAACTAAGAATAAAAAAGGTGACAATTTCCTTCTATCAATAACTTGTTTTTAAATGAGAAGTTATTTATTCTGAGATTTTCTCCACAAAGAATCAATATACAAGGTAAAGCATTCAATGGGAATGTCTTATTCAGCCATGATGTGAGTTAATAGAATTGGAGTCAGAAGGTCATGGTGACTTATAAAAGCATTTCTGCTTATACTCAACGTAAAGCAAGCAAGTACAGGATCTTCATGTATGAAAACCCTCTTGTTTTAGACTTCCGTGAGGAAAGGGAAATAACAAAGTGCTTTTCATGCTATGCAGAGAAGGGTGTTTAAATGATCCACTAAAACTTATTATATTTAAAATTACAAACTCACTTAGCTTGGTTATTTTCCTAATATAAGTGCTTAAAAATAGACGCACAGTTTGACCAATTTCAAGTAACCTAATATTCATAATCACATACTGAGTTTTCATGCTAAATAAGGAGAAAAATAATATAAAAAAACTGCATTATGACTGTTAGGTGGAAAGAAATAACGGTCACATTTACAAACATGGAATTACTTTATTAACAGTCTGCTAAAAAGAAAAAAAAAAGATCCTCCTAAAGTGTCCAGCTTCTAGCTTAAGTGTTTTTACCTTTATGTTTATCCAGTGTTTCCTTTAAAATAATTCTGATTATTTTGTGTTTAAGTAACCAACAGAGTAGAGTTCCGAAGCAAATGTGGGGACCTAAAATTTAGCAAGGCAAGATTAAGTTGTGTTAAGTTATTCCGCAAAAATATGCAGCTACCTTATGTAGGTTATATAATGTATATATTGCTTTTGCACATTGCTTTTTCAGGTTTTTTTTTTTTTTAATTAATTTATTTACTTTTTTGAGAGAGTTAGAGAGCAAGGGGAGGGGGCGGGCAGAGAGACAGGGAGACAGAATCCCAGGCAGGCTCCATGTTGTCAACACAGAGCCCAATGTGGGGCTTGAACTCATGAATGGTGAGATAATGACCTGAGCCGAAATCAAGAGTCGGATGCTTAACCAACTTAGCCACTCAGGTGCTCCCCTTCACTTTAAAATCCATAGGAAAACTCTCTTTTTTTCCCCAGAAACATAGTTAGTATTTTTTTTTTTGCATTAAAAACAAACATAAATTACTTTAAACAGAAAAATTTTAAGTATTATACTGCTTTTTCCTTGAACACTGTAAGGTTAGCTAATAGATTTTTGTTGGGCTCATTAAAAGATCTTAGCTAACATAGCAATTCTTTGAACATTTTATATACAATATTTAATTTTGACACATATGAGTTTCAAGAGGAATGATTTTTTTAATTAATTAAAAAGGAAAAAGATGGTTATTATCTCAAAATGAAAGTAAACTTTTTGAAGATTACTTTCAAAGATCATTGAAAAATGAATCAATTCATATCCTATACTCTCTTTAAAATTTTTTTGTAATGTTTATTTATTTATTTATTTTTTTAATTTTTTTTTTCAACGTTTTTTATTTATTTTTGGGACAGAGAGAGACAGAGCATGAACGGGGGAGGGGCAGAGAGAGGGAGACACAGAATTGGAAACAGGCTCCAGGCTCCGAGCTGTCAGCACAGAGCCCGACGCGGGGCTCGAACTCACGGACCGCGAGATCGTGACCTGGCTGAAGTCGGCCGCTTAACCGACTGCGCCACCCAGGCGCCCCAATAATGTTTATTTATTTTTGAGAGAGAGACAGAAAAAGAGAGAGAGAGAGAGAGAGAGAGGGAGAGAACGAGCAGGGGAAGGGCAAAGATAGAGGGAGACACAGAATCCGAAGCAGGCTCCAGGCTCCCAGCTGTCAACACAGAGCCTGACATGGGGCTCCAACTCTCCAGCTGTGAAACGATGACCTAAGCCGAGGTTGGGCACTCAACTGACTGAGCCATCCAGGGGCCCCTCCTACATTCTCTTTTATCTAGGTTGTCAGGTATAGCTTAGCTTTGTTGGAATCAGATTCCAACAGAAATCTATGGCAAACAAGATGTCAAACAGCCAATGTTTTGTTTGAGGCTATCAACAGTCAAAAGGTAAATAATATTAACAGGAACATTAACATTCTCCATTTGGTTGTCTCTATGGTTCTAGTTTGTATACTTCAGGAATTAAATAGAATGAGGATATATAATGAGGTTGTAGGTAAAACAACATCCTTCTCAGAGCTCATTTTATGGCTTTGGTAGTAAGGCAAGATGTTAAAAGAGAAGTTTTAGCTGCATAAAAATTCAAAAATGAGATGCTAGGTCAAGAAGCAAAAAGTTTCAAAGTAGGTGGCCAAGAATCCTACAGATAATTTCACCCATGTGTAGTTACAAATACTTGGAAACTAGATATTAAAAGTTTTTTTTCTTCCTTTCTGTAGAAAAGTATATTTCGTCTAAGACAATCCTATCACGTGTCCTACAAACCCCAAGGTGAGGGGTAGGTGCCAGGAAAGGAGCTTTCCTGAAACCTCAAGAAGCACTTGCTGTTGAAATGCCGTTGGTGGAACATTCTAGGTTAATGTCTAAAGGTGAGCGAGAGAACGACAAGCTCCAGTGGAAACACAGGCCAGATTCAGCGGCTATTTTGGCATCAGCCTGAACTTCCAGAGTGCGTCCAGGAACGGACACATGATGGCTTTCCATAGAAAAGATGGGAGCCGTACTTGCTCAAAAATGGGATGGCATGAGGTCACCTGATGTCTTGTTCAAGAGTGTTGAGTGAAAAGGCTTCAGAAGTTAACACCGGTGAAAGTGCAATCTGTCTCAGGATAAAACACGAGAACATACCAGTCAGAGAAGAAATGTCATCAAGCTCATCCCAGAGAACTGCAAGGGAAAGATCTCCAAAAAGTGGGAATCCCCCAGAACTCACTAAGTCACTTTGGAAAGAAAAATCATCTTTAAACATCTGACAAGGACAGAAAGTCGAGAAGTGAGATCCCTCTGACAAGGACAGTAGAGCAGACATTTCTCTGAGCCCTCTCCTCCCCTCTTCTTCTGATTTGACTGAAGGGGTCACACACTGTGTTCAACAAGCTTAAGGGAGAGGAGGACTGCTAGGAAGAGACACAAAGAAGCCTCTGAACATCTCCCTGTCTGGGAGCCTTCACTCACATGGCATGTGCAAACGGGGACAGGTAGATGGAACAGAGGCTCAATTTTACATGAGGTTGAAAGTTTTATTACATTAGATGGGACATTTGAGTTGCTGGATAACAACTGTGTTACTACCAAAGAGTGACCTCGAAAACCATTGCTGCCTGCTAGAGTTACCCAACAGGTCCAGAAAAAGAAGGGGTTCCACAGAGCAGATTGAAAGGAACGTGGGAGGTAACATAAAGTTGTTTATTATTACACTCTACAAGTTGACATACCAGTTGCTGTTAGATTAGTAGGTAAAATAAATAACAACTGTAGTCTCAGACTAAGTTTATTTCTCATTGGTCTGCTTGTCTGCCTCTATAGCCCACTTGAAAAGAAAAAAAAAAAAAAAGAGAGGAAAAAAAAGGGAAACCAAGAAAGAAATCCTTGAATAATATGAACACAAAAGCAGTACTTAGTTTAATAAATCATCACTTTTGTGATCTGTTTGCTTACATCCTGGTCTGGACACTCACTCCACCCATGCATGGTCTGAACTGCTTCCAAAGTGAGTAACATTTTCAGATGGAAGGATCCCAACAATTCATTAACTCAGAAGTCCAACTAACGAACATAACCAAATGGAGTACTGGATTTTTTTTTCTGTTAACTATGACTCCACTTAAAAAAAAAAATGAGGGGTGCCTGGGTGGCTCAGTCGGCTGAGCGTCCGACTTCGGCTCAGGTCATGATCTTGCAGTTCGTGAGTTCAACCCCTGCATCGGGCTCTGTGCTGACAGCTCAGAGCCTGGAGCCTGCTTCCGATTCTGTGTCTCCCTCTCTCTCTGCCCCTTCCCCATTCATGCTCTGTCTCTCTCTGTCTCTCAAAAATGAATACAGTTAAAAAAAATTTTTTTTTAATTAAGAGAGAGAAAAAAAGAGAGAAAGAGAGACTTTCAGCTTGTATATATAACTCCTGGAGTTTATATAGAGAGGGCTCTGGATTTTATATGAATTACTGCCAGGACTACTTAAGTCTGGCTGAAGTGGAGAACGTTCATTTGTAGTCAAAGTAACAGATGCCACAGAGTTTAAAATTATTTGTTTAGAAACCACAGGTCCTTAAACCATAAGGCACAGGTGTCAAAATGCATTATGATGATGATGATGATGATGATGATGATGATGTCTACATGAACAGGTTTCTAATGCTTAACTTAAAACTTAATGATAAACAATGTAAATGTCCACAGCTGACCACCTTTCTCAAGGACTATTAAAATTACGTTTTTCATATACTTCCTCTGACTCTAGAGATGGAGTAGGATGTTAAGGGCTAGGCCAGGGAAATCTAGTCTCTCTAACTCGAACTATAAGAAATATACAGACAGACAAAAGAACAACTCTGACCACTCAAGTTCTCCAACATGTTTTTCCTCCATCCTAACTGAGCCAGGATACAATAAACTGCAAGTTCCAAATACAAATGTAAACTATTTTTAATTAGCCATTTAACAACCCCCCAGATTTTGCCCATCCATCTTGAACTAGTTCAGATACCATGCACATATGACAACAGTAGACACTCAACTGATTTTTTAATGAAAACATGAAAAAGAAACACATACTGAAGTAGAACAAAAGAAAAAAAAAATAATCAAAAGTCAGTCACTAAAAAGTATCCCAAGTTATACTTCTGTAAATCCATATAATTGGTTTCAACCTCAGAGACTGACAAAACCAAATCACAGGAGCATTATTTGGGGTATAATTCTGCTAGGATATATATTCAGTGATACTTAAGTGATATTTAGTTATTTGATTTAAAAATATGTATGTTCTCTGTACATTAAATATTTAGTGGAGGGGTGCCTGGGTGGCTCAGTCAGTTAGGCCGTCCAACTCTTAAGTTCAGCTCAGGTCACGATCTCATGATTCATGAGATCGAGTCCCACATTGGGCTCCAAGCTGATTAATGCTGGGCCTGCTTGGGATTCTCTCTCCCCCTCTGCCTCTCCTCAGCTTGTGCTCTCTCTCTCTCTCAAAATAAATAAGTAAACTTATTTAAAAAATATTTAGTGGATAATGCTAAATACTACAACAGAGTAATTATGTAGTCTTCAATTCTTTGAGTTCAATTGTAATCTAGTCTCTCCTGACAACGTCACCCCAATAATGTTTACAATATTGAAGGGAGAAAACTTAGGGAGTATCAGGAACTTTGAAGAGATCTGCAGCAGAATTCATAAAGCCTACATTAAGTAGAGAGTCACAGAGAACTTTTATACAATGAGTCAAAGGAGAATGAGAAGTGCATGGTAAATAGCCCAGTCCCCATTCAAAGAGGGTATGATTTGGATGGGGGATATATTTACTTATACCAATGCATAATGATAATTCTATAAAAGAGGACAACTGACATTGATATTAATATATATAATTGCTCTAATAAATACAAAGAATTGTTATGTCCTCTAAGGGTGAGGAAGCCTTGGGGAGTAAAAGGCAACAAAAGGGTAAAATTAGATAAGTGCCTTCAAAATTCAGAGGAGTGAGGTGAACAAGAAAGTGAATGGCAATTTCAGGAAGCTTTAGCAAAGGCACAAAACTTGAAAGTTATTTTGAAAAGAACGGGGGCGCCTGGGTGGCTCAGTCAGTTGGGCAGCCGACTTCGGCTCAGGTCATGATCTCGCGGTCCGTGAGTTCGAGCCCCGCGTTGGGCTCTGTGCTGACAGCTCAGAGCCTGGAGCCTGTTTCAGATTCTGTGTCTCCCTCTCTCTGACCCTCCCCCATTCATGCTCTGTCTCTCTGTCTCAAAAATAAATAAACGTTAAAAAAAAAAAAAAAAGAAAAGAAAAGAAAAGAACTAACAGTGCAGGTTGAGTAAATGAATGAGAGAGAGGAAGGCAGGGAAGCAGAAAATAAAATGCAAGTGAGGGAATAATGAACAGTGGATAAAAATAAGATTGGAAATCAGGTGAGCCTTAGAAATCAACAGAAATCTGGAGTTCATTCAAGTTCCTTGAAAATCAAGAACTCCAGAGTATGTAAGCAGAGAAGAAATATGGTCAGATTTTTATTTTTTTAAGAGATAATACTGACGGTCATGGTGAATGGATTAGATAGGGAGAAAATGGAGAATCCCTTTTATAAGATAAACTCACTTGAATAATGGTATTATCACTTACACTAGAGGACGATATTGAAATGGTCGCCACCTTATCAGTTTGGCTTGTCAGTTGAGGCTTTTTGCTGGGTCTGCATCACAGCACAGTTCTTTCTTTATCTAATAGTACTTCCCCACGGCCCCTCTCACATGTGTTGATCCCCAGAACACTCCCTTACAAATATCCTATAAAATAATTTCGCTCTCCCAGTTGGCTTCTGGCAGAATTCAACCTACAGCCCAACAGTAAAAATGGTTCCAGATCCACTTTCTTCCCTTGGAATGGGATCTTGTTAGGCTGGTTCTGATTTTTCTATTTTAGTCTAGTGTTGGGAAAAGGAAACGTTGAACCAATGCGCATATCTATCCTGAACCTGTCCCACAGAGATCCACAGACTGTTCTCTAGCTGAAGAGAGGCCTTAGGGACCAACTGAGGAAAAGCCTACTTGAAGTGAGAGACTTCACGTCCCCACGTGTGCTAACACTTGTCATTAAGTCTATTAAATACCTATAGAAATAGTCCTTTCCCTCAAGAAAAGATCAGAATCTTATCCCTTTTACCTAAATGTTGCATCGTTTAAAAACAAAAACAAAAAACAAACAAACAATAAGACAAACAAACAAAAAACCTTGGCATACTTTTTACTTTCCAGAGGAGTAGAAATACTCTGAAATATTTAATTTTTACTTTCTTCCTCTACAGTCGCACCCATCAAACCCTATTGAACATATACCTGTATCATTCATTGTAGAAGACTCAAAATCTAGTTGGAATAGAGTAAACATAATACAAAGGATATTTTAAAATATTTATTACTGAATTTTTTTTTGTAAAGGATGTTACCACAGGCCAGGGGCAAATACGAAATGATGGCGATTTTTCAATAGACATGTCCCTGTTTGTACAACAACTTTTAAGTAAACATATATCCTAAATTTTGACACTTCAATGGAATACTTTCTACAGATTTTTTTTTTTTTAATTCGCCAGAGGAAAATATCCCTAACCAGTCATTCCTAACTCAATTACGTGTTGTAGATTGCTTTAGGTCTTGAGAGTACAAAGGACATCCTTCAGCCCCATGGAGTCCCAACATGTGTGGTTTCTTCCGCAGAGAACTTTGGATTTTTGCCGAAGGGCATGGAGCCAATGCAAACCACGTAGGTCTAAACACTGCTGAAGTACTACATCTTGACACTTTAAGTTGCTACTGTAGAGTACCTTTTAGCACTGGAGTGATTTATATAAGTTTTAAATGTAGATACCTACAAAAACATAAATTCTTTCCTTTTCCTTTGTATGCATAACCTCTTTATGAATTACACATTTGATATGATAAAGGAATATCAGGCAGAAAATCTCCAGTACAGACCCTAATTTTACAATGTGTTCAAATAACCATTTATTTCAATAATAGCATGAGGGAAATCAAAGTTTCATAAATATTTATTTTATTAAATATTAGCACATTTCATGGATGGAATGCAGCCAAAGAGAGATTTGCTTAAAATAGTCACAGAAGGAAGTTATGTTATCAGAATTTATTTTAAGCGATGATGTAATGCACTCATTTCAGATAAATGAACTTTTTCTTCTAATCCCTGAAGGCAGAGAATAGCACAAGAACAAATTCCCTTGAAACTATGAATTGCCTTTTGCTATTACACTAAAGCTGAGACATATTTGGAAAAATGCTTTGTTAGCTATACAGCAGCTCTTAAAGCAAAACTGTGAAACTGACTAAGATTTTCCTTGGTGGCTTTCCTTAAAGGAGTCATCTTCTGCTAAGATATTTACTGATTATTGAGATATTAGTTGATACCACCAATAGGCTCTCCTATACAAATATATATTTTTTAAATCCTAAAGAAAATATATATCCTTAAGCATAAACGGAACAGAACGACAATGGCAGAATGAAGGTAAGCTTTTCAAATTCTAGCCCATATTCACTGCTTATTTACTGTAAACAATATTCAAACTATAGAATAATTATATTTTTTAAATAAGATAATCTTATGAGTTTATATTATGAGTATGTCGATTATCACATCACCTACTGCTAATATTTTACCCTCATTGTTTCTTCTAGAAACATCCAACACATGCATACACATTTGCATTCAAACACTACTTCTTTATCAAGTCTGAGCACTCACAAGAAATATTTCCTTTCAGGGTTTGGGGGTGGCTCAGACAATTGTAAACGCCCAACTCTTGATTTTGGCTCAGGTCATGATCTCATGGTTTATGAAATGGAGCTTCATGTCAGGCCCTGTGCTGACAGCAGGAAGCCTGCTTGGGATTCTCTCTCTCTCCCTCTGTCCCTCTTCTCTCTCTGTCTGTCTCTGTCCCTCCCCAGCTCATGCTTGCGTGCTCTCTCTCTCAAAATAAATAAATACATTTTTAAAAAGATCTCCTTTTCTTTTGGTGGACCTCAAAAATGTACAGAAGAGCTACTTAAAAATTAAATTATTAAAAGGCAAAAAACACTGTTTCTGATGCAGGCATTAATTAAGCAATATTAACACATATGGAGACAACTATTTCACCTATGTAGACTAAGCCCTTAGTGTTGATAATATTCAAATAACTGAGCAACTAATATTTAGTTTTTAAAGCATTTAAAAATCAGAGGTTTAAGTTCAAGTGGTCATCGTAGGTGACAACTGTTTGAAGCTTCAAAGTCCTACAGTGACTTGTGAACGACTCTTTTGGAATGGAAAGAATTCTCTATTAATTCAGTACTGGGGACTATTGACCTGAAATCTTGTAATGGCTCCTAGTATTTTGTTTTTCAATGCTTCTGAAAAAGAAGAAAAAGAAAAACCAATCTAACATGTCTCGTAGATGTAGAATGAATTATATATTATGTCTTCTCATCAGTCATTCAATCCTTCCAGTCTTGGCATCCATCTGGGCTTGCATAGATATTGATATTTGCTAACGTACTTGCTGACCATAATTTATAAGGCCTAAAGGATGGCACTCTTTCCTTTGAGCATTGTGTTGCTAACTGAAAAGTTAAAGCACAGCAGCAGCTGCCTTTTTTTTTTCTCAATAACTAGCATATATTTTCTTTCAGTGGTAGATTATTCTTAATGAGGCCATAGTTGAGGTATTAATAATCCTCACCTTCTGAGGGTGCTTGGGCCATAGGAGAAACCTATTCAGTTAAGAAATAAGAATGTGAAAAAAAAAAGTGTGGTGTTAAAATGCCACCTTAGTCACACTGTCAATTTGAAATATGGTTATTTGTTAATTGAAAGTTAACAAAAACTTAATTTTACAATTACTATGAATATAAATGTTAACCCTTGATGAATAACTCATTTGGCAGCTTTTCAGTCTAAAACATTACATTTCTCTTGTATAATCCCTTTCATTTATATTTTCAAACGTTCTATTATTACACTTATTCACTGTTAACAGAGAACACGCATATGTACTTAAATCCACAAAACTCCAAAACGTACATCAAAAGCCAGGTGTTCTTCTAACATGTTCTTTTTGGATGTGTAAATGACCTAGTGCATTTGAAACTGAGTCACTTAAAATAAAAGAGGAGAATGGCATAGATGGAAATAAATGCATTCAGCCTTAAATATTTATATATATCTTTATATATAAATAAACTGACCTTCTTAAAGTTTTTGTTTAAGTCAACCAGACTGAGCAGGAAGATGTGGTCCTTCGCTCCTACAAGCAGCCTGCCCCTCTCCTCATCCAACAGAATGGTTTGGAAATCTAGTCCTTCTGATGAACCCAAAAACGGAATGCAGCTATTTGAAAGCAGCAAGTCTATGGGAAAGTAAAAGGGGAATTGAAAGAAAGAAAACATTAATTAGTAAAATATTTACTTGCCTCAATACATACATTTCTGCACTTTGTAAATGCATACATTCAGCATGCATGCTCAAATTTAGATAGAAGCAAACAAGATACAGTTTTTTAGCACATAATCATTTAGAAATCACTGTGATTTATTACATTTCATTTTACTGATACAACATTAATCTTACATATGAAAAATGCAAGATATTAAAATGCGTATTTCCAAAGCAACTGAATGCAAAATATTTCACTACTCTGTCCACCTTCTTAAGTTACAAATGAAAGCATCAGTTTGCAAACTGATTAAATAAATCAATATATGCAAAGTAAGCATGAAACTAAGTGTATGATAAAACTTACAGCATTTCTTCGCCCCCTACTTTTGATAAACACATCACTATGTTTGGAGGATTATACGGTTCCTATTTCATGCATTCAGGGAGTAAACAAAGAAGCCAAATCCAAGAAAATGGATTCTGAGAGATATATGATCCTGAACCAGTAAAGAGATCAAAATAGTAAAGCAGGAAGGGACCTTGAAAAATCAATTAATACGAATTCGTGATTTTATAAATGAAGGTATTTAACTCCAGCAAGGTGAAGCCATATGCCTCAAGTCTCAAAATCAGGTGATGGTAAGGTTGATAATACAGCCTCAGTCCCAGTCTCCATTCTCTTTGACACTTGTCTGTATGTCCTAATTCTTTTTTTTTTTTTTTTTCACTTACAACTGTGATATGGATAGACCTATTAAATTTAGGTCCGGGTTTACAGAAATACAAATCTTTCAACAGATTTTGCCTCAAATACTTATCATACCCTTTCATTTTCTATAGCCTTATAATATTAAATACCAATATAATAATAATACCACTCATCACTCATTAAAGTCCATTATATGTTGATGGACTTTGAAACTAAATCATTATTTTCAAGTAAGTCATTATTAATTGATGAGAAAAATACAAAGAGGCAATGTCTCAGAAACAGGTAACAGGATACTTCCAAAATGTATCATGGCAATTTTCAACCTCTGTAAATGGATATATGAGTCTTTTAAATTTAAAGCCTATATATTCCACACATCAACTGTGGGCTCTATTGTTACTCCATATTTTTGAGTATTCCCTTCACTCTTTTCTCTAATTTACAATGGTTACATGTTATTTCCCTTATTCATCACGATAGATTTTGGTCTTAGTTTTGACAAACCCAAAGGCTGTATGCTGAAGAAGAAGATATGAAATTATCTGAATTCTCAAGTGAGTGTGGTCTTACTAATGCTTATCAATCTTGCTTTATGTATACTGGATAGAATTCTGGATATAGTAACCCAATACTAATTATTTCCTCTCAAGCTAAATATGACTTCAGTAGTTTTTCAGACCAGAGACCCATGGAATAATATTTTTTAGCATCTCCAAATACAGTAACCCTATTTTTGTAGGCTAATATCTGATAAACATTCCATACTAACTATAAAGTAGAACTGAGGAAAGAATAATGGAACTGAGTGGATAGATAAGACAGATATGATCTAAAGCCTTAACAAAAGAAAACATTTCACACAAACCTTTATTCACTGAGGTGATTTGGTATGTTCCATGACATTTCCACTTGTTTAACAAAGAATAAAATGGGCAAAATGGAAAAAGTATGCAAGGGTCTCCAGGAGCATATCTTGACCCAATTAATAGATAAAAGTAGGTTATATGATATACATCTTATTATTTCAAGTGCCCATGGATAATAATCAACTATTTTGAACCATGCATTTGCAACGTTCATTAACAAAAGGAAACATGGGTTAGCCTAATGAGTGTGAGATTTGTGTCTAGACCACTTGCGACATATCCCAGCCTCACAAATCTAGCTGTGATCTAGGGAAAAACAAACAAACAAACAAACAAAAAAAACCTTAACTTCCCCGTGCCTCAGTTTCCTCCTCTATAAAATGGAGATAATAATATAAACGATTAATAAATCATGTAGGTGTGAGGACTCAAGGACTTAATGATGAGCATTAGTATGGTGCCTGTCACATAGTAAGTGCTATGTACTATCAGTTATTACAATGATGACGATGTATTTTTTAAACTCTATACAAAATGTATAAAAAGGAAGACATAATATTTCCCAACTCATATAATTCTTAGGATGATCAAAGGAGATAACTTTTTTAAGGTTCTTAAAACAGTACCTTGAAGATAGGAAAAGTTCAGTAAATATTAACTTACTTTGAATATGATTATTAAATTCCAGTTTGAGCCAAATAACTTCTAATAAAGAATAGTATCTCATCTTCCCTTAAACCTGACTTGTGAAGATGAGAAGTTCTCTGTATTCTTTTTACAGTATTGGACTAACATTAAAAAGCTATTCAGTCCAAAAAAACTTATAAGAATCTATTATATTAGGTATTGAGCATGTAGTTAAGGGTGTGGTCATGCTAAGCCCTGCATTCAAGGGGCTCACAGATGAATATACAAGTAGAAAGGTATACAGAAAACAGTATAGGCAAAGTACATTCTAATACAAGTATACACAAAGGAAATCTTTCGAATAATTAATTGTGTGTCACTTTACAAAAGAAGATAACAATTGACAACAGTGTTGAGGGACGAATGGAATCTTTTCAGGAAAGATATAAAGAAAAATGTTTTTTTGAGGCAGAAGAACACGAGAATGTACAAGTGCATATATCATCATACGTCACACTCACCCAATACATTGTTAATATGTCTCCTACTCTGCAGTGTGAACTCCTTCAGCACAAAGACTATGTCTAACTTATCTTTGAATCCCCAGCACTAGCTCAGTGTCTGAGACAAATTAAGTACTTATTAAATATTTGTGGAATTGAAGTAGTTCGATAGGTTAGAACATACAGAATATATGAGGCTGGATGTAAAGGCAGCCTTGAGATAACCAGAGCCTAAAATGGCAGGCTGGGGAGTTTGATTATCATGGAGGTAACTGGAAGCCACTAAAATACATTATGCAGAAAAGTGACAAAGACTTTAACTGAGTGTTGAAAAATAAGTCTGGCTGCAGTGTTCAGGATGGATGAGAATTGGAAATGTAGGAGAAGGAAGACTACCCAGAAGTTCCTGAAAGATGGCAAGTCTCTGAATTATGGCAGTGCCACTGAGAGGAGCAAGATGTTTAAGAATCTTGCATCTCATTTGTTGTTTCTCCTGGTACAGCAAGGAAAACAAAGTTGAGGTAGTCATTTATTTTCTTTAACCACAACCAATTCTATTGGGTTTAGTTTCAGATTTGACAAGGAAAAACAGCTGCAAAAATAGTGACTAATGTAAAGTATTATCATTTCAAAATGATTTCATGTTGCCTTGTGACAATGTTAGCATCAAAATGATTAAAGCATGCTCCGCCAATCCTTTGTAGCCAAACAAAATAATTAGACTTAGGCATTACATATGAAAATTTCTCAGGCTGACGCATACATTTTGAACAGACCTTGGGACAGGGATTGGAACAGGTTCCCTCTTCCCCAAACAGCTTATCTTTCCTGCATTTCTGCCAAACCAAGCAAAGTCATTTTTGTTTCCACAGGATCATCAAGTCAAGCCTGGGGAACGGGAGGGGGCGGGGGGGACAGGGGTTGGAGGTGGTTAATTCCAAAGCCTGCATCTTCACACCTAAAACTGATATACTCCCGGGAGAATTTTAGAGGAATCAGAGGTGGATGCTGGCTCTGCAGGCTGGAAACTCGTGAAAGTTAAAGACCAATAATTTGGCAATAGATTTCCGAGCTTTATTTTTTTTCTTCTCCTGAACTGACAATTTTCAGCCATGTGATTTTTTTAAATTTTTTTTTAAACGTCTATTTATTTTTGAGACAGAGAGAGACAGAGCATGAACAGGGGAGGGGCAGAGAGAGAGGGAGACAAAGAATCTGAAACAGGCTCCAGGCTCTGAGCTGTCAGCACAGAGCCCGACGCGGGGCTCGAACTCAAGGCCCATGAGATCATGACCTGAGCCGAAGTTGGACGCTTAACCGACCAAGCCACCCAGGCGCCCCAAGCCATGTGATTTTTAAGACTGTCCACAGTTACAATCCTTTGGAACAGAAACTCTGTTCTGTCCCCATTGGGGAGGGGGGTGAGCATGTTGCGTCACACAGCCATTCAGAGGAGGCCTGCCCAATACGTACTTAGCCAGCCTCGCCTCTCCTCAGATGACAGTAGCGTTTACCTCTAGGTCCTCAATGCATTCTTGGTTCTTTCTACCTAAATTTACGGAATTCCGTTAATCACTCGTTCGAACTGTTCTTTTAACAACTTGTTGGTCTATCACCTTCTTCTCAGTTTGTAGTGTCATTCAATGTCCCATGCCCTCAATTTCTCCTATTCTAGCAATACACTTTTGGAAAAGTTACAGGATGATTGTTTCTGGAATGAAATGAAGATAAGATTATTAATTTATTCCACTAGTTTGAATATGGAAATCATTCCTGTGATAGATTTTTATTTGAATGATGACAGAGACAAGATGTTCATGATCTGTGATCAATAAAATGCTGCAGAGCAACAGCACGGTTCTGAGTATCAAAAACCCTATAAGTAACATGATTTTTCATGTTTGTATGTACATGTGCCTTTTTCTGAAGGGTATGTCCAGAATCTTCATCAGCATCTCCTGATATCTCTCCAAAAGCCACAGAGAAAATGTATATTTCCAACATGTAGCTAATAACCATTTAGAATAACTTCCCATTTCTTCACTATTTAGAATCACTGCTCGGCACAAGGAAGCAAGTCACTACCTTTATAAAATTTGATGATGAAGGCAAACAATGGACTCACCTAAGACCACCAGGGGCTCTGCACATGATACAAAGACTCTGATAACAAGTTCCACTCTCAGGATCTTACAGCCTAGTGCAGAGGAAATGCTAATCCACATCAAAAAGGAAAACATGCTTGTGACAAAAGATAACAGTAGCAAAAGTCACAGACTGTCAAATACCTTTAATAGTAAAATGGGAAGAAATTCCCATTTGCATTTCTTTTACCAAGCCAAATAATGCCACTTCAATTCTCTCACCATTATGTTGGGTACAGACACTGCATGGTCTCTAAGCTCCTTCTAAAATGCCTTCGAGTTCTACAACATTAGAACCTTATGCCTAACTTTGTTAAAATTAAAGAGCTATCAGGTAAACTATCATTCACCTCTCTATTCCTGGGCATCACTCTGTTCCTTGGAACAGATCGCCTCTAACCTTTGGGAAGAGCAGGAATATAGCGTAAAGCAATTCCAACTAAAGGGAAATTCTATCAATAACCTTTGTTGGACTCACATGTGCCAATTCAGTGAGGTCCAGAATGGTTAAGGAGGTTTCACAAAACCAATTTGCTCTTAATGGTGCTGTTTGTTCAGCAACAATGAAACTCCTCACTCACAACCAGATGCCCTTCCATGTGAGGGGAAGGCTAAAGATCCCATAATCCCTGTTCCGATTTGAAATAAACATTTGTTCTTAAAAGAATTCTTTGTATCTCCCTTTTAGTGTCACTTAATACAATTGTTCATTCAGCCTGAAGAAACATTTGACCTGATGGTCTACATTCTTCCTCTTCACCTCAGAAAGGAAGGGAGTGGTTAGTCACATTGAATCTAATAAATTTAGGTTTAAGCAACACAGACTTCCTCAATGTGTGACTGTTAAATGAACAAGATCCCATATCCCTGAAATAGCATTTATTGCCAGAAATCTTGAACTGGGTGGAGTTGACCATTTCTCTCACAAGAAGACTACATAGCTAAAAAAAAAATGGCTTCCCACATCCTTTAAAGAACACTTAACAGAAAGATTTTTTGAGAAGATAATCCAAGTTATTAAAGCTAGAATTTCATGGGGTAAAAAGAATATCACCTTTGAGGAAAGTTACTTCCCAATCTACTCCAGTCACAGGAGTAGAATGCCTCAGCAGAGAAAGTTTACAACCAAAAATGGCCCCAGTTCAAAACTGAATTGGCTTTCCCTATGGTCTCAAGATATTCAGCACAAATGCTTACTGCAACCACTCCTATTTTTCCTCAAAGGAAATAACCATTATATCAGTAAGGCTGTTCTGAGGCTTCTTGAAATATGGTCGCATCTCCAGTGTGTTCTTTGCAAAGCTGTTGTAAGTAAGGAAGTAAAGGAGTTTTTATTCCTGTCTTCCCCATAAATTCAGCTTTCCTCCCTTGATCTCCGAACCCCCAGGGCTTTCATGGTGTTAGTATCTAAAGACTTCTTCTATGGAATTCCTTCTTCCCATAGTTTCCAGAAATGTTTTGGCTACCAAACCATTACCTCACCCCCCACCCCCCAAAAAAAGCCTGTTCTCAGTTTGGGTCGGGAATTGAGTAAAGGCAACAAGTTATTCAGTCCAAAAAGAAAATTAGTCCCTAATACTGTGGCTCACTGAGTTCCTTGGGCTCTCTGTGAACTTGTATTTGCTTCTCTAGGTTCTGGTACAAGGAAAGGCATGGATTCTGTTTTGGAATCAAGCTTTGGGAATTTAACTCATCTTAAACCGGCCCCACTTGACTTTCAATTGGTTTTCTGAAGCTTGAGATCATATGAAAAAATTTTGGTTACGAAGATAGCTGACTTCCACCTATCAAAAATACAAATTAGTCTCTATTTATGTACACTCAGTCTCCATAGCTAACTGCTGAAACAATATCCAATATATAAAGAATAATATTCAAACCTAAAATCCTTACAAAAGAATACTTCAAAACTATAGGTGTGTATTATATTATCTTTATACGTTCCTAGGTGAGAAGTCCAACCCTGTTCTCTTCCCACAAATGCAAGTCCAAGTCAGGAAAAAAAAAATCAAATTTTCATTTGCTCTTCTGCAATGGAATGTTGAAGATCATTCTGCTCATTAGGTCTTAGAACATTGCCTATGTCAGTAATAAATCAGATGATACCATGTAGGGAAACATAAATTAGAAACAAATAAAGCCTATTATATCATCAGAGCTTTGTTCTTGCCAGGACAGGATGTGGAAAGGAGTGTGGCAATTTTACACTGTCACATTTCCATCTACATCCATGCTTTTAAATTACAGGTTTATTTTTATTTGGCTAGCTTTCAATAGCAGATGCTTTATATAATCCATCACATGTGAGATTCATAATTTATGATTATGAATCCTTTTAAACTCTTACTTTGAAGGAGTCCTTTTAAATGCTCGAAAGCTTTGCTATGATCATTTTTCCCACTGACCTATAAAAAAAGCCTAACGTTATAAGTACCTAGTACATTTCCAGAAAACCAGAGTCATAATAGAATAAACTTCCTCAGAAGAAAGGATTCTGATTTGACAATTATTTTCTTAATGGCCTTCAAGGTCTTGAGAGTATCTCCCCTTCCAAATTTCAAGGAATGTTTAAAATCAAGACACCATGTCACAAATTAATACGGATTTATTTTCAATCAAGTATATAAATTTAATTTTTACAAAACTCAGAAAGCCATACCTTAGTATACCATCAGCTATAGATTCTAAACAGCAAGACAAATAGGATAGGAACAAATAATTCTTCAAATTAAGATCATGATGAATATACAGAACAAAGACTAACAACATTTTTGGAAAAGAACAATATTTTATAACGATATTTTTAAAAATTAATTGCATCCACCAAAATTAAGTATATGCACACCAAAAAGTAAAGTTAAAAGGCATATGTAAGCATCTGTCTCCTCTCCCATCATCTGTCTACCTCCAAACCAGTTTAGTAGTTTATTTTCTATTCATTTTTCTGTTTCTAAATAATATGTATACACTACTAACTTTTAGAACATTATTTTCAGACATTTCTACTGAATTCCCATTGACAGAAATTGAGAATTTTAGCTTTCTGATGCCAACTCTTTCCCTTTAACCAAAGTCCTGACATGATTATATGTCCATTTTTATGAAAAGCTGTATTCAATGGTTTCATTATTAAACAACGTAAATACTCTTCCCTACTTAGAAAACTAGTTCTCTGATTATACTTTCTTTCTTGGAAAAAAATCTGTTGCTTTAATTAATAATTTCCAAGTTGTGACATTTACTTAGTTTTGTTTAAGATCATGATTAAATATGGGGCACCTAGGTGGTTCAGTCGGTTAAGCATCCCACTTCGGCTCAGGTCATGATCCAGTGGTTTGTGAGTTCGAGCCCTGGGTCGGGGTCTGTGCTGACAGCTTGGATCCTAGAGCCTGTTTTGGATTCTGTGTCTCCCTCTCTCTCTGTCCCTCCTCTACTCACACTCTGTCTCTCTCCCTCTCAATAAATAAATAAATATTAAAAAAATTAATCATGATCAAACCTTTCCACAGTTCCTGAAAAGGGCCTGCATAAAATTTTCATACGAAATTCTGTCGGATTATTTCTTATCTCCTGGAGATGTCTCCTGGGCCCTTTCTTCTTCTCCCTACAAACTAGACTGGCTGTTCTCTCACCAGAGGGACAGCTTTCTCAAACTTCCTTCCACCTCTCTCCTACTACGAATCCCAACTTTCCTAGATCCTGTGTCTTCTTCCTTGACTTATTTTCTTATTCTGATGAGCACATCTCCAGAAACTTAAGAAACAGTGACTGAGACTTAAATTTTTGAAATTTTACATGTGTAAAAAGGCCTCTAATTTATTTTTATTAATAGGTGGGCTAACTATAGAATTCTGGGTTGACCAGCATTCACCCTTAGTGATCTGAGACATGTGAACACTATCTTCCAGTTTTCAAAGTCATGATTGAGAAGTCTCATGTTATCGTATCCCCAGCCTTGGAACGTGTCTTTTATTGTTTCTGGAAGTTATATGAATCACTTCTTCACTGTTACTATTATGAAGTTTAAAATAATTGGACTGAACATGTCTTGAACTTTGTTTTTGTTGGTTTGATGTTGTTGTTTTTCACTTATCATGCCGGGTACTCAGTGTGATATTGATCTAAATTTTAATTTCTATTGGCTGAAGAAACTTTGAGTTTGGCTTTCATTCCAAACAAACAGATGACTATTATCTGTAGAACTTTTCTCGAGGTTTTCTCCAGAAAGTGTCCTCTCCCCACATGCCCAAGGTAGGTAATCCAGGTAGAGGTGTGCAGAGAATCCGTGTCAGAGTATGCACACAGACTTCCAAAAGGGAGATTAAAAATACAGTCATGGAATAATGTTCTCCTGAATTTCAGGCAGTGTTTATAGAGCATAGGCAATGAAATAATGTTTTCCATTTATAGTTCCCTATAAATGTTTTTGTCTCATAAATTATTAGATCTCTGCTCATGACTTTGAGATAGACACCTAAAACCACGCTCTTCTCTTATTTTTTTTGTATTTTTTAATGTTTATTTTTGAGAGAGAGACAGTGCGAGTGAGGGAGGGGCGGATAGAGAGGGAGACAGAATCCGAAGCAGGCTCCAGGCTCTAAGCTGTAAGCACAAAGCCTGATGTGGGGCTCGAACCCACGAACTGCAAGATCATGACCTGAGCCCAAGTTGGACACTTAACCGACTGAACCACGCAGGCACCCCGCACTGCCTCTCTTAAATCACAGTTCATAATTTTCAGCAGCCTGCTTGCTACTGTCATTTTCCCCCAATCAACCGATCTTACTGACTTCAATGACTTAATGACATGACCTAGTTCCCAGGCTCAAAAAATCAGAATTGTTTTTAGTTTACCTTCCTTGCTCCCTTACTCTTTTTTTCTGTATTTAAATAATTGGTATCTCTAAGTCTATTTCACTTCCTCACACCAACATCAAGCTAAATTTAAGTCTTATAAATTTGATCATGTAAATTTTCTATTCTTCCCCCTCAAATATTTATTCCTATTGTAACCTAGGCCAAGATGCGTATTATTCTTTCTCTAAATTACTATACCTGATTCATAAATAGCTTTGTTCTATGCCCTTCTCCTTCACCTATGTCTACCACATGATGCTATCTATTCTTTATTTTTTTCCCCTAAATCACAATTAAGTTAGGTCAATTTCATGATCAAAATCCTCCAATGCCAACATACACTTCATTCGATAAAGTATAAATGTTTTCCACTGTTCAAAGTTCCATTTCATACCCAACCTTCTTCAACATTCTTGAATGGCATTCATTTAAAAAATATCCTAATCCTATTGAATTAATATTTTTGCAATTATTTTGTCCCTTAAAAAAACTAGAAGCTCTTGCAGAGAAGAATAATGTCTAAATCAGTGCTGTAATCCATCACTATTTCTTGCACATAAGAAGTCTAACAAATACTTAACTAATGGTTTTCAAACTAGTGATTCTTATGTATGTTGGTTTACCTGCCTCCCATCTAAATCAGAATTTATTACAACCATATGAATAATTTAGAGAGGTTAATGTGCCATTAAGAGACCCAACTGTGGCTCTAATGGGTTGCAGTCATTAAAGGTTCTGGTTGTTATCTCCAAATGCTTGGAAGGGGAGCAGGTGGGGAAAAGAGGAAGAGGTCTGAATAAGAACACTCTAGAACAGCACTTCTCAGGATTTAACAAGCTTTCAAATCAGCTGAGATTCTTGTTTCTCATTTAGAAAGGGGTCAGGGAAATGAGATTGTACATTTCTAACAAACTCCCAGATTATTCTGGTGCTACAGATCATTGAACCAAGGTTGCAGTAAGAAAGGCTAAAGTACAACATGGCCCCACTTCACTGAAGAGAAGAGCTGAACTCTTCCTTCTTCTCCACACTAGAGTTTCCCTCAAACATTTAAAACATGGTGTGTGTTAATTTATGCAAGATGGCCAGATTATTTTTTTTTCCATTACAATTGTACATTGGTCAAATGTGCATATCCCTTACTTATTCTAACAATCTAATTAACTTAAATTATAACTAACTTAGTTGCTATAAGTGATAAATGACCTGCTTAATTTAAACCAATGATATATGAACTTTCCCCCCTCAGTTCTCTCATACGAGGAAGGGAAGTGCGTTCATTTAACATGCATTAACCTGGAAGGAGATGCGAAGATGACAAATTATAATTTATTATTGACTTTTAGGTAAATGTCCTGTTACCTGCAGCAGCAGAAATTCTACCAGAAATGCCTAAATATAATTGTATTTGTAAAGACCTTCAATTTTTACTTCAATTAATTCAATTACATACTGTTTGGACTCCCTTTGAAGCTTGTCATGATATTCAATTTGTGCTTTGTGACACTCAAGGAACTTTCCCTATTTTATCCAATTTGATCTTTGAGGAGAACTAAAGGATTATCACTAATTTCTAGATGATAAAACCTAGACTCAGAAAGAGCAAATCCTCATCCTAATGGTGGCTGAACTGTACATGCCATAGAAAGAGCTAAAATCAAGGTCTTCTGACTTGAAGCCCTGTTGCCTATTACAGCTATATTTTATATTTGAAGAGTTAGCATTATTTAGAAAAACAAGATTCTTTTACAAAACAATTTTAGTTACATTTTTACACAATATACCTATTGCTGAAATATTTACCTTATTTTCCAGACTGTGCCTGGCTCACTGTGGCTTTAGTCAAATAAACTTCTTTATGAGTGTCATTCTTTACAAGTAAAAAGTACTTAGTTCTGATACACGCCTCTTCTGAATTAATAGGATTAAATCAGCCAATTTAAAGGACTTTTACAAAAATGCAAAATATATATTACTAGTTTTAAGAAGCACAGAGGCATTTGTCAAATTTTCTGTGTTAAAAAGACCCAATGGCATTCAGTTTTAAAATGTCCTTAAATTGGGTGCCTGGGTGGCTCAGTGAGTGAAGAGGCTGACTCTTAATTTTGGCTCAGGTCATGATCTCATGGCTTGTGAGTTTGAGCCCTGCATCAGGCTCTGTGCTGACACGCAGCCTGCTTGGGATTCTCTTTCTCTGCCCTCTCCCTGCTCGCATGCTCTCTCTCTCTCTCTCTCTCTCTCTCTCTCTCTCTCTCTCAAATAAATAAATAAATAAACAAACAAATGTTTTTAAAAAAATAAATAAAATGTTTTTAAATTTATACTTTTATACATGTATTGAAAGAATCTCATTGCAAAAATTCCCTTAATAAGATTTAAGGAAGTTGAGCCACATTGTAGGTAAGTAAAGTCCTAAAACAAGCAGTTGTATATACAAAATTTTATCTCAATAATTTATACAATAGTAATCCCACCACATACAAGATCTGTCCAAAAAGAACTTTTTTAATGGGGTGCCTGGGTGGCTCAGTTTGTTAAGCTTCCGACTTCGGCTCGGGTCATGATCTTACAGTTAGTGAGTTCGAGCCCTGTATTGGGCTCTGTGCTGGCAGCATGGAGCCTGGAGCCTGCTTCGGATTTGTGTCTCCCTCTCTCTTTGCCCCTCCCCTTGTCATGCTCTGTCTCTATCTCTCAAAAATGAATAAACTTAAAAAAAAAATTAAAAACAAAGAACTTTTTTAACTAAAAAAAACTTGACAGGGTTTAATCCCAGAAAAAAATTGCCTTTACTTAAGTAATGATACTCTTAAACCTCCTTCCATGTTTATATGCATAACCAAAGACACAACCAAAGTATCCCTTGATCTAGCCCTCTTTTACCCTGCCGGGAGGACATTGCTGACCTTTGTAGATCTCAGCGAGTTTTATATCCCTTCTTAATTCCAAGAACACTTTTTGCATGATATTTCTGTGGTAACATTAAAATATGTATTATTTTACATTACTGTGTAACTTCTATCACTTTGTGAACCTCCACAGGTCAATAATATTTAGAACAGTGCTCAAATACAGTGTTAAATAGATTTTAATTGCTATTAATTAATAGGCTTGGATGCAGGCAAATTGTAGTATAAATACTATTGAATTGAAAAGCAGGAGACTTGGATGTTTGTTGTTGTTGTTGTTATTGTTGTTGCTGTTATTGTTTTAATTATCTCTTATGTGATTCTGAGGTTATCTCTTCTTTCTGAGTTTTCTTTCCAAATGTTTATGCCTCAATTTTCTAAACGTTGATAGTACTTACAATCTGTATCACTATATCAAACAGTAAACACATTCCTCCTTGAACATAGTTTTAGAACTGCTTGACCTATCTTTCCATCTAGACAATACCTGACACTGACAATTATGCAGATAATAGTTTATTATGCAAAATGGGCCACTTTCATTAACATGTTTTTTAAGGTGTTTTTTAAATTTATTTTTTATTTTTTAAACTTATATCCAAATTAGTTAGCCTATAGCGCAACAATGATTTCAGGAGTAGATTCCTTAATGCCGCTTACCCATTTAACCCATCCCCCCTCCCACAACCCCTCCAGTAACCCTCTGTATGTTCTCCATATTTAAGAGTCTCTTCTGTTTTGTCCCCCTTCCTGTTTTTATATTATTTTTGCTTCCCTTCCCTTATGTTCATCTGTTCTGTCTCTTAAAGTCCTCATATGAGTGAAGTCATAGGATATTTGTCTCTCTCTGACTAATTTCGCTTAGCATAATATCCTCCAGTTCCATCATTAATATATGTTTTAAAAGTAGCCTATTTTAGAGAATAGAATGGAATTTCATCAATATTTTCTTCAATAAGGTATGTCTTGTCTTGCAGCTCTCCTGAATCATCAATTATTTCTCTACTAGATTATTTCACAATTAGCATATAAATATGGTGTTATTTAGTTCGTGAAAAAAAAAAATCTCTTGATTTTATTTTCCTTCCAGCTACTACTGTCCATGTCTCCATTATAAAAAAATCCTTGGAAGAATTATCTATAATTCTCTCTAGTCCTTGAGCCCATGTTCTCAGGAATCCATCCTAATTGTGCCATGGCTCCCACACTCAAAGACACTACTTTTATCAAGGTCAACAATGAACTTCTGTTGTTGAATTTAATGTGAATTTTTGCTTGTCATCTTTGAAGAAACATTAGCTGAATATGACTTTGCTGATAATACGTTTTCCTTTACTTTCTTCATTGACTTCCTGTATACTACAAACTACTGATTTTTCTCCTACATGGTTTCTCTGGGCACTTCTTTTCAGTTCACTTTGAGGCTCATTTCCCCTTTCTTTACTTTCTTGGCTTAAGAGAATCCCAGAACTCAATCCTCCAAATTCTTCTACATCCCTTTGTTATCTCATAGAGTTTCACGGATTTAAAAATTTCTATATGCTAACTGCCAAGTTCATATCTCCAATGACATCTCCCATAAACTCCAGAAATTATGTACTCAAACGCCTTCCTGGCATCTCATTTAGACATCATAATAGTCTTGTCTTCTCCAACAAATATGTCCGCTTGATTTCCCCCCAAAACCTACTTCTTTCACAATCTTCACCATCTCAACTAATGGTATCTCCATCCTTAAATTAAAAAAAAAAAAAAAAAAAAAAAAAAAAAGATGGAGTCAGATTTGACTCCTCTATCTTCAAGTCTGATCCATCAAAAAATCCCGTTGACTCTACCTACATATCATCCTCTTCTCCTACCTCACTGCAACCAGTCTGGCCCACAGACCATCATTTCTTACCGGCATTATTACAATATGTCTACTTCCCTGACCTCCCCCTTTCAGTGTATTTACAATACAGAAACCACAATGATCCTATAATAATAAGAGTCAGATTATGTCACCTCTGTGCCAAAATTCTCCAGTGAATTCCCAACACACTGACTAAAAGCCAATGTTTTGACAATGACAACAGTGAAAGAATCTAATCTTTTTCCTTCTACCAACTCTCTGATTAAATTAATCTTCTTTCCTTTATCTCAGTGTTTTTCAGCCATGTTGTCTTCCTTAGGATTCTTAAACATGGCAGACACATTTTTGCCTCATGACCTTTGCACTGGCTGTTTCTTTTGCCAAAAAATATTTCTTTCCCAAGTATCTGCATGATTTGCAACAGAAATTTCTTTAAGTATTTGTGAAAAACATCACTTTCTCAGTGAGCTCTTCCCTTACCACATACTTGACTACTACACTCCCACCATTTTCTAGCTAACTATCCTGATTCATTTCTCTCCATAGCACTTATCATCTTCTATTTTGCTAGGCAATGTACTTATATATGGCCTGCCTTTCCTATCAGAATATAAACCACATGATGACAAGGATTTTGGCCTCTTCCATTTGCTGACATATCCCCTTGTTGCCAGAACAAGGCCAGAAACGTAATGGGCATTCAGAAACTATTGTTATTAACTGTTGACAGTGAAACATCACACACACACAGTAAGATTATCCCTAAATTCGTGAAACTACAGAAGCCCAAATGAACAGCCTCTGTTTAGAGAAAATACATCTGGGAAAACAAGTGCGTTGATTCAAACATGGCACATCTACCAAAATTAAACCATCAGTGACTTGCTTCATAGAAAAAAACATATATTACATGTAAATTGTTATTATAAGATTGATAAGGCTTCTTCACTAAGTACTTAAGGGGAGGTATTCAGAGCAAGCCAGCTTCTTTTCTCATTAATTTGACAACAAAAATGTCCACTCTAGATTGCATTTTGTGGTTGGAACTCCTTAGTGATTTTAATGATTCACTTTAACCCATTCTGAAGGTTACCAACCATCAAAGACACTACTCTTATCAAGGTCAACAATGATCTTCTTAACTGGAAGGGCTTATTAACTACTAGAAGACCACAACAGTAAAAATACTGGAAAGCACCTTTAATAAATTCACAATCTCTGGGTGGTACTTAACTGAAGGAAACTAACTCCAGTAGAAAATGCTTTGGGAGTAAGTGGAAGTAATCTTAATATGTGTTGTAAACAAGAGGGAGCTACATAGTATTTTTCACAGTTGTTCTCATTCGGAAACCTTTGGTGGGTAGACAATCATTCGCATCTAGCAAGATAATAATGTTTCACAAAAAGCATAACTGATGGTATTATGCTTACTACGCGACACACTGAGGGGCTTTACATGGGACACATGACTTAACAGCATCTGTATTGGAATTAAGTAAATTAGTGCACTTAGATTTACTGTTACATTTATTGTGTTACAAATAAGAAAACGGGAGCACAGAAAATAAACATCCAAATATCTCACAACTAGTAACAGTGGTTAAGACCTAAGAAGTTTGGTCTTCACTATTACATCATACTGAATCAAGATAACAGAACTAATCCTGGACTGCTCAAATCAAACAACCTAACTAAACTAAAGAACAGCTAACTAAAGTAAAGAAGAATATACAAACGAATCCACTCATTGCTCAGAAGATTCTAACAAAACAAAGAACCATTCTATCAAATACATTGTTTCAGTTAGTTTTAAAATTTTTTAAATTTAAATTTTTAAAATTTAATTTTGAAATTTTAAATTTATTTGTTTTAATTTTTAAATTATTTATTTATTTTTGAAAGAGAGATTGAGATAGAGTGTGAGCAGGGTAGGGGCAGAGAGGGAGAGAGAGAGAATCCCAAGCAGGCTCTGCACTGTCAGCACAGAGCCCAATGGGAGGGCTCGAACCCACAAACCATGAGATCATGACCTGAGCCAAAATCAAGAGTCAACGGCTTAATCGACTGAGCCACCCAGGTGCCCCTAGAAGGAAAAACTGTAAAGGTGATTTCCAGTCTTTCTCGTCTATGAATATACATGTAAGTTTTTGAGGATCAAAACCTAGTCAGGACTTTGACAGTTATTGAGAAGAACATATTGCCAAAAAAGTACCAGTGAAACTTTTAATATATTTTTTGTATTTTAATATCTGCGTTCCTGAATATGAAATGCTTCCCTCAAGGACACCAGGTGGCAAACGCACGGGCCTTGAACTAGAGAGATAAAAACTCACAACTTAATTTTGCCACGTAATAGCCCCTTGTTTTGGGGCAAGACTTTCAGGCTCTGAGTCTCATGTTTCTTATCTAAAAAAAAAAATACGTACAAAAACAATGGTTTTCATGGTATCATAAAACAGACAGGATAAAGTCTCAGTAGTGTACTCAAAGCCTGTCACTCTCTTGTTTTATATTCTTCATAGCACTTCCCACTCTTTGAGATGATATTCATTTATTTGTCTACCTGTTCATTGTCTCCTTATCTGGAAAAGAAATTCAAGGAGAACAGTGACTTTTCTCTGATCCAGTGAACACAGTGGTTGTTCAATACTTATTTGTAGAATGCGTGAATATATGGTAACTATTAAGTGGGTTAGTTTCTTTCCTGATATCTAATATGTGGGAGTTCAGGGTTGACTAGCTGGTGTTTTGTGGGTTAGCTGTGATTCTTTGAGATAGCAAAAGTTTTAGGGGGATGTTCAAATGGAACTGATAGCTGAATTCCCCTTATGCCAGGTTCAAAGGATGTAGTAAGAAAAAAGATGATACATGTGAAACATATGCATATCATGCATACACGTATATGTAATAGATATAAGCCATTCACATGTAAGTTAGTACTAAAATCTAAAATTAGGAAAGGAAAAAGAAAAGCTAGAGAGACTATACAAAAAAGAAAAAAGATGAAAAAAACACTATAAGGAATGAGTCTTTGTATATTCGATTAACTTTCATTTTTCTCTTCCTATTCCAAAGCTTTTGTCCAGTTCTTCTTTATTTTACCTACCTCATTTTCTGGTTCTCCAAACAAATAATATTGCAGATGCTAATGATTCCTAGGCAAAAATATCCTGAACCCATGAGTTCCTTCACAATGATTGTGAAATATAGAATGTTTATACTATTTATTACAGGATTGAAATCGGTCATCTCTCACAAGTTATTTTTTACTACATCTGCAGTATAAACTGTACACGCCACTGAGAGAAGTCCAATCAATAGGGCAAAATGTATATCATAACCTTATAACATGAATTCCAGATACATACAACATCCTGATCTCCAAGTTCCTTACCTGCTACTCAAGAAACAGATTTAGGATGCATACATGTGCAAGAATTCAAAATATGCAACTGAAGGGAAATCTCTTTACAAAACAATAGAACCAAACAACCTCCTGTGGATTCAGAAGTTCAAAGTTAAGTCTTTATCAAAGAGCATTCTTCGGATAAAATGGTTATTATATTTTCTGTTGGCCTTTAAAAAATCCCTCAAAATAACCTTGCAGCTGCTCAAAGTAGCTAATGCTACTGATACTGTCTGCATCTCTGGTCAGCATCTAAGGAAGCATGAACCACGGAAAGCAAAGAAAACAAAGTGGAGTTTGTGACCAGAAAAATTAAATATTTTTGAAAACGAAATTATTTTTTCACTTCAGCTGATGTTTCCAACCTCACATTCTGGCAGTGTTTTAATGCCCAAAGCACAAACTTTTAGACGCTCCCCAAACTATCTAAGCAATGGGTGGTATTAGCTGATCTCAATTAGTTACAATCAAAAGAGAAGGAAAATGCCAAGAGAGAGCTATGATCGTTATCTCAGAAGTAGGAATGTTGTGTACAGGCAATCTGCCTCACCATAACCCCAAATTAGCAGGAATTTTTACATCATAGCTGTTTATTCTGGAACAGCTCACTTAAAAATATCAGGATTTGAACTATTTTCCTTCTCAACTCTCAGATATGGTAGAGAAAAGGTGGACACGGAAGTGGTTCACACTCTTGGAAGTGGATGTGCACATTCATAGTGCTGAATAGATGATTTCCAAAGAGATGAGATATTCTTTTATTTTATTTTTTTATTTTTTAGTGTTTATTTTTGAGGGCGGGGGGAGAAACAGAGTGTGAGCAGAGGAGATGCAAGGAGAGGGAGACACAGAATCCAAAGCAGGCCCCAGGCTCTGAGCTGTCAGCACAGAGCCTGACGCGGGGCTCAAGCTCATGGACCGCGAGATCATGACCTGAGTCAAAATCGGATGCTTAACCTCCTGAGCCACCCAGGCACCCCAACCTATTCTTTAAAGTGTAAAGAGGAGTGCTCTGTTAGGGTTGTGAATAATTCTCCTAGTAAAGATGACCACTCAATTATTAGCATACAATCTGGAAACAAAAGGCTAATAGTAGCTATGGGGAGCTAGCAGAGGTGTGTGTGTGTGTGTGTATGTGTGTGTGTGTATCTTTTGAGGGTGGGTTGGGAGGAGGTTTCCATAATTCTCATCCTGCATTCAATCTTTGTTGCTGCTTACCAGGCTGTGACATGTCAATTACCCAAATGTACACAAAAATCTAAAAAACATAACACTTGGAAAGTATACTTAATAGAAGAACCACCAAAAGAGTAATTCTTACTGCATTTAATCCAACACTTACACCAGTTCTGCTTTTATATAAATAAGCACTAGGCACTGAGAGGAGTGACAGTCTATACAGAGATAAGTAAACAAGACTTTGAACTCACAGGATTGATTCCAAGTCCAAAAACATGTGCACACAAAAACAAACAAAACAAAACAAAACCCTCAACCTAGGCATAAACTAATTAGTAGCAGCTATATGGAATTAATTAATAATATTTTTCTATTTTTAGGTGCTAATTTGCTAGTTTCAAATAATCAACTTATCACATTTGAGTTCATATTTTATAACCATTTGTATGGAACTATGATTATGAACCCAAATGATCACGATGACGATATATATTTTTTTCCATATATTTATCAAAAGGCATAACATCTCACAAGTGTGTAGGTCTCTTTGGGCCACGCTGTCATCTTAAATAGAGCATGTGGCCTTCTTCAACTCTGTTTAATTTTGACAACTGAAAATCATATAGCCAGCCAAACATCAGCATGGTACTTCTGTAAATGTTAAAGCTCACTCTGATGGGTGAGTGCCTCAGGGAAGAACCACTAATGACCAGGAACTAAGAAATAGGATCAGGCAGTTAGTGTCTATGCAGCACGAGGCTGACTCAGGAGCTGAGCCATGACCCAATCTGAAACCTTGGCAAGTTTCTCAGTTTCTTGGTACCTCAGCATACCCATATATGTAGGAAGAGGATGATAACAATCCTCACCATCACAGCGGGTGCTAAGGATGAAATGACAACATACTGCGTTTATACCAATGCCTTGCTCTCTGTTTCTTTGCAAGTCTGACTTATTTTGTGTTGTTCACACATATCAATGCAATCTTCTAGTGTTATTCACTCTATCATAGAAACCAGATAGAGTTTCCTTTTCCTTTTTCCCCTTCAACCTCTTTATTTTCAAACTTTCTGTATCTTTTTTTTAATTGTTTGGAATCTCAATTTGTTTTCTGTTCTTTTCTTAAGATTAATTCTGAATACAGGCAAATGAATGACTCTGACTTGTGCATACGATGGGTTGTGGAAAATCCATATACTTGGGGAATCACATCCCTTATCAGGATAGAGAACTCTTCTGTAATTCCAAAACATTTCTTTCCATATCTCTTCCCAGTTAATCCTCCCCTCAACCACACAGAGGCAATTTTCTGGGTTTGTTTTTTGTTTTCTTGTGTGTTTTTTTTAAACTGCTTAAAAAATTCTAGAAAAATATTAGAACTCAAAAATAATATGTTGCCCTAACTCTTTAACTCAGGAGAGATATAAGTTCCAGACAGATACCCACGTATGAAATGTGTAATGGGTATAATGCTAATTCCACTTCCACTTATATTTGACATGAAGTTAGGTTTTATTATTGATATTTAATTTGAACTCAGTAAGTTGTTTTAAACAGCTATTAAAACTGCAGGCATAAGTTTTACCTACCAAGTTTGGTATAAAGGAGTATAAGTCCCTACATCCTTCTCATTACTTAAAGTATTAAAGAAGCAAGAAAAGAAAACAAAAGAAATACATTTTTAAGAATAAAACTTGGCATAGTCCCTGTCTATCTATCTATACACATAAACATACACACATGTAAGATGACTAAATATAACTCATATAAACTTTGCTTTTATGTTAATTTAAACATTTAAAAACAATTAGCAGATTTCCTTTCTTAAAGAGATTTTCATTTCTGTATTTCAAGCCTTCCACGTGGTCTTTTTAAAAGAATAAACATGTATATGTTTGAGATCTTAATGGTAGGTTAGTGTATTAATTTTTTGAAGATATCTTACTGTGTTTAAAAATAAATCCCCTCTAACTAGGGATGAACTAATCCATATGAGCTATATGAAATTATGTTTTTTCTATTTTTAGGGACTGATTTGTTTTAATACAAATCTGATTATAACCTATAAACCCAAATCACCAAATCATGGTAACCAGTAGCTGATCATTGTAAATAATGAGCTGAAAAGGGTACATGAATAACCCAGGCACCATTTCCCTCACAAAAATGATTATTGGGCATTGTATTCTATAATATTTTTATTAACTGATGCCAATACTATAAACATTTCACTGAAGTCAGTATGTATTTCTTTTTTTTTTTTTTAATGTTTTATTTATTTTTGAGACAGAGAGAGACAGAGCATGAATGGGGGAGGGTCAGAGAGAGAGGGAGACACAGAATCTGAAGCAGGCTCCAGGCTCTGAGCTGTCACAGGGCCCGATGTGGGGCTCGAACTCACGGACCGTGAGATCATGACCTGAGCCGAAGTTGAAGTCGGATGCTTAACCGACTGAGCCACCCAGGCGCCCCCAGTACACATTTCTAAAGAAAAGAAATATAGTCATCAAAAAGACAATCTGAAAAACATTTACAGACTTACCTTTGTAAGTCAGCTTGAGTCGTGGAATATTTTGCTTAGCAGTTCCAATGACAGGAAGAAACAGCATGGTCATGCTTAGCATCATCAAAGCATGAAAAAGGTGAAAATAGTGGCTTCTGGACTTTGGTCTCTCATTTTTAGTAGCATTCATGATGAAAACAATGTCCTCTTTCAAACAGTGAAAATTCAATCTAAAAAATAAGAAAATAATTATTAATAGAGCAGTTTGCTGATTTTCCTAGACTTACTAAATTATAATTTTCTGAATGTGTATAGATTTTAAAAATAATAATTGCACCTTCTCCCCTGTTTTGATTTTGCAAATTGTTACAAGGGAAATGAATCACAACTGATTGATAAAATTCAGGTCTGCCTTTACTCAGATGCAGAGGAGAATGCATACTAAAGTTTCAACTATTTATGATAATTAGCTTCCCTTCTGTAACAAAGCTTTGCTTTGTTTTTAACACAAATGCAGGAGGAACCAACTCTTTCTAACTTCATGAGTTCTTTACTCAAATAAGAATACTGGTAGAAGCCTATTCTTTCCCTATATCATCCCCAAGGAGAAAGGTCCCCAAGCAAAAACAAATAAAAGCTGTCATGTTCAGGGAGTTCTTCTCTTGTTTCTGACATAAAGATTTTTTTTAAGTTTATTTATTTATTTTGAAAGAGAGAGACCACGAGGAGGGATAGAAGGGCAGACAGAGAGAGAGAAAGAATCTCAAGCAGGCCCTGTGCTGACAGTGCAGACCTGGGGCTCGATCTCGGGAACCATGAGATAGTGACCTGAGCCAAAATCAAGACTTGGAGGTTTAACTGACTGAGTCAATTAGGTGCCCTGTGACATAAAGACAGTTTAAAAGTCTGCCTAAAATTGGAAAAATTGGCAATGATTAGGTCAGAGCCACTGCCACCAATTTTAGGCCTGGGATAATGTGATTTAACCTGCACTCTATATACTATTCCACACATGGCAGTAATGAAAAGAAAAACAAACTGTAATACAAAAGGCTTTATAAAAGAGAGGAAGTTGTGATCAACTAGGTTGCCATAAATAAGCTGCCTTGCTTGTCTTTCTTAAGACCTGAAATAAATTAAAACACACATTTCAAACTAAGCCTGATAATAATAATGACAAATAATATTGATTGAATATTTATAGGTACCAGATACTTCCTTTAAAGTGCTTCCCATAACTGAAATAACTTAATCCTGTTAAATGAACTAAACAAGGAGGCTGTGAGACTGGGGTGACTCTAATGCAGTGGCGGCCTCCTAAGCAAGCTGAGATGTAAGTCTACAAAATCAAAGTTA
Source organism: Neofelis nebulosa (assembly GCF_028018385.1). Taxonomy (NCBI): domain Eukaryota; kingdom Metazoa; phylum Chordata; class Mammalia; order Carnivora; family Felidae; genus Neofelis; species Neofelis nebulosa. The sequence goes on along the minus strand of NC_080785.1, from coordinate 80,618,723 downwards.
CAAAATCGAAAGTTACAAAATCCAAGTTACAAAATCAAAACACGAGGGACAACCAATCACAAAGAACCAACTAGGCCGCAGGCTGTAGCCAATTTTTTCTCTGCTTTGGCACTTTCTCTGCCCAAGTCTTTACTCTGGCTCCCAGAGGCAAAGCGCTCCTAACCACTTCCGGTTGGGCACTACAGGGCTGGAATCAATTTTTGCTCAAATGAACTTAAAATTTTAGTATGTCTCAGTCTACCTTTTACTAATGCCACCGACAGCCTTAAAGAATACATAATTATTTACACCTCATTTCACAGATGAGGAAACTGAGGTATACAGTTAAATGGGTCTCCCAAGATCACATGGTCACATAAGAAGTGAATTAAAATATTTGGCCAGGACCTTGGCTAGAGTTGGCCTCTTAACCCCTAAGTCTTTGGGTGTTTTGCAAAGTGGTGGAATCAAGGGATCAACTCTTGCAGTCTTCAACATCTCTTCTTTCTCCACAAAGTTACTGCTGTCTTTCTGAGAAACAGCCCACAGAGAGAATCTTGCTATGCCTACTTCCAGGGAAGATTCCAGATGTGGTACCTGCTTTACCTTTTGTCCAAAAAATTTCTATACTTCATTAGTAATTGCTGTAGTATAGAGTATCCTTTATAAAAAAAAGTATACTTTAAGTAGTTTTCTAATTATTGAATATCAAAATATTCTATGTATATGCTTTACTTTTTAAAAAAATTTTTTTTCAACGTTTTTTATTTATTTTTGGGACAGAGAGAGACAGAGCATGAACGGGGAAGGGGCAGAGAGAGAGGGAGACACACAGAATTGGAAACAGGCTCCAGGCTCCGAGCCATCAGCCCAGAGCCTGACGCGGGGCTCGAACTCACAGACCGCGAGATCGTGACCTGGCTGAAGTCGGACGCTTAACCGACTGTGCCACCCAGGCGCCCCTATGCTTTAGTTTTAAGACAAGGTCTAATATGAGTGAACTTTCTTACGAAAGAACAACTCTTAAGTAAATGCCTCTGAATATCAAGGATCTAGTTACCTTGAATCTCACAAGTTAAGATCAATCTGGGAAAATGAAGTAATATAAAATTTAGGGATGTATTGATTCATTGTTATACATGACAAATATTTTAAGGAAATAGACTACAAGTCTTATGTTGTTTCTTCATGAAATGTTGAACATAAATGCTTAATAAATTATACTTTTTAAAGTATTTTAATTACTTTCAAAGATACCTATAAGAAATACCTAACTATTCTGTCTTATGTGTAATCTGCACATATTTAATTCTTTTATTTAGAAGATTACCACATATGTGAATAACCAAAGTAATTTAGAGACTCATTTAAGAATATTGTACTAAGGGGCTCCTGGGTGGCTCAGTCGTTGAGCGTCTGACTTCAGATCAGGTCATGATCTCACTGCCCGTTGAGTTCAAACCCCACGTCAAGCTCTGTGTGACAGCCCGGTGCCTAGAGCCTGCTTTAGATTCTGTGTCTCCCCCTCTCTGCATCTCCCCTGCTCACACTCTGTCTCCCTCTCTCTCTCAAAAATAAACATTAAAAAATTAAAGAAAAAGAATATTGTACTAAATATGCCACATATTAGATATTTTATTCACAGTTACTTGGCATTTCTTGATAGTTTGACTTAATTTGAGAGAAAACAGGAATGTCCTTCTGACCAAAAAGATCTAAAGGGCCAACAGTAGCCCTTTATGAAAATTTTAGTTTTTAAAACTTTATTAATGCATATTTTAAACACCAGTAAAGTCCTTCTTTAAATAATATATTTAAAGTTTTTTAATGTTTGTTTATTTATTTTTGAGAGATAGAGAGAGACAGAGTGCGAGTTGAGTAGGGTAGAGAGAGAGAGGGAGACACAGAATCCGAAGCAGGCTCCAGGCTCTGAGCTGTCTGCACAAAGCCTGACGCGGGGCTCGAACCCACAAACCATGAGATCATGACCTGAGCCGAAGTTGGACACCCAACCGACTGAGCTACCCAGGTGCCCCAAAATAATGTATTTAAAATAAATTCTTCAAAAATAAAGAACTGTATTATTATTTAAAGTCAATTCTTCAAGAATATAGAAATTACTGCCACAAAACAGTTACTTTCGCTGGTCTACAGAAAAGTTTATCACAATTAGTTTTAAATCCTGTGAGTTTTAAGTTACTCAGTCTCTTAAGAAATGAATCTTGCAACCTTTCAATTTGTCACTTATCCCAGTAAAAAACAAATACACCCACTGACTTACAGGATATCCTTAAAAACTTACTACGTTTTTGCAAATAAGAACATATGTACAAGAATATACACGTAACAGTCATTAACATCATAGCTGGTCCCCAACCATTTGTTAACCATTTATAGATGAGGAAAAAAATAAGATTATTTTCTGAAAGGAGTGACTGATTATATACAAATAATTAAAGCACCATGAAATAATTTCTAAAATTAAGATAGTTATGGGATGCTATGGGAGATAGCTCAAAGGTGTATCATGCAGATTTAAGCAAGACAAGGATAGTTTCATGGCAGACAGTGAAAGGAGAATGGAAAGCAAAAAGAGCTAGTTTCAGAAGACAGCGATATTTCCTTAAGGGCTCTTGAAAAACCTGAAGCATTATAGTCTTGATTAGATTGCTATGAGGAGAAAGGAGGGACAGAGTAGCATAATCCGGAGAGGTGGAAGACAAAGGACACCAAATATGAACTTGACCTAACTGCGAAATGTGCCTCATGCCTGTTCTGGTACTTAATATATTATGACTCAAACAGTGCCATTACTCCACACTGCCTTTGAGGTTAGATCTTATGTGCTGATTCCACCCATACTCATCAGCAACTCTAATCCCATTTGCCTGTTGCTTTCATTTTTCCCTAGATCTACATGTCAGCAAAATATGGGTCTCTGATCGAAGAAGATCCACAGCCTTGATCTACAAACACGTATTATTCCACCTACCCTTGCCCCTCACCAAAATGAAAGGCAAATTGAATGCAGAGTTTAAGTACATTAAATTTTTCATTAGGCTTAGTTTTTCTGAACTTCTGGACATGTAAAATACTACTTTTTTTTTCACGACATGCAACAATGCATGTAATGTGAACGTATGTTTATGTACACAGGCAAAAGAGAGGGAACTTTCCATATGTGCATTTTATTAGCAATAATGACCTCAGTACAGGACCTTTCTTGGGAATTAACGACCAGTTGGGGTTAATGGCCCTTGGGTATGTATTGAGATATCTCCTCCTCCAACTGATCATTAATCGCTAAGACATGCCCTGTGCCTCTACCACTATAAGTTAAGAAGATTGATGTTTTGGCTTTCAATGAACAGTAGTCATACTGTTCCTTGTAACCCAACTCATTAATACTGCTAAATAAGTTAAAAATCAAAGTTCTGTTTTCCTTGCTACTATGACAGTCTGATAAGTGCACACACGTGCTGAAACATATGCTAAGGGTGAGGGACAAAATAAAACAAAAATCCTGAAACTGCTGGAACTTCTTGACTTTAAATATTTTCCTACTATAAAACAGTCACTCTCTATAATCTGCTGTTCCTGATTCACTGTTTTCCTTCCCAACAATCCTCTGAATTCAATAGTTAATCTTTTAATTGAGGTAATTTATGGGTTAAATGTATAGCCAAAAGCTCTCCACTAATATGATATTTTGCCATCTTCCTTCCAATGGATGTGGATGTGGATGTGGATGTGTGTGTGTGTGTGTGTGTGTGTGTGTGTGTGTGTCCTGCATCTGGGAGGAATTATAGAGAGAAGTAGGTGTGATTTAACCTAAAGTGGGTGGATTTAGTGAATTGCATAGGTTATACTGCATGCTACTGTCTGTAACAAGCTCGACCTGGAGCCAATTAACTGCATGTAATCTATTCCAGATGTTCCCTGGAACAAACAGCACTCTTGGGGATCTTCAGATGTGGAGCCAATAGAGAGTGTTCTGATTATGAAAGAGTTTTACACACTGTTCCGCTAAATCAGAGATCCAAATGCATAATCTAACAGTCAGGAAGGCCTTGTGCCATTTCCCAAAGGAATACAGAGTCCAGGACTTACTGGATGGATAGTAACTCATCAAAATATTATTTGAGAAGCAAAGGATATGCAATTTTATAGGTGAACTTCATTGATTTGACTTATTTATCTATACTTATTTGTTCCAAATATCATTAAGATAATGTAATTATGGTGAAAAATATATCCTATGCATAGGACAAGAATTAAAATACACAAGTCTTAACACATAAAAACCTTGAACACTTACATTTAGGATTTTTTCCTCAGGGGTGTGTGTGTGTGTGTGTGTGCGCACGTGCTCATGCGCACACATTGGGGAAAGGAGGAAAAGATTCTTTGATGCTGAATTTATAAAGAGCTGTTTGTTGCTCATACCTTTGTGGTACACGTAAGGTCGCTTGGGAATATTTTTACTCATTCAGGAGACACCAGGAATTATGACTATACCCAAATTAATAGTATTATCTGTATAAACTCACTCTGGCTTAGTTTTAGCTCATATTTTTGACTTATTGTCTGATTAGATGGATTTTCTGTAGGGTACACAAAACTGATAAATTATTAGTAACATAACTTCACGATACATATATGGACAAGAAACCAAACAGAAATTATAGAAGAAACTTGAGAATCAAAGAAACAACACAGGCAAGCAAAGAGAAGAATTCTGTTTGCAGAGGGCTATCTTATGTTCCGTGGATCAAGTGGAACAAAGCAGATGGTGATAACAAGGCAGAATGCAACAGGATGTAGGAAGATCCACCAGAATGGAGCTTGGAATGCGTTCATGTACATGTATTTTATGTCATCCTTTCTACATTTTTCTTTGTATTTTCTAATATATCTAATATCCTGCTGCTCAGCGCAGGCAGGGGTATGCAGTCACTTCTCAAGTGTACAGAACTATCTCCAGTGAGGAGAATTTATAGGGCAACAGTTTTTGGTTGAAAAATTTTAACTCTCCATTAATGGACTTCATTGTTTTAAGATGTCATTAATTCCTCAACAATTAATATAATCCCATGGAGTCTGAAAGACCATTTGATTTTTCAGAGATCATGAAGAGCAGATTGAACATTTAGTTAAATGTTAATTTACTTCCTAACATCCTTATGATAATAGCCAGTGATATTTCACTATATGCCTAAGTATGAATATCATCAGTAATCAGCGGTGAAGTTCAGCTCAATTCTTTGCCAGTAAAGATACATTACATCAGTGACTTTTATTTTGCAGTGGTTTAACCACAATGTTTACATTGCTAAAATACGCTGAAAATATACTGTATAAAAACCTGCTCAACAAAGCACCATTGTTAAATGTTACTTGGGTTTCCATGCCTTATAGCCTTGTATGTATGGCCAGGTCAAATTATTCAGGATATCACCCCTAATGAATGCAGTTCAATAGAAAATAATAGTAAGACTTCAGAAGGCACACGTGTAACCTGTTAGAATATAGTGGGTTGCACTTTTTCCTGAACACAACAGAAACAACAAAACAATGCTCTTAAGAGGTCCTAAAGAAATCAAGTGTTCCCAAGGTACAAACTGCTCAAATAATTAACACATTTGCCAAAAAAATTAATAATAATGAAACACTACTGTACATAACTTTATGCTAATCATTTTCATTATCCTAAATCTTAACACCATTTTGCTACTCAAAGCAGCACACTGTTAGTTATCATTTCACAGGGTCAGAGAAAGCACCAGCAGCATAATCTTAAATTTGATTAACCCGCAATTCAAAGATTTATGATTTTCACTTTCCAACTCTTACAATCTGGAGAGTATTTTAATCGATGCACCTTCTCGTGACCAAGATCATCTTATTCCTCACCTTTTTGAATTCTGATATACATTTTGAGGATTATAAAATATTTGTATATATTCTACAGAAATATTTATAGAAATTACAGATTACTTGGCAAATTTCAATGTCTGTCATTTGCATTCAAAATAAAAATGTATAATTAAGCTGATTGTTTTTTAATAACCCCCACCTCAAATATTCTGATATGTGCCTCCCATGTGTTAAAAAAAGTTGTTTTTTTTTTATAAATAGACTGTTAAATAAAGAAGAGTAGGAATTACGGAAATTGAGATGGCAAAACAATTGTATTCTCTTGAAACAATAAAATAAGAATTAGCCATGTGTTTATTATTGAGAGGTTATTCTAATTTCTTTTATTGCTTTTACCTTTAAGGAATGTCATTATTATCAAAACTGAGTGCTACTTTGGTAAACATCTAAAAATTTTAACTACCTTTCTTGAAATATACATCTAGGTATTAATGTGGATATTGAGCTATACACCCAATAAAGATTTTTCCCAAACTGTATAATGTTTACCTAATATTTATGCTAATGTGGGCAGCAAATGGATTGGGGTCTTAAACTGACTCTTTAATGATAAAATGTACAAAACATTCTGTATACAAACTAATTTAGTGTCCCGATCTCTCTAAATAACCGTGCACTAAGAAACTTGTCTTTCAAAGCAACGTATGTATTTTATTGTATTAAAAACTATTATGGTGCTTGCTTCAGCAGCACTTATACTAAGGCTGAAGCCCTGCAAAGAGGAATAAAGAGAAGAGCGTGGTACCAGCATAAGAATGATGGACAAATGCGCAGTTAAGAATTTTTTATTTCCTGACCTGTACGGTGCTCCTGTTCTTTACAATTTCCGTATGCATAAGTTCTGATAAAAAAATATTTATTGAAATAATTACTTATGTTAAAAGAAGAAAATGTAAAGAGATTTTTTTTTATTATTCAATGCATACTTTCCAAGACTATGAAACAGGAAATTCACCATGTCCTTAAAAACAATACATAGAGGTTATTAGTTGCCGACTGATAAAATTTATATCAACTTTATACAAAACCATTTTTGTACAACAAATAGTATTTAAGTGATTTCCTGCAGTAAGTCTAAGTTAAAACATGGATTCACACGACAGTGAATTAGAATCTCAAGGATGTAACTACTGGAAACTAGTAAATATTTCCAAATGAATTAAATCATGTTTAAAGACATATAATATTGAATAAATATAAGGATTCTCTGTAAAACTCCTAACACTTAAATAAACGACCGAGAAATCCAATCAAATCTACCATTAATTCCAATATTTAACAGCAAACTTTTTAAGTAGGAAAAAAAAAGCATATACCAGGAAAAATGTGACCTTGAACTTCATATTCACATTAATTCTCCAGGAATGCATGTACTTTTAAGATCGAGACATGTAAAATAAGTTAAATGACTCCTTTTTAGCCTTTCTATTTTTTAAGGAAAAAGATGTACTAAGCACATTAACACTATTTGTTTCATCACTATTTAATGAAACACCTTAGGGAAATAAACATTTCTAGCACCATGAGGCATTCATTCCATCTGCATAAGGAGGAGAGTTTAAATAATTCACTTCATAAACAGCAACACCTGAGAATAAAAATAGGCAGTGTGTGAAAGGAAACTTGGTGTCATATGCAGAATTTAGAAACCCAGCCTTCATATTAGATTTACATTTCATCATATTTGAAATTTCATGAGGCAACTGGGCTAAGTGGGTGATGGGAACTAAGGAGGGCACTTGTGATGAGCACTTGGTGTTACAAGTAATGAATCACTGAATTCTATTCTTGAAACCAATATTATATTATATATTAACTAATTAGAATTTAAATAAAAACTTGAAACAAAAAATAAATTATAATTTTAATATAATTAATGTTATTTTACTTATTTTTTGCATATTGAATTCAGCACCACTGATGACCATGCAAACAATGAGGCAGTCTTTTCAACAAATAAAAAAAAAAAAACTGTCAAGCACTTTTGGTAATAGTTCTTTAAAGATTATTGTTTATACTGTTTAATGATGATATGTTCATGGATTTCATCTTGCTTTAAAATGCTTCATATGCGATTGTTCTGATCCATATAGATATAGATATAGATATAGATATAGATATAGATATAGATAGATGATATAGATATTTTCGCTCAACAGTTTCACTCTTGGCAGATGAGGAAACTGAGGCAAAAAGACAGTACATCACTGGCCAAGGCCCTTCAGCAAAGGTCAGATGCAGGGTCAAGTTACTATACACATAGAGCTCCTTCAACAATGCCAGCAAGGTGGGTGGGGCGTGGGAAGGAGAGCCTGCCCTGGGGTCCACATTGTCTAGGCAATATGTATCTGGGGATGGAGAAGTGCCCTTAACCTAGTGGCCATTCTTGTTGGCATGTACCCCAGGCTCTGTTTGGCAATATCTAATAGAATATTTCTGATGAAGGCAACGCTCTGTATCTTGTTGTCCATTATGGTGCTCTGTCTCCGTCTCTCTCTCAAAAATAAATAAAACATTAAAAATAAATAATAAATAAATAAATAAAATGGCTATAAAGACCTTTCATGAACTTAGTTGTTTTTCATATTCTTTAAGCAATTTATTCTGCCTAATTATGATGCCACTTAAGAAGTTTAGATCCTTTATACTTGGTAAGTTATGACATTCTTTGACATATAGAATTATTTTAAATAGTTAATTTAAATTATTTTCTGCATCAAAAAAATAACCACAATTAAACGCAGCTGTATTTTATCCAAATATTTTTACAAGTACTTTTTTCTTACATTAAAATTGTTACTTTAT